>NC_134403.1:321978631-322290298 GCF_038048845.1 Mixophyes fleayi
TATAACAAGGGGACAAAATTATTTCATTATTATATTATTCGGGCACTATGAAATGCCAAATTGTGCAACATAAATAATTATATACACCATTAACAATCCGTTAATATTATTAAATATTCACATTTCCCACATATTATAATGCTATAATAGTGTCCCCTTAAAAAAATATATAAAAAAAAATTCACTAATACGTTAATATTAAATTCATTTTGTCCCTTAATCCAGGGTTTCCCAAACCTATTCCTCAGGGCTCCCCAACAGTGCAGGTTTTCTGGATCACATGTGACATAATTAGGACCACCTGTGGATCTGTTACAATGTGTCAGTCAGTAATGAATACACCTGTGCTCCAGCAAGGAGATATGGAAAACCTGCACTGTTGAGGAGCCCTGAGGACTGGGTTTGGGAAACCCTGCCTTAATCAATAAATAACGATTTTCCAAATAATTAAAAATGTCAATGGTGCTTTCTATTATGTTCTGAATGGTGAAATAGCTCAAACAGTTTCGCCATTCACAACCACTTTAATTTTGGCCGTTTGTATAGCTGTTTTGCGGCAATTTTGAAAACCCCAACTAGTAAATCCAGCTGTTTGTATGTTCCTCATTTTAAAAATCGGGAAGGTGGTTTGTAAAGTGGTGCTTGTGAAAAATGTCATTTCTGGCCGTGTTAACGGCAGTTTGGGCTTTAGTGAAACTGCCGTAAAAATAGCCTTTAGTAATCGCCCTTTAGTAAATCAAGCCCTTAAAATCTATATAGATGTTCCATCTTAGAACTTTTTTTTCCCAATATAGGTTGGAATTTCCGCCTTTTCTTGAATAATATATAAATGCAAAAAACACCATCATTAAGGGAACAGCTCCTATGCATAAAAGGTCCTTATAAACTATGGGATGACCAACTAAATGTTATTGTCATTATATACTTAAAAAACCTGTTTATTAATAAGGTGCTATAGACACAAATGTGTGAGGGGGATCTCAAAAGCTGTCGATTTATGGTGTCAGATCAGATCACAGTGAAAAAACATCATCTAGGTATATACACAGATACAGTAAGGAACATTTTGGATTATTATCCATTTAGCTGGTGTGATCTATGTAATGATTAATAAACTACAATAGTTTCTGTATGTTCTCTCACTAGATCATTATCCTTTCTGAATATTAGGTTTGCCCTCCTTATCATGATAGTTACATCTGCAAATATATGTAGATGTTGCTTTTAAAATATTTTGTTGTAATACTTAATAATTGATAGGATTTCCATATATAATGGGAACGATAATGTTATTGATAAAGTCAACACAGTGATCAAGAATACAGCATCTGCGAAAGAACTTTAGAGGCTATAGGGTCAGTAATCATATGTGACATTATTATGTAGCTAAAGATAGTTATAATATCTATACTTTGGTTTGGGATTGACAGTAAAGTATATAGATAAATCGGGGAAAAGTTGTTTCTGTATTGTCCGCTTTAACAACCTATATTAGAACATGAAGTTAAAATGCAGTTTAAATGGATAGATTTACAGTATTACATTGAATAATAATACAGTTTAAAAGCTGTTCATAGATTTGTTCTGCCGGTGTACGCTATAACCACAAATTAGGAATACTAATGTTTATAGTCCTTGTACCAAGGTGTTTCGTCCATTCTCCTAATCTGTCAAATCTGTTTATATAATTCCAGCGGCACTGAGTACTATGGACAGGGTTAAACCTAAACTATGTATTGCTGTTAAGATTTGTAAAACATTTTTATATTTGTAAATTTACATTGTATCGTTAGAGACTCAGAAGATATACACAGTGGGCCTGATTTAGATCAGAATGCACATTGGTTGTAATTTCCATGTTTAAAATGAGTATGCAACATGTGCGTACTTCTGCTATATTGAAATCCAAATGTTTCTTGAGATAAGTTATGATTTGAATCAGGGTAGACGAACGCTCTATATAAACTGTGCATAGTTACCGTAAACATAGACACACATACAGGCTGAAGTATTTTTAGGAGCAGTTGCGCTATGTTTACTACATGTGTAGTCACATCAGAGCGCACTTAACTTTTATATGATCATAAATTAAAATAACAACTGGTAACAATATAATAACAAACAAAGAATCAATCAAACAAACAAACAAATCTAACTATCATTTTTTTCTATATCAATATATTTGAGATTAACTTTCAAACTAAATAACTCACACTTCAATGCGTAAAGTGCATACGATGCATATTGAAAAGAAATCTTTCATTCGTACAGTTGTTCTGTGCTAAGTACCGAGACGCATGGGTGAAAGGTAGTGAGCAAAGACAATGCCTTGTCGGTTATTACTATGATATGCTCTGTAGCAGATGTAATTGCCAGATTCTAGTGGTATTTACACAAGCTAACTTACTCTAAACACAGGAACTGAAGTAGCCACATCTGCGTGAGCACTTACTGTACATGGCCTCTGTTCAGGGCCGGATTAACCCGAGGTCTAACTGGGCTACAGCCCAGGGGCCTCGGGCATCCAGGGGCCCTTCAAAGTCCTCAGCAGCATTATTGATCGTTCCGGGGGCGGACCGGTCAATGCTGCAGAGCACTTTCACTGCAGTCATCCGTTCCCGGCGCTCGGTAATCTGCTTACTGAGGAGATCTCGTGAAAGTGAGACTATGAGTCTCACTCTCGTGTGATCTCCTCAGTAAGGAGCTTACAGCGCGCCGCGGAAGGAGGACTGCAGTGACAGGAAAGCGCTTGGGGGCCTCACGGGGGAATGGAGGCCCCCTAGCCCAGGGGCCTCCATTCCCTTAATCCGGCCCTGCCTCTGTTAGTCCGTCAATTCCCATTCCTGTTCGGCCTGTCAAGACATAAGGGGTTGTATGTGTAAAATGCATGTGGATATGAATTCCATTCAGTTGTGTAAGTTTGGTTTCTAGGCATGCACAGTGCGAAATCATGCAAGATACGCTACGAATCAGACCCAATGTTTCTATTCTCAAATTCCACATTTCCGTGTTGCGACTTGTTTTTTCCTGGGTTTTCCTGGTCAAAATCTAATAATTCCCTGTTTTTTCCCATGTCATTTTTTTTCAGTTCCAACACTGCGGTATATGCTTCTAAAGCTAAGTTTAACCTCAAAGCTTACAAAACAAAGTTCCCTGTGTTACCTCCCCCTTACTGTGGATCAGACACACTGTTGTGCAAGACCTTGTGCAATCTACGCTAAATGCCCATACATCGACCCTTTTGTAGTGAATTTAAAATCAAGCAATGCAGATATTGGTTCAATTTACTTTTTTATTTTACATTGATGCTGATCTCCTCTTTAGTTAATCTGATGCCAGCTAGTGCCACTGTTCAGCTGCCCAAAACTTCTGCTAACCCTTACCCTACATCTTGTATTAAATTGATGCAGTGCCACACAGCATCTTCCACACACACAGTATCTGAGTCTGAAGCAGGTCCAAACTATGTTCCACAGCAAGTCACAGCCAGAATGATGCTTGCTGATGCTGAGCTCTTCTATAGTTACTTTGATGCCAGCCAGTGCCAGTGTTCATCTGCCCACACTTGCTGCCAACCCTTAGCCAGCAACTCTTTTTAAATTGATTCAGTGCCACTCAGTGTCTGACACACACACACACACACACACACACCTCTCCCCCTCCCATTGCTTACTGATGCTATTGCTGCTTGCTTGTGATGTGCCTAAATCGCCTTAGCTCGCTGTCCACTTCACTCTCTGGCTGCTCTCTCCCAGTTGGCTCCATTTTACTTTAAATGATAACTTTACTCTCTTTAACTTAATAATGTGTAACCTTTGCACCTAGACAGATTAAGGGGCAATTAGACCTTACAAGCAGGGCCGCCATCAGAAATCATGCCCCCCCCCCCCCCCCGATGAGTGCCTAAAGATGTCAGGTCACACCACACCATCAGCGACAAGGGAGGATCACATGATCGCAGGGGCGGAGCAATGATTCCCCTGCGATCATGATTGGCAGCTGCCTGGCTGTCACAGGCAAATCACATGATCGCAGGGGAAATATTCCTCCACCCCTGCGATCACATTCTGGTGCCTGGCTGTCACGCTGACAGCCAGGCTGAAGACATCAGCGGAGAGCAGAGGAGACCAGCAGACTGCAAGACAACGGGCCCCCAGGTAAGTTTGTGTTGCGCTGTTGTACTGGGCCCCCTGGTGAGCCCGGGCCCGGTACAAAAGTACCCCCCGTACCCCCCTGATGGCGGCCCTGCTTACAAGAGTGCTGATAATTTTAATAAGAGCAGGATGAATTTTTTTATATGAACATCAAATTGTTGAGAGTACTAATCTCATTCAATTTGTATTTATTTAATTATTTTTAAACTGTACTTTGCATATCTTTATTGTGAACATTACATTTTTAATAGAGCTATACACCTGACTCATCATATGTATTTGTAATCTACTATTGGTAGATATATTAAAGGACTATAACCTCTGCTTTATTGCTGTTAGTTCTTAGACTAAGCAGGAACACAGAATCCTGTAAGCTAGTCGCTGACACCATTTCTATCTACCTATTAAGATAAATGAATAATAATGTAAGCACTAGAGTTCTTTGTCATAGGTGGAAATGCCCAATTTCTTCCCCTGTAATCATCTCACAAATGATCCAAGTAAATTGTATTATCTTGTTTTATTAGAGTCTTATAATTGAACTGATTATTGATGTCAGCCTTGAGGAGGCTTATGCAAATGCATAGTTGTGAGCATTTACTGCTGTGCTTCTAATCAGTATTAACAAAATGTTTTACTTTGCTGAACACGTTTATTATTAGTAAACTAATGCAGCTGTGTAATCATCCGATTATCCGAAATCCCCACACAGCTCTGGCCCTCTGCCTACTGCACCCACATAATATAAGCCCTCTTGCTTTCATGTGATGCTTATGTAGACTGGCCACAATCTGAATAGAATGTCCCTTATCCAAGCAGTCTTTCCAGATAACTTACAACACAGGTAGGTTATGAATTGAAAAGGAAGTACAGTTAAAAATATAAATGTGACCTATGTGTGCCAGATTTAACCTACTAAGGACAACGTGGACTCCTCGTTTTTACATGTACCCCTGTGTAATGGTAAACATTTACCAGATACCTCTAAAGCGTACTTATCTGCTCTCCCAGAATATCCAGGAGACTCCAGAATTTTGGAGAGTTGTCCCAGATTTCCGGTAGAGCTGGCAACCCTCCCAGACCAAGTGGTGGGATGGGGTATTGTTGATGTGATTTGTTGCAAATCTTGTCATCGTGGTCCCACTCTCTGCCCCTTAATGTCATAGTTTGTTCATTACACCATGCGGTTTGGCCATAATGACACAATTGCTTTGTTATGCCCCCTGCACCTGACCCCTGGATCTTCCTGTTGAGATATCCCAAAGGGAAACTGAATTATGTTGGCAAGTATGCCCTAAAGTGTGTGTGCATGAATGCCAAGTAGCCCCTAATGTGTGTTATATTCAATCAAAGTACCCACTAATCTCAGTATATTTATTTCAAGCCTTTCTGTCCTTATATTTACACTGCTTCCTGAAATAAACACGTAACGTGTGATAACGGCATTTGGCACTTTTCAGTCGTCTGATGAGTATTGTTAAGTGAGAATGACTTACATAGAAGAATCTCACAATTTTTAATGTCAACTAATGACAGATATACCTAGTTAATGAATTCTATCTGATTCCTGTCTATTCTGGCTTTTTTATCTGTGTGTGTCTGCTCTGCACCCTTTGGGCATAGAGAAATAAAAGAGCTAACTCATTAGCATTATCCGAAGGAAGCGAAGATTAAGTTATGCATGGAAACCAGCCCAGCCTCCCCCTCCAGAATGGGAAACCAACCAGAACTGCTAGCAAAACCTGGTCCACCTACGCAGAATCCACTGGGACTTGTAGAAACTTTCCCACAGAATCTTCCTCCCTCACTCTGCCCACTCACTCACTAAAAAAGGACAACTTCAGCTAAAATATGAACTACTACTTAATTATATATATATATATATATATATATATATATATATATATATATATGTACAATAGTTCACCTAAGTTAAAGGGATAGAGGTGGAGGACATATGTATGACAAATGACAAAATAATAGTAAAGAGTCTGATTCAACTTACATGTTTTGAAGTGGTTTAAAAACAGCATATTTTTCACAGCAAGCAGCAGCCTGACAGGGTGTGTCTGCAATTAAACAGAGCACCTGCAACAAACTCCCTTTTAAAAGCAGGGTGGAAGTGTCATCTGTCCATCAAGTTAGGGATGTGGGAGAAGTGTAGACTATTTAAAACTGTCAGTTTTATTGCTCAGTTGTGACCAATGCTAGATAGTGGCCAGTGGCTAGGGAGTTGGTCTCTGTCTATCTTGCATTATGGTCACAAGAAAAGTGTGGAACTCTGTGCTGTCAAATTACTTTACCAATCTGACAATAAAAGCAAAATAGTGACTTGTGCAGTTATGTACAAAGTCATGCACTGTGAATGGGTGCACTGTATTATCATATTCCCCTTTACTGCTGGCGTAGGGCAGTCTAGAGGAACTGTAAACACTTTAATACAGTTTATATGTTTAATTCATATGGACTTATTCATGTGGATCCAGCTTGCTGACCCACTGGTACCCTCACTAGATTATGCCCCACAGTTTGATCCTCCTAGGTTGCTAGAGAGAATCATGGACAATGTCAATAGGCATCTGACCTACATTGATGTGTCAGAAGAACACACAGACAGACTACTGCATTAGCCGTAAGTTCTTTTAGAAAGTCTTATTAGAACAGCACTTCCAGGCATTTGATAAAGAGTGTCTTCAGGTTTTCCTCTTATTTTAGTCTCTCATATTACAATTCTGTTTTTCAAATTAATTCACCAAGGGCCCACAGACCACCAAGCATCACTCCTTGGTGGTCTGTCTGTTAAAAATCTGATCATAATATCATTGTTTAGGTTGGAAAATCTGGTTGTCCAATGAGCACATCGGCATGTGTGTCTGGTCATCTGTCATCATCATACGTAGCAGCACTCTGAACTCTGTCTTTGAAAGGAAATAGCTGGAGGGAACAGCGCCCTTAAAAAATAATAATGTTAAAACAAGCTGTTGAATGTGGAGCTGTCCACATGAGTATGTATACTGCCTGTACTCCATTCCTCTGTTCTTCTGGTTTTAGAAATACAGCATTGTCTTAATATCTAGTTTTGAACCTTACTCTGAGTTCGAATTGTTAAAGGTCAGTGCCCGGTACATTTTTCTAATTTATTTATGGGCATGTCATGATATGTCATAAGTGTTGTGCATAGTGATGACGTTCGTAGACAGTATATTCAGTTGTGAACAACAAATACCCAAAACACAAGTTATATATACCTGCTCATGTCATTTTATAATCACAGTACTACCCAACAGGCATAAGCATTTTCATTACCTTAGACACCTACAGCTACTGTCATTTCTATCTCAATCCTCTCCCTAATTTACCCTAACATGCTCCTTTTCACAACACAGACTGTCTGTGCTCCTTTAACTCCCCCTCATCCTCAGTCCAACACCTCAGTGTCTCCCTCCACATCTAAATGTTCTTTACACACCCTCCCACTATTTAAATATCATAACTCCTTTTCCTGAAACCATTTTTATTCTCTACATTACATTCTCACTTATAAATATTTTTGATTTATTTTTGAAAAGCAAAACAAATAAATGTGTACAGCCAAAAACATCCGAATACAGCAGATCTGTTCAATTTATATTTGTACACATGTTTAAAGAGCAAATATAACGAAATACAATGAGACCAGGGGTGGGCTGGCAAATTTCAGCCCGGGGGCCAGACTCCACTCAGCAGTCTGTTAGGGACATTTTAAAGGAAAAAAAATGCAGGTGGCCCAGTGACCCAGCCCATGGTAGACCACTATGGGACTGGTCTCAGGGGGCAGATGTCCCCCTGTCCCACAGCCTGCCCCTGAATGAGATAATGGGGGGAAAAAATGTGCAAATTTCCATGAGCATTGTGTCCTAAATACAGGAAGGCAGTTAAAGAAAATATTGAATAAAATAACAAAATTAAGATTCAATAGCAAAATTAAAGGTCAATAAACCAATCTGTCGATCCCACTTGTTATGTGGATAAGGACAAGGGTGCCGAGAGATGGGGGTGGAGCAGGGGCCTGTGTTGTGGTAGGAGTCACAAAATTGGTGTTGCCGTGCCTGGGGGCTCTGTACAGTGGGAGGAGCCACAAAACTGGTGTGGCCCTACCTGGGGGCCATGGTCAGCCTGTACAGTGGGAGGAGCCACAAAACTGGTGTAGCCACACACTCTTCAGGGGCTATGGAAGGGGCCCCAAGAAGTCGCTGTACTGGGGTACGAAATTCCTCTTGGCAGCCCTGGATGGGGATGAGGGGGGGGGGGGGAGTAGGGAAAGTCTATGGATATCTATCACATAAGGTAAGTATAAACCAAGCGGATTAGGACACACAGAACAAAACAATAGACTGCTTCACCAAAACCGGAAGCGGCTTTTTCAAGGTCTCACTTTAGAAATCTGGCCTCACCCCCCACTAAAGTTAGCCAAATTGTCTCTAAAGGTACCTATTTGAAGACTCCAACATTTTCATGATACATGTCATCGTCTTTATCATCATCGTCTTTATCATCATTATCATCATCCTCATCATTGCACCACTAATTCCACAGCGCTGTACAGAGAACTCACTCACTTCAGTCCATGCCCCATTGGAGCTTAGAGAGACTAAGCTCAATGTAATAGCAGTCAACTAACCTACTAATATGTTTTGGAGTGTCTGGGTATTCTATCATATAGTAGTAGTTCCTCATACAGTAGTACTTTTTTGAGGAAAAAAGGATTACATATCCTTGATTTGACATGTTATTAAAATCAGCTTCTACCCCTTTCTTTATTTGCCATGTTCAAATTACCTCTGATACTACTAAGCTTCAGCCAGTGATGCAATAATTACCATGAGGATTTGCCCAGAAGGTACTATTCTTACAACATATAATCCCAGACAGTTGTTCTCTCTCATCACTTCATAGTCTTTACTTAATGAGGAAGATTCATTTGCTGATGATTGCTTCTAAGGAAGCAATAACAGTGGACATTTGTGTGGAAATTCCTCTTCTGCATAATTATTTTTTAATATTTTCTCTTATTGAATCACATTATTTTGGCCCCAGAGTCCAATTTAATTAAACTGCAGATTTCTCCTTTATGGCATTATGCAACCATTTATTTACATTTAATTTCATAATGTGGAAGCTTTCCTTCCTCTATTCCACTGCTGTATGAATCATGAGGCTATTGTATAGTTTAAATGTGTATGATTAATCAATGTAATAACAGTGTAAACATGTAGGCAGCCCATTGTAGACTATTTACATTTTGCTGCTGGTGTTCCCTTTGAAAAAAACCTTTGTAGACCTGGGAATAAGTCTACCATCTCTATTGAGGATTTTTAGGAGTAAGTAAAGTGTACATGACATGGGTTGCATCTTATTGGTGTAGACAGGCTAATGGCAGACAGGGGCCAATCTCTTCTTTTAATGTTAGAAGAGCGATTGGGCCTTTACAAGTGATTTTAGTGTTTTATGGGAAGAATTGTGCACCTTTGTCTTTAAATGGTGCTAAATTGAGATTTGCGTACCAATTCTGTTGCCTTTAGACTAGAGATGGGCGGGCTCAGTTTCCTGAAAACCGAACCCACCCGAACTTCGGGGATCCAAGTACCGAGCCAAGTCGGCTTAATACTTTTGCGCTATTTCGGATTCCAAAACGAAGCAAAACGTCATTGTGATGGCGTCGGATCTAGGATCTTGGATCTCGTGAGTTTTGGAATCTATAAATAACGCCCTCCACGGCAATCTAGCGCCATTTGAGAGAGGGATACAGAAGGGGTAGGATAGAGTGGCAAAGAGAAGAGCTCCATTGCTGAAATACAAATATACACCCAAAGAGAAGAGCTGCGTTGGTAATTTTGTCATTGCTGAAATACAAATATACAAGTCCTTGCAGGCTTTTTTTCTGAATTTGCACCAATAAGTGTAGGGTGTTATATACACCCAAAGACAAGAGCTGCGTTGCTCAATTTGTCATTGCTGAAATACAAATATAATATATACTAGTCCTTGCAGGCTTTTCTTCTAAATTTTCACCAAAAAGTTTACGGTGTTATCAAAATGGATTCACAGCAGTACACAGAAGACCAGGAGCACCAAGCAGCTGCCGCCACCAGTCATGATGATAGTAATCCCTGTACATCATCTGGTAAAGCCTATGTAAAATTGCATAGGCTTTTTAAGTCCGGCAAACAAAAATGTAAAAAAACACCTTTTACCTTGGTCAAGAAAAAAATGCCTGTAATCAAGGCATAGTTAAGTGCCGAAAAAAATAAAATTGCCAACATGCCATTCTACACACGCAGTGGCAAAGAAAGAATCAGGCCTTCGCCTTTCTCTATGAGTGCTAGTTCTGCAACTCTCAGTGGGGCATCTTCTTGTAAGGTCAGTCATGATGCTTCAAGACCTTGTCATTCTGACTCAAAGAGTGTGTTACATAGGTAACACAAAAAGGAGAGCTGCATTGCTAATTCTCATTGCTGAAATGTAAATACTAATCCTTGCAGGCTTTTCTTCTGACTTTGCAGGCAAAGTCAGAAGTGTTATATAGGTAACAGACAACGAGGAGTGCTCCATTGCTAAGAGTCATTGCTGAAATACAATAGGAGGGCTAGCAGGCTTGTCTTCTGAATTTGCAGGCAAATTCAACAGTGTTATATTGACTAAAAAGACCCATAGGGGGAGAAGGAGAAGAGGGAGACAGAAAATGAATCATCTTTCTCTTCCTCAGGACTGTCAATGGTGTTATAGTCTCTTAGTAGGCTGTGGATCAGCCTGCGACAGTCCTGGATGGTCATCTTCTCTCTTTTTAAGATGAGGCGATTCCTGACAAGCCAAATAGCGTCCTTAAAGCAGTTCATTAGGCTCCAGGCCTCCTAGATTGCCCCAATAATGTGGGTCCCAGGAAATAATCCATAAAATACTGAATGGTGAGAAAGGCAAGTTCTGGGCACACTCTTCTTATGTTCAAGTTCCAAGGCATCCAACAGTGCCTGTGCAGTGGGGCAGTCCCAAAAAATACGCTGTGCTGTTTCCCTTCTGGTGATGCAGAAAGGGCAGTGGACATATCGGCACAGGTTCCGAGAGTACATGAATGCCCTGAGAGGCAGACCCCCCTGGATAGCCATCCATGCAACATCTTTGTGTCTATTAGTCAGCCTCTTAGAGGCTACATTCTCTCACACGTGTTTTGTTGTTGCAGCAGGGAGTCCTGATACAGACTCCATAATGTCTTTAGCTCTGATGAGCTTGTGGACAGTTTTTGGCTTCCACAAGTCTGGTTTAAGTCCCTCCAGATGGTGCTCCCTCTCAAATTGTCCAACATCCAGGTAAAACAAAGGTGTAGTCCAGTTGTAAGGGAAGGATCTGTCCCACTTGTCCCAACCAAGGGTCCTCCAAAGAGGCAGGAGACAAAAGCGAGACATGGACTTCCCAGCAGAGCAAATGTTCTTTTCAAGGAGTGTCCTGCGGATGCAGTTACAAACAAAGAAGGCCTGCAGCATGGTGGGGATATCGAGGATCCCTTTCCCACCTTTGAGGGGCTCCTTGTACATAACTGACCGCTTCACTCTGTCCATTTTGGAGCCCCAGATGAAGTGGAAGACTGCCCTCGTGATGGTCTTACAGATGGCAGCAAGAGGTGGCCAAGCTTGGGCCATGTACTGCAGAGTGGGAAGAATCTTGTTGCGCAGCACCAATGCTTTCCCTTCGACGGTAAGGTCTCTGAGGTTCCACAGTCCAATCTTTTGTCTGACTGTCGCCAGTCTCTCTTCCCAGCACTTCAGGGCCTCCTCCTCTCCTGATTGTGAAGGGGAATGCAGCAGGGGATGACAGGTGTCACTGTCCGAACAGCATCACCTCTAACTTCCCGCAGTTGAGCTTTGCCCCTGAAGCTCAGCCGAAGTTCTCGCAGGTCTGGACGAGTGCTGACACCGAACGCTGATCAGTGCAGAAGACAATGATGTCGTCCATGTCCACACTTGGTCTCTAGAAAAGTCTGAACCCGGTGCGATGATACCTCTTATCTCTGGATTCCGCCTGATGCACATCGCAAAGAGCTCTATACAAAAAACAAAAAGAAGAGGTGAAAGAGGGCATCCTTGTCTGACCCCAGACATGACAGAAAAGGGGTCAGTCTTCCAGCCGTTCACCAACACCGAGCTGTAAATGTCAAGGTACATCAGGTTAACATAAGAACAAAACATCACCCAATCCAAACCTGCACAGAACCTTACGCATAAAATCATGAGAAACACTATCAAGACTGACCAGGGCCACGTGTGCATGGCGGTCTTTGATGTAGTGGACCATGTCCCTCAGCAGTGAAGGCTGTCTGCAATCCTGTGACCTGGAATGACACAAGTCTGGTCAGGATGAACAATCTGTCCAATGACAACCTTTAGCCTGTTGGCTAGTACCTTGGCCAGGATCTTGTAGTCCACGTTCAGGAGAGAGATGGACCTCCAATTTTTAAGGTCGCACCTCTCCCCCTTGCGCTTATACATAATCGTGATCAATCCCTCTTCTCAGAGTCGGAGGCATTCTGCCCTCCACCACCATCTCCTCGTACACCTTTACCAGGTCCGGGCCAATGAGGTCCCACAGCACTACATAGAGCTCCGCTGGGAGACCATCACTGCCCGGGGTCCTAGCTGGCCTAAAGGATTTAGCAGCAGAGTGCAGTTCCCCCAACGTAAGGGGGGCGTCATGGCTGCTCTACCTGTAGGATCAATGGGGTTAATGATACCTGACAGGAACGATTCAGCTGCCTCGGTGTCTGTAGTCTTAGGGGAGTAGAGGTTGCTGTAGTAGTCTGTGACGACTCCCATGACACCCTCTTTCTCCTTCCTGGTGGTGCCAGTCTCGTCCCGCAGCTCAATCAGGGTCGTGTGGCCGGAGTGTTGTTTTCTGAAAAAGAAAGAGTTACATTTCTCACCCTTCTCCAGATTCTCCACCTTGGAATGGAAGATGATGCATCTGGACTTCTCCTCGAAGTGCCTTTTCAGGCCCCCCTTGGCCTCCGCCAGATCATCCTTCATGTCCCAGCCGCAAAGTTGGAGATCCAGCAGGGACTGCAGCTGTCGCTGAAGCCTCCTGAAGTTTCTCTTCCTCTCACACGCCTGTTGTCTTCCCTTAGCCTGAAAGAAACTGCCAAACTTGCACTTGACATGCTCCCACCAGTTAGACATACAATCAAAATACATTTTGTCATTTTTCCAAGTTACATAGTCACCCCTCAGCTCCTCCAACACCTCTTCTCTTTCCAGCAGAGCACAGTTTAATTTCCATTAGCCTGGGCCGGGAGGAAAACTGTGGCCCAGAACCCCTCAAAGAGAATGGCCCCTGTGGTCAGAAAAGAAGCAGAGAACCATGGCATGCCTGTTCTGTCTTACCGCTTTCAAGGTAAACACAAAGTCAATCCGGGAATGCACTGAGCCATCGGTGCGGCTCCAAGTATAGTTTACAGAACCGGCCCCCATGGATCCCACCGCATACAGCAAGGATGCTTCGACTACCATCTCCTGCAACAACCTAGAAGAAATATCAAGTTTAGCAGTGCTGTTAGAACTTCGTCCGCCTTCCTCTATAGGACAGATAAAATCCCCGGCCATCACTATCGTCCTGGTGGTTGCGAGCTGGGCCCGCAGGGTCTGGAAAAGTTCCAAATGCTCATTCTTACCAGGGGTTGCATACACACAGATAAGCCCGATAGGCTCACTCGCCCAAGAGCCATCTACGATAAGCGATCTGCCGCAGACAAATTTCTGAACGGAATCTAGTGTGAAGAGGATTCCCCTGATAAGAATGGCGACCCCCGCAGACTTACAGTCACTCCCCCCAGACAAATAGGAGGGCCCATGAGACCCCTGCCTACCCAGGTGCCTATAGGAACTAGAGAAAGGCAAGAACATTTCTGCAACATGTAAACATCACATTTCTGACTGTCTAGAAAGGTAAACACAGACTGATGTCTAATCTTATCCTTCAAACTCCTCACATTAATGGTAAACAGGGAAAAATTAGCCATTAGTTGGGAGAAAAAAAAAAGTTAGCTCAGTCAATACATTAGTTACCCTCCGTGTCCGGTGGGACCTGGCTGGTCTGCCCGTGTCCCCGTGGTGGGGTGGGAGCATATCTCTCTCTTCCAGGTGGTCGAATAGGCAGATGTTGGGCAGCTTCAGGAATTCAGCCACAGATAGGTCTCTTGGAGACATAACTTTTGCGGGTGCTCTCTCCTGGTGCAACAGACCTTGCTGTATTAAAAGGAAAAGTAGAAAAATAATTACATTTAAAAAAAAGGTGTGCACCCCCTCCCAAACAGCATAACCAACCCATTACCTGCCACTCGTGAAGCTTGGTCATTTATGTGATTGTTACCATTGTGATTTTATGTCATTACCGTGTTCACTTTGTTGAACTTATTGAAATTTGTTATATTGTTCTGGCCAGAACTATTATCTTTTGTTGTTTACAATAAACTAACAGACTACACCCACTTTTATAGCGCCGAGGTATTTCAAACATAACCAACCCTAGGGCTATTTGAGGAAAAGGGGGCGGGGGTGAAGCACGATTTTATTTACATTAATGTAATTATTTGTTTATCTGCTTTACAGGGCCACTGTGACTGATACACTTATGTGCATCATGCATACTGGCCCATAAGACAGATAAAGAGGTGTGCTTGTACAATTTGCATGGTATTCTGAGTTGCAGGGATCTAAAGATCCTAGCCACTTGGAATCCTATGTAAATTACAGGATGCAATTTCAATGTAAATTGCATTTAACTCTACATCAGGCCTTTTAGGTTTAACTATTTCACCAATTTAGATGCCATGTTGTGCAATAAAATTTTATTTTTACAATATGGATTAAACTAACATTTCTAATACTAACTTGCAAAAAAGCAAACAGCAAAACACAGTTGAAATAAAAATGTGATCTGAAAAGTTTCAAGTAAGTAGTAATGTTTTGATAAGTTGCCAGTATTACTTGGATTTTCGAGCCAAATGTTGCTTTTTTACATTAATTATTAAACTAATAGAGAGATACCGTGCATGATGCTCATACAGTGCCAGAAAAAGGTCTTGGCAAATCAAATGTGTTCATGTGTTAAGTTGCTCATCTTCTGTTTTGCCTTATGCAGCACAGCTGAGAAAACACTTCATTGTCATATAAAATATTGCCTTTAATATGCTTCAAACTGCAATAATCTGCATTTGGCTGCACCTGACTAACTGCACAATGATAATCAATATTTATACTTCCTGGAATTTTACTACACTGGCCTTTGGAGAACCCAAATGACTTTGTATTCTTTTATCCACAATTCCTCCAAAAAGTGGTTATGTGATCTGCCCATTTAGGAGCTGCTTTAGAGTTTGGTGCAAATTTTGCCTGGGTGCAGAACTTGCAGCTAAGCAAACCATGTTGCTCTGCAAGGTGCAGATGTGCAAATACCATATTTTCATGCATGCAGGGCAAATACTGCCTGCTCCTATGTGCTGCACATATGCTGGCTAGCTGTGCTTTCACTCTGCATTTTATAGTTGAGCTAGGCTGTGTCCCCCTCACAACACTAAGTAAAGTTGTGCATTTTCCTCTATTTGTAGCACAAAAATGTTTTTTCCTAGGTGCAAAATTTGCACCCTGTAGCTGGATTTGCTGTTAACTCTAAATCAACTCCCTAATTCCATTTCAATTTCATTTTAGAAAGCTTCCAGTGGTGCAGTAAGAATGTATCAACTTTGTCTAGCAGGGTGCTGGGAGTTGTAGTTCCACCACAACTGGAGAGTGACAGGTTGCCTACCTCTGGTCTAAGTGATAACAATAAATTAGGCAGTGGCTTCTTTGCATGTGTAGATTCTTCCATACCCTCTCTGAAACCAATATGTTCCACCTACTCTTCTCTGCTTGCATACTCGTGATCCCATACCGAGTAAAACATGTGAAACATCTTGTGAAAACAGCAATCATCAATGGCAGCTTTTCTTCCCCAGACACCCATATCAACCCATGTCAACTTCTCATTTCAGTGAGAGTGAAGTATAAGTTTGGCTACAACAGTGGTTCTTTGGTGAAGACCAGGTTATAGGGTCATCTCAGTTTTATACACCTACAGTGAAAGCAATGTCTCTAAAGAACCTAAACTTGCTGCTGCTGATTGGCTGCTTGCGTATTGACCCCTCCTCCCCCAGCTGTTTCATCATTCATCAGTACAATACATTAGCACTGCAATTGTTTGTTTTTTTTTAAATATATTTATGGAGATTTTTGCATATCAAGAGGAAATGGGGGAATGGGGAGGGGGGTTGTAGGGTACAATTTCCAATGGGACCAGATGACAATCACATGGTTTACAATCTTGCAAATCACAAACAGGTGAATATAGAATTGACATTCAATTAAGTGAGAGAAGGTCTAGAAAGGAATAGGGATGACATTGGCGAGTGTAGGGAAATGGGAGAGGAGAGGGGTTGGAGTGGGGTATTAGTAGAGAAAATAGAGAGAGGGGAACCGGATTGAGTACGGTGAGCCATATATGAAAGTTATCTTATGGATCATCAGCATAGTAGGATGTCCAGGCGTCCTAAGTGGAGGATAATTGGAGGGGGCTTCTGTGGATAATACTGGTGATATGTTCCATTTTGTGTGTCCTTAAGAATGAGTGTTTGAAGTCACAGCCTTTACTTGGCATTATCATTTGAACATTTTGGTTTAGTGAAGATGGTGTCCTGATCAGATGTGTCTCTGCCAGCTCTCTCCTTTCAGGATAACCCCATCCTCTCAAGCACAGCCACATTGTAACTTACACAATCCCATACCACCAGCAGCCTTGCCACGTGACTAGCTTCCTCTTTTGTCTGTTCCAGTAATACACAGAGCAATCAACCTGTGCTGGTTTCATAGATAAGTTAGCATTTTATATAGAGCATACCTTTTGGCTTTGTCCAATCATGGGTTGTGACAATGTTACATTGGGAGACTTTCATGTCCTCTGGTGGCATGTCTAGTGTGTTAGAAACAAGAGGTGACAAACCCTAACCTCCTCTAAAAACAGTGTGACAAGGTCTTAAACCCTGTATTATACAGTGGGACTGTGTAAGTTGACAGGTCTGCATTAGACACATTCAGGGTTATTTACAAACAGCAAACTCTGCAGACCTGAAATGCTGTTTCCACAATTGCGTATTTCAAGGTGCACACACACATTTCACACAGACAACACCACACAATCATTGCAAACCACACCATAAAATCAATGTGCATATACAATTTTGTTTAAGCAGACTCTTCTCCACTTTGCTGCTGTGTACAATCCCCTTTGGGGAGGAGAAAAACATACTGATTAAGGTGGACATGACTCCCCAGGAGCCATGACCAATTTAGTTGGGGACATTACAAAAGGTGCTGGAATGCTGCATTCTGCCAGAAAAAAACATTGTATATATTAAATATATTTATATATATATATATATATATATATATATATATATATATATATATATATATATATATATTTATTTATAGTTATAGATACAGTGTTGGTGACACTAGTTAGCAAAGTGTTCAAGTCCTGATGTTAGGGATCCTCCACAACAGGAATGAATAGGTGTGTGACTACACTCATCTGCAGCTTAGTTGTTGATCTCAGTAGACAGCTCATTGTGGAGCTGCGGTATTTCCTGTTGGAGGCAGCTTTGTGCTGGGAACAACTGGAGATAGACAAGAAAGGGATTAGGAGAGTCTTGTGCTTGAAAGAGAAGTTCGAAAGCCCAGAGTTTGAGACAGAAAGGTGTCCTGTCCCATGAGAGCTGGATTCTGCTAGACAGGAGCGCAGGAGAGTCCTTTGTTTTAGAGAGAGAGGGAAACCTCTGTCTGCTACAGTGACCAGTTGTAGACAAGAGGGTGTCCTGTCCCTGAAGAGCGAAAACCACATCAAACGATACCAGTGATGCAGGATTCTTAGTTTGTCCAGTTCAGGGACAACATGCAGTAATTAGAAGCAGGGGGGAGTTCTCTATAGAAAAGTACAGACCTGATGCCCTTCTTCAGTAGAGAAGAAAATGTGTGTTATCAGTAATGGGCCTGTTCCTCTGCACCCATATATGCCTCAGCCTAGTATCAGCCTGACTATAAGATGGTCACATAGAGATTTTCTATTTGGCCAAAATCTGCCACATCTCCCAGCCCTCTCTCACTTTTGTGAAGGATTTTTTGTTGAAGAGGCTTGGCCCATGAGGCCCCCATTGGTACCTGAAAGCCTGATAGAAGTCTGTGGATGACAGATGCGAGGCTGTGCAGCACACTGGTTGTATTTCCCCTTTAACATTGTCATATTTATGACAGTGGTAACAACTGTCTCAATAGCTAAAACACTGAGTTCAGCCAAGGATAACGCCTCAAGCTTGTACACAGCTGTGAGTTTCTTCACTGATTCTCTGTTCACACGACAGGTTGACATCACAGTTGTATTACTCTTAGGAATAGGTACTAGAACCAGGAACTACATTTTGTGCTGCCCTAGGCCACTTGTTCTGTGCCGCCTGCTGCTATGGCTTCAACTAACTCTACCCCCCATCTACATAAGATGAATCAATGGAAATTAATTCTATACAAAATAGGATTAAAATAAGATGAGCAAAGAAAGTAGAGTTGTGCTGCACCAACTCTTCTGTCCCAGGTGCCGACCAATGTGACCTCTACACAGCTCTGGTCTTCACCAGAAGTTACTATTTTTTGATGTCTAACTATTGAAATTAAATTTACACTGTTTTATGCTGTGGAGAAATGGATTTGCTGTTTCTTGCATTAGTAATTGAAGCAGATAGTACATATATCAGCCAAGCTTTGCCACCAATATTGAAATAATTTTACTTATATCTCCCAACATTCTAATGTTTGGAATGAGAACACTGCTGTGGGTGGGACATAAATTCTGTCAATTGGTAACAGTCTGGATAAAGGTCCCAGAATTAGGACTGTCCTGCCTAAATCTGGACAGTGTTTATTATTATAACTATTATTATTGGTTACTTATAGTACAAAGAGAGATGTGTATATAATATGCTAAAATTATAACAAAGGGCAATTTAGAGCACCATCTATCTGGCCCCTGCTCACAGATGCAAAGGATTCATGCACTGACTACTGTCTGTTATATGGTTGTGACATCTACTGTCATTGCATTCAGGGCCACCAAAAGTATTCCAGGGCCTTAGAGCTGTACTTTTTATGAGCCCCCCTTGGCTTATGGGGTGTGACCAAGCGGACCAGTAGAAAGCTATTGGCTTTTGCAGTCCCCCTTACTCACCCCTACACCACCTTGTCTGGTTGAACTACACTGATAACCAACCAATTTCCTAGTTACAACTAATTTGATCATTGTGTTTGAGTGTATGCAGTTTATTTTAAACAACAATCACACAGAGTTTATTTTCATTTTTTTTTACTGAATTAACAATATGCAGAGGTGCAATTGAAATATTGCTTAACTTTTATTTATTAAAGAACACAGTCAGCACCCAGGGAACCCCAAATATCTCAGTGCAGTCATTTTGACTAACTCACCAGCATTTCTGTAATAATATCCATTGTTTTGGTCATGTTTGGGGCTCCCTGTGATCTGGTTTGATTTTATAGATCCAGAGGAAGGCAAAGAAACCCCCCCAGAAACATTTCATCATTTTTTTTTCTCAAAGAGGGGAAAAAAATTCCTTCCTGACTCCACATTTGGCAATCGATTTTCATCCTGGATCACATGTATATAACTGCATATTGTTGTATATCTCTGTAGAAAAATAAGGGGTAAAGGAGCCTTGCTCGTTGGAGCTTACAATCTAACCATATAAATCTTGCCCATTAGGGTTTACAATATGATTAATCTATACAGAAGGGGGCCCTGCTCTTAGGAGCTTACAATCTAATGAGATGAATCTTGCTCATTAAGGCTTACAATATGATTAATCTATACTGAAGGGGTCCCTAGTCATAGGAGCTTACAATCTAGTGAGATGAATCTTGCCCATTAGGGCTTACCATATGATTCATCTATACAGAAGGGGGCCCTGCTCATAGGAGCTTACAATCTAATGAGATGAATCTTGCCCATTAGGGCTTACAATATGATGAATCTATACAGAAGGGGGCCCTGCTCATAGGAGCTTACAATCTAATGAGATGAATCTTGCCCATTAGGGCTTACAATATGATTAATCTATGCAGATACACTTATCTGTCATTATCATGTACACTCCCAAACCGATACAATGGACAATAATGAGAGGGTATGCTCATTTTTTTTATTTTTTGGTATTTTTTTTTGTTTGTGAGCATAGTAATTATTACAGTATATTGTGATACTTCAAATATGTAAAACACATTGATACGCCTTCTGATTGAGATGTACATGTAAATGACACTATGTATAGTTGTTACTCCTCATTCTAACTATTTTTAATAATAAAAATGTTAACATAAACAGGTGCCAGGGGCGCACGCTGCCGTTTTGGCAGCACTGTACTATACAGCAGCTGCGGCGCTGTCAAAGAAGCGTCCGCGGTGTGCTGTATACAATACAGCACTGCTGCGGATGCGGATGCGCCGCGACTGCTGTATAGTACAGAGCCGTATGTAGGAGCACTTAGTTAGCGGAGGGGAGGGGTTTCTGGAGTGCGCCACTGGGTGCCTAACTTCTCTCTACTTTCAAATAATAATGATCCTGGTAACATCAAGTGGAAAAACCTTAAGAAATAACCACATTTATGATGCTGCTTTTACATTTTTTCCCATAAAGGGGGGAAGTATGTCCATTTCAAACGGAACTTTGTTAAAAAGAGCTTACAGTCGAATGAGTTAGATTCTGCTTAATTGAATTTAATGAATTTAGAATTTAAGGATCTAACTTATTACTTTGCATGTTTTATTCTTTAGCTTCAAATGCATAAGGAATGCTTATAACTTTTAATAAACCATAATAAGCTAAATAGATACACACATACCTGCTTCTTATTTACCTGCTTGCACTTACCTGTACTTTAGCAAAGACATAATATCATTATTAAAAATACAAAAATGAAATGAAAATTAACTACTCATAAGAATATTCATATTATTCGAGCGGATTCGAAGAGAGAGCAGCATGTTCCACTGATGTTACAGTTACATGAGCATTTGAAGTTGTTATAATTCCATAGATGTGGGACCAATGAATCTCTATCAGTGATCCGGGGATCCAACCTGACAACTGACTGACTGGAGCAGCTTCTGGTCTCTATATCAGTCTCATGATTATTTCATCATAATGGCTTGGTCTCCATGGAAACTGTGTCACCCACTGTGATGTCATAGTTGACTCTGACCTCATGTTATTAATGTGAATAAAATATAAACCAGAGATGGTGGAGGCTGTAAGCCTAAAAGATAAAAATAGAATGGTAGATATTGTCAAGGGGTTGTCTTGGGAAACCCCACTCATCTCTTTAAAATTGACTTGTGACAACTCACACTTACACCACTAAAGCGGGAAAAGCCAATTGGCAACTTTTTATAAAAGGCTATGGTCCAGAGTCATTAAGGAAAGTAAGGCAAAATAAGGAGTAAATGTTCTCTGGGACAAACCATGTTACAATGCAAGGGGTGCAAATTATTAGCTTATTTTGCACATAAGCTAAATACTGGATTTTTTTCATGTAACACACAAATACTTGATAGCTTTATTTGTACACTGAAATTTAAAGTTGATTTAGGACATGCCCTACACCAACTATAAATCTGTCCCCACATTTTAAATGTACCTCCCCCTCCAATGCAACATGGTTTTGCCCAGGTGCAAAGTTACTCCTTTTTTATGCTTTGCTCTCCTTAATGACGCAGGCCCGATGCACCTTCATAACTAGTTAAGTATCTAACATTTTTTCTCTCTGATAAGAGTAGCAAGGTAAAGTTATATGTAACAGTAAAATAAAAGACATACAAGGGCAATTATAGATTTATAGTTGAAGGTTAGGTGAAGAATAGAACAAGGCAGTGGCATATAGACAGGGACAGTGAATATAATAATATCTGACAACAATTCAATGGAAGAACAAAAAATGAATTGTGAATTAGTAGGTTTGTAGTTATAATACCTCGAGAGAAGGCTCAGTTAGAGCTTGCAGTATACTCTAGACATCTAGAATATGGCTATGAAGCAGTACCATGTTAAATGTTACACACTTTGCGATAATCTGGGTTGAATCTAACAGCTGCTATATGTACATTCTGGATCATAACTAACACTCTGAATTTGAAGAAGATGAGGTTGCAAAATATATGGTTAGCAGCCTTTACAACACTGATTAAGTTAATAACTAGGAAGAATAGCAAGTCTCTTGTTGTTAATGGTGATAATGAAGACAGCTCTCACTCTGAAGAAGATAATGAGAATGGGCTGTATACCCAGCTCATATAATAACTGGAGGTAATATAATACAAAAGAAATAATGTCCTTTGTACAGTACAGGAATAGGGAGAAGTAAGTGCAATGACAAGGGGTGGAGTAGTCTGCTCTTGGTCAGTATGCACAATTCTGTGTTAAGGATCAGAGGAGGATTAGTCCTGGCATCACAAGACAGTTCAAGGCCCAGCATTTGGACCAGTAGAGCCACAGTACTGGCAATAATTATGGTGCTGAGCAGCATAAAGCAAGCTGCTCACACTTGTAGCAGAAACTTATAAGTTCTGGAAATCTGGAGGTTTATTTAAATAAACTCCTACAGTGACTCTCCTCTTTGAATGGCTGCATAGATGTAGCAACATTAGCACCAGGAACATAGAACAATGGAAAGAAAACTACAATCTACAGACAATTGGAACAATTCTGGACTCTTCCTGGATCTCTGGGCAGGATCTGGACTCTCTCTGTTATTCTGGACTGGACCTGGACCACCATTGGACCTCTGACAGCTTGACAAGTATCCCTGGCAAATTACTCTCTGGAATTGACAATTCCCTATGCTAGTCTTGCAGCTCCTTCTAGCAGCTTTTCCTGATTCCAGTTCTTTTAGCAAAATAGCCAGCCCTCTGTAAGGTTGACAGCATTCTGTCAGTTGTGCAGCTTTCTCTATGAAACTTGCATCTCTGTCTAAGGGAGGTATGGCCATCTCATCTCCTCCTACAGTCTCTGTATGGTGTGGGTCCACTTTGTGTCTTTGACTCTGCAGTACATGTTCCCACTGTACTCAGTCTCACCGAGATCAACTTGTCCTCTGGCAAGCTTACTAGTGGTGGCTATGCAGCTCTCTGTCTTCCATAGACTTCACTGTGTATGGAGACAGTCACCTCAGTGTCCACAGCTACCTCCTCTATGGCCGCACTCTCATGCTTCTTCTTACTTTCCCCTTTCACTTGGAGCCAAATTCTCCCCATTGGACAACCCCCTACTGCCGGTAATTCCTCCCCTCTGTCACTGAACTCCTGGGATTTGGCCTCCCTATACCAGTGAGCGCTGGGTCCAGGGGTTGCATGAAATTATTAGCCTCTATCGAGTAATAATGGCCATTACCCAATGGATACACGTTAAACATCAGTATCCATCGCATGCCAAACGTGGATAGGGGGTCAATGAAGGACTCTTCTTTTACTAGCATGCACAGAGTGCAATTGGTGCAATTTATGCACAAAATCGCTGTTTATGTTCCTTGATGAATCAGTCTTTAGCTACGTGTACCATGGCCGGTGTTGCAATATATTTTTGTTTTCTATCGAAAATGACTTGTTTTCTGTGTTTGTTTGAAATTGGGCTACTATTTTCTTTATACTATATTTAAGATATTTATAAAGGTTCTATTTATGACCTCAGTGCAGTAGCCCCCAATATGTACTGCTTCAAGCTGCAGCAGTACATAGTGAAGTTCTGTGAACCCTCCCCCCTTCAGCCTAACACTGCCGGTGAATGGAGAAGGTGCTATGCGCATGCGCTTAGTGTTTTCTCACGGGAGGGATCCAGTGAAATCTGAGAGGCTTCAGCTGGATCCCATAGAAAAATATCAGTAGCGTCACCCTAAGATGGTGTTACTTTGCTTTTTTTAACTTGATGACTTACCTAATGCTGCTCTCTCCATAGAGGTATGTGGGGACAGCAGTAAGTGCTATGAATTCTCCAGTGTTAACACTTTCATAAATAAGAAAAAATAGTGAAAGAGCCTGTTGCTGGCATTTACGCCAGCATTCTGACTCTTCACCACTGGCAGTTAGCAATAGCTTAACCCTTAACATGCTGGATGGACTTTTCTGCTGAGACCCTTTACAATGTATAAAGGCACAGGCTGACAAAGGATGATCAGAGCAAGTTTCTGCAGTGTCTAAATGCACAGACCTTCAGTATAACTGCTGTCTTAAAAGAAAGAAAACAACCGCCTCCCTAGCCTTAAATTTTAACCACATTAACCTAAAATATTCATAAACTGTGCCCCCTTTCAGCATTGCACCCTAGGCGGTCGCCCCTCCCTCACAGCCCTTGTTACAAACCTGCTAACAATCCAAAGATTTTATGCAACTGATGCTGGTTGAGGTGAGCTGATACACTGATCCAGGGGACAATAGCCAAAAACTGATCCCCTGTGGAGTCATGTAGAGTGCACACACTGCCCTGTATATCACACTTCACCATTACACATCTTACATGTGACAAATGCCTTACACACCTCACTGTGTTCCTGCAACCTACTGACAAATGGCAGGTACATTGCATCAAAAATGTACCAGACAATCTCTATGAAATCCCATCTCTGCAGTGTAGAGACTCTGCAAAATTGGTTGCACATCAACACCCACATGTACAATGCACAAATCAAACATACTCAGCTATACCTCTCACCTGCACACACCGACACAGAGTATCACATGTAAATACCTCGCTGACAGGAACAGTATGTATTCCTGTATTCTGTCAACATTACCTGCTTTAGCAGTGAGCACTCACGTCAAATAAGCAAAAATCCCATCCACTTGCATTGTGTGCAGAAATGTCCCAGGACTGAAAGCAATCGTCATGCAGTTTGTACACCAGCAATAAACGGGCTTCAGACTTTCTCAGCCGCTTGTCACTGAGAGAGCACATAAGATACTGCAGGACACAGGACGCTGTCCAAGGTGCTGAAATGCTATCAGTTCTTTCGCAAAGAAAAGAACACATTCATGGCTTTGGTAACGCAGCAGCAACATAATGTTTGGGGAGAAATGTGACCATTCTCTGGTGCAGTCCCACAGAGAGAAATTTCACAAATAGCCATAAGCATCAATAAAAAATTATAGTTAACATCAAAATCAGGGGAACCTTCATAAATAGACCCAATAGTTATTACTTATCAGCTGCACTCTCCAGGTCACAAGTAGTGATGGGCGAATCATTTAGGCTAATTCTGAACTTCAGCTGAATTTCAGCATTTCATAAACCAATTTGCAAATTGTTCGTTCAAAAGTCGCAGAATAATTTATGCCCCCTGGAGTCTCCGGCCATCACAGTGTATGGAATGCACAGAAGTCAATGAGTTATCAACAAAAGTCATATGTCTTTAGCCTTAATAAACAGAGATTACCACCCCTTTGGCACTTAAGGTCATATTTATCAGAAATCTTCTTTTTACAGCAAAAGTATATTTTCTTATTAATATTTAATCACTAATATAGCTCAGCAACACCGGCCCAGAGTTGTAAGAATTCCTCAACGTTTCACTGGGGCAGTCTGCACAAGTGTGAACCATGTTCCCAGTGTGTCCACGCACAGTGGTTCCACTACTATAACCAAATAAAAGCTTTTTTACATAAATAATATGGCAGTTTATACATTACAGTATGTCTACTCCCCCTACCCCCCCCCCCCCCCGAGAATAAATAAATAATAACCAAATCACATGAAACAGGTAAATAAATACAAACATTGGTGTTCCTCTTCCTTTAATGCTATCCTGAGATACATATGTACAAGTATAAGTAGCCTTTGCTGACAGGAGACAGTGATACTTACCCTGGTGACGATATTACATGGTTATTATCAGCAGTAACCCCCTTAATATATAGGGCTAAGCAAAAACAAATCCCTATTTCTGCAAAATCAACCATTTTTGCCAACATTAGGGCTTTTGACAAATTTCCCTTTGACAAATTTCCTGGATTGTTCTAGCGCAGGCCTGGACAACATGTGGTTCTCTAGGTGAGTAAGGACCAGCATACCCTGCCAGCTGTGGGCTGGCAAAGCATGCTGGTATTTGTAGTTTTACAACACCTGGGTAGCAACAGGCCTGGCCTCTGACTATTCCACTCCTCATCTTCACTGTTCTATGCATGCTTGTTACATTCTATTCAGTTAGTTCTATAGTGAATTACAATCTCTTGGAGTCTAATATATATGTGTATTTATTCCATTGTACAAATTACCCACATCTTTAAACTCTTTTGAATTATTCACTATTTTTCTAAAACCAAAAACCCATTTTTTGTATTTGTCACTTTCCATATAGGTGTTCAAATACCCAGGCAATACACTACTTGCTGTATCAACTGTTTTACCATTTTACAATGCACTGACTGGTGCAAAAAAATTGTTTTTCCTCCACTTGTCAATAGCACCATTGGTTATCTAAGTGTCCAAGTACCAATTTTAATTTCAACTTGTATTATTTTTACAATGCACTGATTGGTGCAAAAGACTCTTTCACACATTTTTGACACTTGTGGCTATAACTGGTCAGTCTGTCAATCCCCTCTAATTGAAGCCCTTATTGTGTGGGAAACCCCAATATTAAGTGCCTTGTATTGTGAGAATAAAAGAAAAGTATTCCTCAAATATACAAACTTTAATTAAGTCAAAACAGTGGTTTTGTAGATATAAGTGAAACACATATGGAATGGTTTGACCATATTGACAGTACCTGATTATGAATCATGTGAAGTCCTTTCATAACCTTTATTGAATTGTGACACAAACCTTTATTTAGGCACACAATTGTAGATGTTTAAGACAATATCTTAGGTCCTGAAATTATAATTTAAGTGCCAGTGAGTATTTGCAGCAGTGTGACAATGAGTATGTAAGATAGAAGTTCCTATTTCTGTGCCTTAATTAGCACAAGCCACATCCCTAATTCAGAAACCCAGTCCCACCTGCCCTACCAAATCCACTTTCTGGCAAAGCTACACCCACTTCCATCTACACTTCAAACTTTTCCAAGTTCCACAAATTTGGATGATGCCACTAAAATCAGGACAGTTGAGAGGTATGACAGTTGGTGTAGCATCACAAGCCAGTGCATGTGATTATCTTCTTTATCAAGTACAGCTGGCTGTCATATGTGACTGTGTCTACTAATAAATCGGAAGTATCCTCTACTGGATAATCATTTCCGAATGTGCAAAATTGTGCCCTTGATGCACAAATGCCAATTTCTGATGTCATGTAGCTGTTAGTGTGCAAATGAGCTGCCATGGTGAGAAGCACATGCATTTGCATGTCAAAGGTGAGGCATCTGTATGGGGTGCAAAATTATGCTGATGGAAAAAGCTGGGCGATCTGGACATTACTAGATAAAGGCAGGCTGGGTGAAAGAATGTGTCTCAGATTGTGCCCAAATACAAACCCAAACTTTAATTTTGCAGGACAATATATTGAAATAAAACTCAATGGATGTCAATGGCTTATTTATGGGGGAAATGTCTGGTTACCTGATTAATGGGTGGCCGCAGAGCATATTCTCTCCACTAAAGGAATAGGTTTTTTTTAATCATCTTTTTATCATTATTATCATTTATTTATATAGCACCACCAATGCTGCAGTGCTGTACAGAGAATATTTCACATCAGTCCCTGCCCCATTGGAGCTTACAGTCTAAATTTGATTTTTCTTATGTCACACTACTACTACTAAAAGTATTATTATTATTTTATTATTATTGTTTTATTATTATTTATAGTCTGCTTTTCTTCCAATAGGGCCCAAAGCACTTGAGATATTTTTCAGAAGATGAGGTAGTGATCATGGCCTTCAGAGTTTTCTAAAGTTGATTTGCCTTTCAAAGCATTTTATCCTTTGTTACTTGAATTTCAACTAAGAAAAGCTCTATTTCAGAGGTGGAGGGGTCGGTCTCCCGGACTCCCGCGAGAGCAGACAAGTCTCACGCAACTCACAATTCCCTTGCCAAAATAACGCGATTTGCGATGAATGTCATCATTGTGGCACCGCCCCTGCGACAAAACGTCATGGTCGTCGCAGGGGGCGAGCCCAAAATGCAGCATTTGACCCCGCCCCCTCCCGCCCTCTAGTCACGCCCCTCTCCCAGACTGCACTGCCTGAAAGTAGGCAAGTATGGTTTAACTTCAGGTGTAATTTGTAAAAGAGTATTACTACTTAGTAGATATGTGTTTTGTTTGTTTTGGGGGCTTTTTGGGTAGTAGAGCAAACACAATTGAAATAACATTTGTTTGCTCATTAAATTCAAAATAAATTTGATTTAAATTAATAATAAAGACTATGTGGTGCATTAGAGTTAAATGCTAACAGTTCCTTTTTTGTATGTACACCAGTGTATATCTGCACACTTTTTTCTGTTTTTTGAGCAAGATGCATAATTCTGGTAAATGCAACCTTCAATTTTGTGCGTAGATGCACAGAGTGCAAATATATAACTCTCAATTGTCCCGATTTCTGCGGGTGAGTCCCACTGGACAGTCCCAGTTTTAGGACTCAGCCATGCTGTCCTGCACTGTCCTGCGCTGTTTGTCCTTTGGGAGAGAACATTGCAGGAAGGAAGATTGTAAAGGGCAGCCTAGTGCTTTACAGCCCTAGGCAGCCCATGGGGCATGGTCATGCCCCATTGTGACATTGCCATGCCCCCATCATGAAGTGGCCATGCCCCCTGCCGGTGGCTGAAATGTTGGGAGGTATGCAAATATCTGGTTGCAAAAACCTTGTGTAGGTGCAGGTATGCGTAGATACAGGTAATCCAAAGTACTGATGCATCTCAAAAATGTAGCTGAAGTGCACATCCACAGTCTTATTTTTATGAACACCCCTGTCTGCCTTTCAGAGCATAACGTGCCACAAATATCAAATCATACTTACCTACTTTCAGTAGGCGACGTCTGGGAGAGGGGAGTGACTAATGGGCTGCATGGGGCAGGGCACCTCGAATCGCGTCATTTTGACCCTGCCCCCACGAGTAAAATTACGTTTTGTCTTGGGGGCAGTGAATCGCATCATTTTAACAAGGGAGACCCGGGATGCGGGGGAAATGCCAGCTCTCGCAGGAGCCCCGGAGACTGACCTGAATTTCCGGGAGAGTTGGCAAGTATGTATCAGATATGTGAGGCTGAAAGTAATGCTGCAAGTTGTGTGCATACACAGTGTGATACATTTAATGTGAGATTCATAATTATGTTGCACAAATGCACTCTTATCTACCTCTAAATCAGGCCCTATAATTTTATCTGTAACATATACACATTCTGGAGCCTGGCAGCTTATCCAAGCCAGGGGATTGTAATGGCAATTAATCAAAGCTATTTGTTAAATCTACAGCAGGAGTAAATGTCAAGTCATGAGCTCATTTCCCAGGAGTGATCACATTCTCTTGTAAGGTATCCGTGGCTGTGTTTCTGCTACATAGTATTTAACACTACGTTTGACACCTTTCTGTAGCTATGAATGAACTTGAGTGTTTCTCATTTGTTTTAATCTCCATAGTCTGTTAGCATCAACATGGGCACAAGAGATATATCGACATTATATTTTCCTTAAAGCCTTACAGTTTAGTTAAAATGGGCTTTGAGGACTGGTCCAGTATTCATTACAGTATTCATGGCACCTATCATTTCTCTAGGAACCAGCGACAACACTGTGGCATAGATGTTAGTTCCAGGGCCATCTTTTCCATTGGGTACGATGGGCAGCTGCCCGGGGGCCCCACGGCAAGGGGGCCCCACAGGCACGGCTCTTAATGAGAATAAATAATCCTGCAAAACAAAAAAGCCTGCAAAAAAAACCTTCAAGGGTCACTGAGCAAGTACATCTATCTATCTATCTCTATCTCTATATATCTATATCTATATCTATCTATATCTATATCTGTATATATCTATATATCTATATCTATATCTAGGGGCCCCGGTGCACTGCTTTGCTCGGGGGCCCATAATGTTGTTAAGATGGCCCTGGTTAGTTCAGCCCATAAAACGGCACACCTCCCAACCGTCCCGCTTCAGATGGGACCGTCCCCATTTGAGGGCTCCGTCCCGCTGTCCTGATCAGGACAGCTTTGTACCGAGGGATGGACATTTGTGAGGTATTCTATGCCGTGCATAGCAGAGCAGCGGTGAATGGTGCAGTGTGCACCTGCCAATGGTCCTCACAGCAACTAAGGGGTGTTTTTAGGGGAGAGCTGGGAGCAATCCAGCTCATCAGAAGCACTGAACGCCTCCCCAAGGGGGACATGGTCCAGCAATGTGACATATACAGGGTGTTCGGAAAGTCACTGTGCACTTTTCATTAAGCAGTGAAAACAGTGTAGAATTGAAGCAGTGGAGAAGTTGCCCATGGCAACCAATCAGCATTGAGGTAACATTTCTATTTTGCATATTATAAAATTATACGGAGCAGCTGATTTGTTGCCATGGGCAACTTCTCCACTGCTTCACTTCTCCACTATTTTCACTGATTTACGATAAGTGCACAGTGACTTTCAGAACACCCTGTAGTTTGGAGGTATGAAATGGCTGCTTCCACTATGTGCAGGTGATGTATCAGTACTATAAGTAGGGGTTAAAACTGTAAGAAACCCTCCTTTACATTATGTATATTACTTAAATTACTTGGTTAAAAATAAAGTTAGATTGAGCAATAGCTCCTCCCTTCATAACACACAGCTGAGGCAACATCACGCATATTAAGGACACTATCCTAACGGAATCTGATATAGGACAAAAAAGTTATAATGAAAAGAATAGCATGTCAGGTATGCTTGTTGTGACATCACTTGCTCCGCCCCTTTAGATTTATCCACCAATTTGCAGCCTCTACAAAGTATTTCTCTAGTTTTGGAGATTTGCTAATTTGCGCAGCTACTAGATAAAGAAACATCACCCTTCATAGCTTTCTCCAAAGGAGTCAATATGCAGGACAGATGTTGGTAACCACTAATGCCCACCCAATAATATATCCATGTCCTGTTGTACTGGACCTTAGATCTAAGCTCTGTTGTGATAAGTGACGAACAGTAGGGAGTCTGGGAGTCAATTGATTTGATTCCACACACAGACAGAAAAACCTAGCACTCAATGTGAATGCTGTGTCTTTAATGCAGATGTGTGGTTTCCACATTAGTGTTGCTATGGAAAAATGGCAGGGATATTGACATTACAGTGATTTTCTCTGTAAACGGTTGACACAAACTAGTAATCTATACCCCAGGAATAAGGCATGCCAGATAGCATTAGATCATTAATGCAAGCTATCTTTTAATGCTTAGGTGCAAAGGAAACCTTTTAGAAGTCCTACCCCCCCTCCCTATCGTTATTTTTTAAAAGGAAATTATAAAAGCAGAATAGTATAAAAAAATCTAAAAAAATAAAACAATAAAAGAATACATTTAAAACTCAACTCACTACCAAGTACCATAAGATGATGTATCCAGCTATCAGTGATATTTTGCATACCTTCCAACTATCCTGATTGCAGCAGGGCACCCCTGATTAGTGGGCCCTTAAATAGGTGGGGCTTATAGGAAATTGGGTGTGGCTTCATAGGAAAGTGAACGTAGTTAAGCGGATTAGAGTATATTTTGTGTGAAATGGGGGTGTGGTTACACAGATCACACCACGTCTCATTTGGTCCAGATTTTGCATGAGTAAATGTTGGGTTGTAGGGCATTTTCTATACAAAAATGCATCTATTGCACAAAATTAATGTTGCCCAAACCCATGAAATAGGAGCCAGCCAGCTGAATTTTGATCATCCACCACTAGCCCTGTATTGCCTTAGGCTGGGTACACACTACAAAAAATTTCTGCGAATGCCTTATCCTTAATGATTTTACTAACGACTGAATTACTGAATCATACTGTACACATTTTACGTGATTCCCCTTCAGATCTGTGCTCTTCATCTATCATAACCCATACTTACCAATTTTAGAAAGTTGGTTTCCGGGAGCCTCCCGGGGGAGGTGGGCGTGATGGGGGCGGGGCTCTAAAATGTGCATCATTTTGGACCTGCCCCCATGACGTAATAACGCAAAGGCGTCATTTGACAGTGGGGGGTGGGGCCAAACCGGGAATCGCGATGTTTGGGACCTAACTCTGAGTGGGCAGATCCGGGAGATTCCCACACTCTCCCGGGAGTCCGTGAGACTCTTGCAAAATGCGGGAGTCTCCCGGACATTCCGGGAGAGTTGGCAAGTATGTCATAACCATCTGCTGAAAAGATTGTGACTCTGCACAATCTATGGAGCTCTGTCTACTCTGCTGGTCGTGAGTGCGTATACACTCTAGAATTGGCACAACATTGTTCCATCATTTCTAGAGATTTTTAGTCTGTTTGTAAAAACAAATGATGCGATGTGCTTTGAACTGATAAAACATGATCTTTGGAGCGTACACACTAATGCGATATAGGACCTAGCGGTCGTCTACCGTTTGATTGGCACAATAAAAGGGTGAAAAAGTTGTACCCAGCCTTATACTTTTTATATGTCATTCTTTACTCCTAACATAAAGATTTTGCAATGGCAGCATATTTTATGTAAAAAAAAAGTATTGAAAATTAAAGTATGCATCTTTGTTCTTGGCATTTAACATCATCAGATCATGAGTAAAATATATATATATTTGTACTCATTGTTCTCCTATATAATAACTGTACAATAGGCAAATTGAATGTATGAACTTACAGTGCTGGGTTTGACAGTAAAATGTTTGTGAATCAGTGACAAAAGCCTCAAATCAGTAATCTGTGCTATTTAGGACTATGCTTCTTCCATTATCTAACTTAGCATTTACAAGTGTCCTGCCCAGGGGCCCCAGCAGTTGTGGGCTACAATGGGGGTGCATAGGGCATCAGAGGGGCCCATGGCTTTTGCCTCATCTGCTCATTAATTGACAGCGGCAATTAGAAAGCATTGATTGCTCAGAATTATAGTTTTATTACTATTGGTCCGAGTAGTCACACACATCATTCTTATTTTTTTTATTGCTCAGGAGGTAACACAACCTTGGGGGCTAGAGGAGAAGAAGCCATTGTCCCACTGGGGCCTGAGCAGGGCCTGATTAAGGGTTCTGGCCGCCCTAGGCTAATACGGCCGCAGCGCCCCCCCCCACCCCCACCCCCCTGCACCTTTGTTATCCTCTCGCTGGCTTCTGGAAAGTTGGCATCCTGTTTTGAAAATGCAAAAATGTATTATAATGCAAACCCTGAATGATTAGGCCCTTTAGTTAAAACAAAACACTCCATTATGGCCAGCTAAAAGTACCCCATTGGACAGGCATATATAAGCAATATCTGAATATTTGTTGTCAATCAAATACAAACCTCTACCAGCCCCATCTCACTAATATTTAGTATTCAAGTGATTGCTGAGACCATCCATGTGACCACCACACAATCATGAGATTCTGCCCCCCAAAGCTGCTCTATTTTTTAAATACCCCCTGCAGCCATTTTCCTTAACCACAACCCCCCCACAGCCATTTTCCTTAACCCCTGCTGCAGCCATTTTCTTTACCTCCCATCCTGCATCCACCCCCCTTGCAGCTATTTTCCTTACCTCCACTCTGCTAGCTAGCTATCCCCCCCGTCACATCAAAACTCCCCCAGTCACATATATCAGCCCCCCTCCTCTGCCCTCCTTCATACATATCAACCTCTCTCCCTCCCTATAGATTTTCATGGCAGCCCCCCCCTCCCACCCTATAGATTTGTATGACAGTCCCCCTCTCCCTCCCTATACATATGCATGACAGTCCCCCCTCTCCCTCCCTATAGATATGCAGGGTAGTCCCCCCCCCTCCCTATAGATATGCAGGGTAGTTCCTCCCCCCCTCCCTATAGATATGCAGGGCAGTCCCCCCCCCCTATAGATATGCAGGGCAGTTCTCCCCCCTCCCTATAGATATGCAGGGCAGTCTCCCTTTCCCTCCCTATACATATGCATGACAGTCCCCCCTCTCCCTCCCTATAGATATGCAGGGTAGTCCCCCCCCTCCCTATAGATATGCAGGGCAGTTCCCCCCCTCCCTATAGATATGCAGGGCAGTTCCCCCCCTCCCTATAGATATGCAGGGCAGTCCCCCCCCCACCTATAGATATGCAGGGCAGTTCCCCCCTCCCTATAGATATGCAGGGCAGTTCCCCCCCCCCCCCTCCCTATAGATATGCAGGGCAGTTCCCCCCCCCTCCCTATAGATATGCAGGGCAGTTCCCCCCCTCCCTATAGATATGCAGGGCAGTTCCCCCCCTCCCTATAGATATGCAGGGCAGTTCCCCCCTCCCTATAGATATGCAGGGCAGTTCCCCCCCTCCCTATAGATATGCAGGGCAGTTCCCCCCCTCCCTATAGATATGCAGGGCAGTTCCCCCCTTCAATTACCTGTAGTTGTGCCAGCGTCGCTCCTCTCCTCAGATCAGCAGATAGGAAGTGAAGACGTCCTGCTTCCTGTCTGCTGCACAGCAACAGGCAGCCTGGCGATTGGCTGTGTGTTGCTAACCACTGACCACCATTGCTTTTGATTGTCGAGCCCTCCACCCCCCCGCGGCGACCCCCCCCCTCCCCCACCCCGAAAAAAAAAATGAATGAAGAAAAAAAAAAAATTTAAAAAAAAAAAAAAATTTTTTTTTTAAAAAAAAAAATACCCACAGGGCAGCGCCCCCCGGGACCCAGCGCCCCAGGCTGCAGCCTGGTCAGCCTAGTGGTTGATCAGGCCCTGGGCCTGAGATTCATCTTAGTGTCTATAAACTCACTTAGTGGCACTTTCCTCACTAACACAATTTCATAAGCGGAGAGGTCCCTCCCTCACACAAAGGTCAACACAGTCCTCTCATGATGCTGGGAGCATTCCAATGATCTGATTGGCTGCGCTGTAAACTAAGATCTGAATGCAAATTAACAGGGTACACACAGACATACACAAGATGAAGCTTGAATACGATAATGTGGCCATCCCCTAGTGAAATACACATAAAAAATCTCCAAAAACAATATAAAATGAATCCAGGGTAGACTATGAAATAAACCAAGTTATTTCTGGTGAAACTGACAAATCTCTTAAATGTGGAACTTAGTCGGTTCATTAAGGCATGAAATGCCTGCGGTCATGAATAGGTTAAACAAAGTCCAGTTATTTATTTTTTATGCAGTTTATTTAGCTAACTAATCTATAGTCTTCCATATATGGTAATAATGAATAGTGTCTTAGACACCTCATGGTATAATAACTGCAGAATATGAATAAAATGTCTACTTTTAATCTCAGTTATTGAATTTGTTTCCAATGGTTATACACTGTATTTTGCATTTAAGTCATCACTTTTCCTTAAGGACTTTTCATTCTTGACTCTAAATTAACATTTAACATTTTCATATGATATCTATAAAGGATCAATGAGAAGCCCAACTCTACAAGAACTGTTTGATTTACAATGTTCCTAGGGGACAATACAGCTTATTTATAGATGTGCCTGTTTAATATAGGATCTAAAATTAAATGGAGCCTGTAAATAAAAGAGTTCCTCAGCTGATAATGTGTGACAGGTAGACACGTGTGAGATCTCACACTTTGTGACATCACTACTGAGAAACATGAGTAATGTCAGTGTCCCATCTTTCTGAGTTTAATGCAGCAAGCTGCTTTTCTTATATAATGCGGTTTACTACATTACTGCATCTCAAATCAAATATTTCTATTGATCAAATTTGTTTCCTAGGCTTGGAAGTCATTTGTCATTTTATTTTTACCTACAGTGGACACACTGGAGGTCACTTAGGAAACATATTATTAGAGGTGCAGCACAGAGTCCTCTGTGGTTGTGCTGTACCCCTCGATTTCTCAGATGCACTCGGATGGTGTTGCAGATGACAGCATTTGCCGAGGAGCAAAAGTTTGCTAAAGCCACTAGTTCAGATGAGCGAGGGCATTTGTATGCTAGTTATGGAATAGATGCAGTCTAGTTTTACAAAGCAGTGCAAACAACAAATTTCATTTTTGTTGGTATGGAGCGCTGTGCTCTGTCTCTTGGATCGCCGTTGGTCTAGTGCAGTGTTGGCTAACCTGTGACACTCCAGGTGTTTGTGAAACTACAAGTCCCAGCATACCCTTCCAGCAATAAGCTGCTATATATTGGCAAAGCATGCTGGGACTTGTAGTTTCACAAACACCTGGAGTGTCACAGGTTAGCCAACACTGGTCTAGTGGGACAGGCTTGGCCATAGACACAGCGTTACTGCGTCTGCGCGAACCAAAAGTGTCTTCTTTCTGTTGTATGTGTAGGTGAAGCAGAATTACAAGCTGCGTATATGTGACCTGAAGCTATAACACAACGGAGCCTGTTACAATAGCGTTACTGCATGAAGGTGCAGTGTTTAAACCTCATGCCCTGCATATGAATGCAACATACTGCTGAGTACATAGCCTGTATGTGACTGTTTTGGATCTAATTCTGCCCACTTCAGTGGGCAGATCAGAGAGATTGTCACACTCTCCCGGGGGTCCGGGAGACTCTCGCGAAATGCGCACTCCCAAATTTATCAAAGCACAGATCTCTAGATACTGTTGAGTTCAGGTGCAGAACTGCTGTTCAGCCCTACTATACAGGACACTGCAGGTATGAAAGTACCTGTCAGCTCCATAACAGCCGCCGGACCCAGTATGTGTTTACTCTACTCTGGCAGAATCCATTTTTTTAGCAAATTAAATTCAATGCAGGTTCAGTTTTTAAGATCATTGACAGTCAGGGTTGTTGTTATGTAACACAACACTGCAATAGAAATTAAGCTGGTCAGCAGCAGTAATAGACAACCAATCAGATCTCGGCAGCACTATATTCTAGCACAGAATCCCCATGTATGTGAAATTTTAGAGGAAGGGAGTGGTGTTAGGGGTGGCCTAGTGTTCAAAAAGAGGAAGACAAGCCCCAGGCTTTGGCCTGCTCCTTGCAAATTGACTATGTCCCCATTGTGATGTGACCATGCCCTCATTTGCACACGCTATGGGCCTGATTCATCAAGACACATATCTGCCCATTTTGAGTGTATCGTCCACAAAATCCCTCTGCACGTGCTCAGTACTGGCAGGTACGGCTGTGATTACAGGCCTGTTCCGTGCGGCAGTGCATGCTAAGGACACTTATTATAGTGTCAAAGTTCATGGAGTGACCTGGGCAGGAAAAGGGTGTTTTGCCATGGGCAATTTTCAGTAGGGGCGTGCCAAACTCGAGAACACGCAACCACGGGCGTATCCAGCTCTACAGCCATCAAAGTGACTTGTTTTTCTGCCATCTCTCTTGCACCAGCACTGGGGCTAGTCTATCGTCAGCCCAAGAGCTCTATTTTTTTAAAAATTCTATATTTTAAATTCTATTTTTTAACAGAGTATATAGCCTGTGGGTCTGGCGGCTGTTGTGGAGCTGACAGGTACTTTCATACCTGCAGTGTCCTGTGGAGTAGGGCTGAACAGCAGTCCTGCACCTGAACTCAACAGGGCACGTATCTAGAGATCCGTCTCTTGATGAATTTGGGAGTGCGCAGATTCTATACATGTGTATAACACTGAGCGCGGGTTGCACTCAGAATGTGTGCCTTGATGAATCAGGCCCTGTGTCTTTATTGGAGTTGAAAGATATATATGTATTAGGGTCCTAAAGTGTTGCCCACCTGATGCTTGTCCACCCCATAGCAATGATACAGGTGCACATGTCACCACTTAACGCTCTCCTTCCATGTACTACGCCACGCGCCATATTGCTCCTGGGTGGGGGCATTAGAGTGGTAATCTCCCATAAATTGTATGTTTTAGTTTGCTTATTACTTAGATAAGTCAATGAAACAATAGAACGTCGTTATTTTGAATTTATTATATTATTTTGTTTTGTGGCTTCTTTCCTGCCATGCCCATTTGGCTCACATCAGATCTACTCTAAATCATAGCACTGTTTTTAAAGAAAATATAACATCCTCTTGCAGGTGAGTCATGGGAAGCAATTTGTATCTGTGATTCAGTTACATTGTAGCTCTTACAAGTGCCTCCATAGATTAGATTCATGACTTATTCCCTTAATGTCTGTCCTGATGGCTCATTCCGAGTAGTGTATTCATTCTGGTTCCTGTTGTGGTTATTGACAGACAGGAGGGGATTTATATGTGAAAGAATGGAAAACATTGAGCCCTTATTGATTCTATCTTTAAAAGTTTATAATATGTAAATTATATGTTAGTAATATACAAAAAAAAACCAAATAAACACAATGAGGTAAACTTAGCATCCTACAACCCCGGGACCCTTGGCCACCTTACACCTACACCTATGAGGTCTTTTCATCATCCGTGACATGATATTAGATGGCTGGACCTGAAGAATTGATGCTGATGCTCCTCCCTTAAGTCTTTTACTTAGGATGTAGTGAGGAGAGGGAAATATCTACATCTATATCTGAGCCTGTGTTTTCCTATTAGTAACTTGTTCAGTTGGTTAGATCTATAATAGGCAAAGGCTTTTATGCCATTTACTATGATTCATAAGTTGCTAAGGTTATACAAATTATAATTAAATTATAATAATAATATATTATTATAATAATAAGCATTTTGCACTTTTTACAAATACAACATTTTAGGATAAATGCGAAGATCACTTGTGGATGGACACCTCTGGTTGCTTATGAAATTGCTGGAATGTATTGTCTATGTCAGTGGTTCCCAAACTGGGTGCCAGGGCTCCCTGGGGTGCCGTGGCAGTCTCACCACATCCGGTGGTAAGCAAGGCAGGGGCAACTTGGTAATTATTGTGCCTTGAAAAAATTATGGAGACCCTAAGGGTGCCTCGAACTGAGAAAGTTTGGGATCCACTGGTCTATGTTATTTAATACAGGCAACTATACACATGCCTCCCAACATTTCAAAATAAAAATTCTAATTGAAAGAGGCCATCCCCTGATCCTCCAAGATCATACCCCAATCCATCCAGGTCATACCAAGTTTTGCCATGACTATGACTCCAATCTGATGGGTCACACATTTGTACTCACATGAAATCTGGACTGTTTGGAAGTAGTATACATTGCCAGGGCTGTCATGGGGAATTTCTGGCATTACTACAGCAACTTCTATGTATCTTCCACTAAAAATGCCGCTTTTAGGGGACAAAGGTCCAGAGGGACAGGCCTACAATATTGCAGAATTTTTAGTGAGCGGTTTGTAACTGTAAGGCCGGGAAATTATTAGGAAAAGCAAAGGGTTAACTAAAGTGGTGGGTCAGACAAGACATTGCCACTTCTCTATAATTCCCAATCATAATTACTTTTATTTATTGCCAAGTTTTGCTTACAGAATATGAGTCTACAGTTAACTAATATATGCATATATATTTCTGAAAGGCCATCTCCTATAGAGTGACCAAAAAACAGACCTGGTTTTATTTTGATCCATTACTTGCTGAACATCTGTCTGCATTGGTACTCTGTTCCGTTGAATAATTTCTACCAGTAATTTCTACCTCTGAGACTCACAATTATCCACCACACTGATTGAATAATATGGTATTTAAAATACAGTACAATTACTACTTATGACTCGCCTCTGGAAGTTGTGTTCATGTTGGCAGATATACCACTCTAAGCCACACTCACTCCTCTTGTGCCCTCTTCCACTTAGAATGTAAGCTCTTGTCACGGGCACTAGGAGTCTTTGCCCAGGATATCACCAGATGATGGACTTACCAGAGTAATATAGCTGGTACTATGGTTCTCTGGTAGCAGGGTGACAACGGAACAAGAGAAACAGCAGATGGTGAGAGAATGCTTAAGGAAAGTCTATGACTAGCAGCAACTGGTAATGAGTAGATGAATGTACACGAGGAACCAGATGGACAAGGAAACGTGAGGAGAGTCAGTGGTCTGCGTATAGCAAGTTGTACCACTGCTATAGTGAGGAGGAATGTCCAGGAGTAGCGAGGAGGTAGTGAGAGTCAGCGGTCTGCGTATAGCAAGTTGTACCGCTGTCTATAGTGAAGGAATGGAATCCAGGTGAAGGTAGGTAACGGGGAAGTCAGTGGTCTGCGTATAGCAAGTTGTACCACTGCTTATGTGAGAGAATACTTGAAACTGGTGTCACAGGGAACATGAGTCAGTGGTCTGCGTCAGCAAGTTGTACCACTGATATATATATGTGAGGAGGGGCACGAGGAGATGAATGTAAAGTATACACGGGGCACACAGAACTTGATCCCACGATGATATCCACAATACAACGATAACTGACAAGCACTAATTGAAGTATACAAAGTCACAATAGCTATCCAGGCAATAGGAAACAAAGTCAATGGTAACAATAGCTTCAGTGGATAGGAGACTCCGGTGGAGAACACAACTCAGTCCAGATGGATATGCAATACAAAAGCAAAGTCAATGGAAAGGATGCATACCGCGGTTCAGGAGAGCAGGCTGTCAGAGAGACATGCAGGGATACCTGAAGGCCTGCAGGAGGAGAGACCACTGGAGGGTGGAAGCGGTAATCAGGTTGGTGCAGTGCACGGCAGGTAATCCAGAATCAACGAAGCAATACTCAGGAAGCAGTAGTAAGTGAAACTGGAAACATGATGAACACGGGAGAGTTGAGGCTGTCTGGTATCCAGTAGTAGTGGTGGAGGCAGCGGAGAGAAGGCACGCTGAACACGGGAGAGTAGAGGCGGTCTGGAACCCTGTAGTAGTAACGGAGGCAGCGGAGAGCTGACACGATAAACACAGGAGAGTTGAGACGATCAGGAACTCTGTAGTAGTAACGGAGGCAGCAGGGAGCTGACACGATAAACACAGGAGAGTTGAAACGAACAGGAACTCTGTAGTAGTAACGGAGGCAGCAGATAGGAATCAGCTGAGTGCAGGCACGATGAACACAGGAGAGTTGAAACGAACAGGAGTCCGGTAGTAATAGCAGATAGGAATCAGCTGAGTGCAGACACGATGAACACAGGAGAGTTGAAGTGGTCTGAAAACCACAATAGCAGTAAACAGGAATCAGCAGGAGCTGAATACACGAGGAACACAGGAACACCTTCAGAGGCTCATGGGGAATGAGACTCCAAGATAAGGCCACCAGGTAATGATCACAGGTGGTTTAAATAGGGAGGGTTGCCTGATCATCCAATCAATTAAAAGCAACAGGTACTGAAGGTTTGATAAGGGCTGCACATGCGCAGACCCTCAGGATGGCGGACGGCCACGGTTCCTGAACACACGGGAAATGGCACTCACAGTCCGGTGAGTGACAGCTCTCTATTGAGCATAGTCCTCCATACCCTTTGTTTAATGTATGCATTTATTTTTTTCTGTCTTGTATGTCCTTGTTTTATGTATGTCCTTGTTTTATGTATGTCCTGTTTTCTCTACTGTACAGCTCTGCGTAGCACTGTGGCTCTTTACAAATCTACGATAATAATAATGATACCAAAGCAGTGTTCAAATCTGCCATTCAAGAGTTAAATAACAGAAACACAGTTCAGTTGTATGAATTGCCATGTGCCCTAAAGACTATGCTCATTAAGACTACTTTCCTTTGCACTAATCAAGTTCCTAAGCCAACTCTGCATGTTCCAGCCTATATTGTCTTCAGTTATATTTTGTGTCCGGCTGTATTACGGCTGGTGGATGATGTGTTCAACCTATTTCAGTAAGGGGAAGAAGGTCGACGTAATTATAAGATTGTTAAGTATGATGTGGTGTCATCTTGACATGATAGTATGAGCTGAGTTAAGATGTAAATGTGCCTGGTAGAAAAGACAAGGATGATGATGAGTCATTACCTATTATACTGATAAAGTGGTAAATTATTGTTCAAGGATTTAGTCACCACCCTTCAGAACTGCTGTGCAGCGGCGCACGGAGGATTGTCGGGGGGGTTTCCCCCCGCCGACCCAAAACCCCCCCCCAAAAAAAAAAACCTGAGAGAGAGCTGCTGCATGCGCAGCAGCTCCGTTTCGCCAGCGCTGTCCTATACAGCAGCCGCGGCGCTGTCTAAGAAGCGTCTGCGGCGGTGCTGTATACAATACAGCACCGCCGCGGACGCTTCTTTGACAGCGCCGCGGCTGCTGTATAGGACAGTGGCCACTTAGTTAGCGCAGGGGGGGTTTCTAGAGACTCAGAAATCCCCCCTGCGTGCGCCACTGCTGTGGGTAATCTACTGACATCTGGGATAGTCTAAGAAAGACTACATATAGGAGGAACCGACCATCCATTCTACATGTGTATTCTGCTAATCAGGAAACACACCTCCCTTTGAATCTCATTTAAATACCTTGTCCCACAAAAGGAAATCTCAGTTTTGCATGTGGATGCAGTATAAGATTCATGATCAGAAGATGCTAATTTTTGGACCCCTATCCTCTTTATAAACACATTTATTTTATCCGCAATAAAATGTTTGCATTTGCACAAAAATAACATGAAACAAAAAAGTCAGGGGCACAAATTTGCACATGTGTGAAAGATCCTTAATGTTACAAGTCCCAGGCTATGAATAAGCTAGTTTACTTGTCATTGTTGCTTAGAAATGTATCCAGTTCATGGCTCATCTGCACAGTATCTACCGCATTCAGTGAAACCCCTTCTGAAGTCAGTAATCATTATCAGATAAAAAAAATATATATACTTGATAATACCATTTGTCTTTGTCTAGAATGTTAGCATTTTAACTCTAGGCAACTGAATGTCAAAGGACCAGATATCTTTTTATCTCCAGCCTTCATATTCTTTTCATCTTTAGGCTTGTACAGCGAAAGACATGCTAAAGCTTTCTTATGGAAGTGCAAAATAGCCGTGGAAATGCTGTTTTGTGATGTTACCTTTTTTACCAATAAGTGCATGGGTTTGAGGCCAATATAATAGGGTCAGCAGCTGTGCAAAATATTGCACCTTCTGATGGGAGTAGAAGCAACAGCAGTACTTGGTGGTATGCAGATAATTTATTCAAACAATGAAACATAACTAAGGAAGGTGGAGTAGATCTCCAGGCCCACTCTAACACATTGCACAACGTCACAATTTTTGAACATTAGTAAACCCAACCCCCTCATTTTTTATACTTTGACATCCTCACCAGCGTTTTGGGTGATTTCAACATTTCAACTGATAAGAGGACTTTCAGTCAACTGACCCTCTTACTCTGGACTGACTCTCTTACTCTGGGCTGACCTTCTTACTCTGGGCTGACCCTCTTACTCTGGGCTGACCCTTTTACTCTGGACTTACCTTCTTACTCTGGACTGACTCTCTTACTCTGGACTGACCCTCTTACTCTGGACTGACCATCTTACTCTGGGCTGACCCTCTTACTCTGGACTGACTCTCTTACTCTGGACTGACCCTCTTACTCTAGACTGACCATCTTACTCTGGACTGACTCTCTTACTCTGGACTGACCCTTTTACTCTGGACTGACCCTCTTACTCTGGACTGACCCTCTTACTCTGGACTGACCCTCTTACTCTAGACTGACCATCTTACTCTGGACTGACTCTCTTACTCTGGACTGACCCTTTTACTCTGGACTGACCCTCTTACTCTGGACTGACCCTCTTACTCTGGACTGACCCTCTTACTCTGGACTGACCTTCTTACTCTGGACTGACCTTCTTACTCTGGACTGACCTTCTTACTCTGTACTGACTATCTTACTCTGGACTGACCCTCTTACTCTGGACTGACCATCTTACTCTGGGCTGACCCTCTTACTCTGGACTGACCATCTTACTCAGCATGATGGCCACTGTTCACTTTCTGATTTCTTTAACACTCATTCCCTTTCTCAGACTATCTCCTGATCACCGCAATCTCTCCCTAAACATTTTAACCTTGTTGCACTCAACTTTTGGAAACTTTCTAGCTAAGTAGAATAAAAAAGTAAAAGTCTTGTACTCATGACTTCCTGAGATGTGCTGTGATTTACCACTCCTAATGAAATTATCTGTACATTACCAAATACACTTATATTATCATATTTGGTTCACTCAAATGCCTTTTTTATACATTTCGATCTCTTTTCAAACCTCCCACATCAAACCCTCCTATCAGATTCACTGCCCAAGTTTTTCTAGTGCTGCTTCCCTCTGCCAGTCCCTACATTTTTTTACCTGTACTTTACAGAGTCCAGTATAAAATAAAGTACTTCTTACTGAAATACACAAAACTATTAGCAAAGCTGCACCAACATATATCCCTGCTCATTACCTTCTCTCAATTCAGGTAACAGGACTTGTTTTGGTGGGTGAACCTACTCTGTATTTCCTCCTTCGAACTTTCCCGTAGCCTCCAAACCTCTAAGTTTTCCCTGAAAACTAGAGATGGGCAGACTCGGTTTCTTGAAAACCGAACCCACCTGAACTTCGGGGTTCCGAGTACCAAGCCGAGTCGGCTCGGTACTTTCGCGCTAATTCGTATTCCAAAATGAGGCAAAACATTGTCGCTACATCATCGAATCTCGCGATTTTTTAAATCTATAAATACCACCCTCCACGGCGATCTAGCGCCATTTGAAAGAGGGATACAGAAGGGGTAGGATAGAGTGGCAAAGAGAAGAGCTCCATTGCTGCAATACTAATCTACAAGTCCTTGCAGACTTTTTTTTTCTGAATTTGCACTAATTAGTGTAGGGTGTAATATACATGCAAAGAGAAGAGCTGCTTTGGTAATTTTGTCATTGCTGAAATACTAATCTACAAGTCCTTGCAGGCAATTCCATCTCCATATTAATTTTCTATTGTGAGTTTGTGACACTGGTGTGTGGTAATGTTTTCTAGATGTGATATAAACTGCAGTGTGTTTGTTTTGTTGCTCTGTCGCTTAACATCCAGCCAGATCGCTGCCGTATTTGGCTGAAAGTGTATGAAAAGCATATTGTGACCTGTGAGATGGTAAAAACTGAATGGAAATCACTGAAATTTAGTGTTAGTGAGGTTAATAATAATGTAGGTACAAAATAATACCTAAATTATGTGATTTTAGCCCAAAAAATGGAATTTTAGAAAAAAAAGCTAAACAAGACCAAAATCAAAACACGCAAGGGTGGTTTTGGCAAAACCAAAACCCAAAGGTAATCCAGATCCAAAACCAAAAGCATCTCTACTAAAAATACACATCTCCTGGCAAGCTTATCAAATCACTGAACCCCATTCTTAAGCCCATTAAGAAAACCCCCTTTCTTAGCCCCCTAGGCTATTTTATTCAATAACCTGCCCATCTACACAGATTATGCAAAGCATTTATTTGTTTGCTTTTTATATTCAAACAAACTACTGACCCCCCAAACTTACTTTGCTGTTTGACTGGATCATATAGTCCCACTAAGCACTTTTTCCAATTGCAAACTGTCTGGACCAATCAGTGCAATCAGTGGCCCTTAGCTGTGTATCAAACTTCTGTTTTTCTATAGATTAGGAGATGGGAGCAGAGCCCTTTTGTGTCTGTTTGTTAATACCCAGTCTTGTTTTATTAATATGTTCCCAAATGTAAAACGCTTGTCATATGCTGGCGCAATATAAATAAATATTTTATTTGTGGGGAGCGTTAGGTTTTTGTTTGAGCCAAAGTAATCTTGGACACAACCCACCCACCAGACAGAAAAAGTGGGAATGGAAATAAAAATGATAAAAAAGGGGAAAATGAAACAGTTTGGGTTCTGTCTGCAGACACCCTGCAAAAGCCAGAATAAATAATGATAATAATAATAACAAACTGTGGGATTATTTAAACATGCTCAATTTAGTAACAAGAGGGAGTATTTTGTTGATGTACCTTGGACCGAGACTATTAGTAATGTTGGCTGTAGTTTAGCTAATTAGGATTGGTTTATTAGTCAGAGAACATAGGGTCAGCTTTTTATTTATGATATGGTTGTGCAAGGAACACAAAGCTCCATAACAGAACTGCCAGACCTAAATTAGTAATTGCACTTTCTATGATGAACAATCATGATTACCATTCTAGAAGTAGAATGTACGATATTGGATACTATATGTTCTGAGACAAAAAAATTGTTCATACGTATTTTTGGGAAAAAAAGTTGTTTTAGAAATTAAAGGGGATAAAATTGGGAATCCAACAAAAACATTATTTGCAGATCTTGCTGCAACCCAAAGTAACGTCAGGGCCACCTTCTGATTTTCCACCACTTCCACCTGCTGGCATAATAATATTCCAAAGTCTCAGTAGTAACACAACTTGGTCTATGAATTGTATTTACCTAATTAGCTAATAAATGCAGGAGAGGGCAGGTCCAACACTACTCTGTGATGTGCACACTGGGTCCTCCTTTATAGAGGTTCTATTTCATCATGGGGATGAGAGTTCCAGTGGAGAGACCACCATCATCCAGGTAACGAGTGTGTGGGGGGAGGGGTGTTAAATTTACTTTTTTAAATGGTAGCAATATGCATTTGTAACAGTCTAAGCTATTTTCAAGGCTGTTTGACTGCCAGTCACGCTCATATAGTAGATAGATTAAATCACAGCGTATAGAGTACATGTCTGTGAATGGCTTGGTGACTTAAACTGCCAGCTCTAATCTGCTTTGCATTACAGTTTGATTCTCTGACATGGGTAATGACATGCTGCCAGGAAATTGGGGGTGACACTGCTGTAAAGAGCTTCTTGCTGCTTGTCCATGATGACTGACCAGGGTAAAACTTTTACATGTATATATTGGTACCTGTATCTTGTGAATGAAATGTGGTAGTGGGGATTTCCTATTAAAGAAATGATTAGTTATGTAAAGGGAATGTTAGGTTAGCCCTAGTCACACAAGAATATTATAATATATCTGGACAGCTAATAATACAATGTCTGACTCCTTGTGAACGTGTAAGCTGACAGTTTCATGGTTGAGGTACAATACAAGTTGCGCAGCATTAAGTATATAACCTGAATTCAAAGTCGCAAAACTGTTTTTTTCTTTTGTACATAGCAAGAAATGTATTTAGCATTTATAATGTGTTACTAATGCTGCCGATAAAACCATTCAGTAGACCAGGCTTGGCCAACCTGTGGCTCACCATTATCTATTTATATAGCATAACTAATTCTGCCGCGCTGTACAGAGAACTCACTCACATTAGTCCCTGATCCATTGGAGCTTACAGTCTAAATTCCCTAACATACACAGACTGAGTATTTAATAGCAGCCAATTCACCTACCAGTATGTTTTTGGAGTTTGGTAAAAAAAATTGAAGGATCCTGAGGAAACCCACACAAACACGGGGAGAATATACAAACTCCACACAGTTAAGGCCATGGATGGGAATGAAACTCCTGACCCCATGACCCCAGTGCTGTGAGGCAGAAGTGCTAATTATTAAGCCACTGTGCTGCCCTAGAGGTGTTACGGAACTACAAATTCCAGCATGCCTTGCCAACTACGCAACACCTGGAGAGTCAAAGGTTGGTTAGGCCTGCACTAGACTGACATTTTTTGTTTCTTTGTCCCATAATTTCCCTCTGTCCTCCTGTTAATCTTAAACATAAATGACAATGCTTTCACCTTACAATGTTTTGTGAGCCTGTCCTACTGTCTGTGGTAGGTTAAATGTCATTGGAAGATTATATGATATCACTGGAGCGTGGTCAGATCTTTTAATGTCAGAAAATGTCAGGAGCAGATATTTCTATAACATATAACTTAAACAAATAACATTTTGACATTTTGTATGCATACAGACACACAACTGTGTATTGATGGGAAAGGGGTTCTCCAGTTAAAATTAATTAGTACACCTCCATCCATATAATAGTAAGTTGTTGTGGTCATGATTTGATGATCTGCTGACCCACGTTTCCATCCATCTCTCCATCTTGCTCACTATTATCAAGTTATGTTATACTTAATGCAGTTAATGGGAACCTTCCTATTTATTAAGCAGAATACTAGAAATGTTTCTGAGCTTATAAGAAAAAACACTGTACAACAAGCACCTGATAACCAGACCTGCCGAGTCCCCTCTACTCACACTTGGAAGGACAAAGAAGGGGTCATCTTCTTTTGGATGGTGAGGTGTGCAGGGGGCAAACTATATCAAGTGTGCAGTGGTTTCATGGCTTTCCGTTTCTCTGCAGTGCATTGCGGAGAGCTTGCACTTCCCCACTCGCACTTCACTTCAAAATTCTACTAAAAACCCAATAGTGGGTTAGGAGCTGGATGTATTGTGTTGTATGAGATAATTGCCCTTCTCTCTCCACCTGGACTTTTGCTGTCTTCATATGTGGTTTATCCAGTATATACATTTTAAATGGATGTGGGGGGACATCACAGCTGGATATAGATGTATATACCGTGGGGGTCACATGAAAGCTTGCTATGTATGAGAAGAAGATAAGGACCTTTAACCTGAAAGTTTTCCCCTCGAACTGGATACATTCATGGAATTGGAAAAAGTCAGTCGTTTCATTATTGCATGGGGAACTTTAGTGGGGGAAATGAAATATAATTGTGTGCTGTTGTTGGCTATGTGGTTGTTAGGAGAGTGGTGTTGACTTGGGGATGGCACGTTATAACATAATACTGGGCATCATTTTCTCTGCTCTCCTATAGAAAAAATAGACTAATAAGACTTTTAGTGTATAGTCAAGAAGGATAATAAAGAGGTTAAACATTCTCTGCTCATCTATACGAAAATGCCATTGTGGATTTACAGTCCATCTCTCATTACATCAGGATAATTCCAGATACAGAAATTATGTTGAGTAGAAGGTAAAATATTCCTTTGGTGCAGAAAATATCTCCTTATGAAACTCCCAGACCATCTCATTAAATTGCCTGAAGCAGGAGTTCATCAGTTTCTATTTCTGTGGAATCAGAGGAGTAACCATATTCTTAAATGTGCTTGTACCACTTTCAGTTTCAATAAGGGTTTTAGAGACAGTACTGTGATTTCCCCTGTGACGTATATTTTGTCTTGGCTGTTTGCAGACAAGGGATAGATCAGTTGTTTTACTCACCGGATGGACATTAGGTACCATATTGGATTCATTCAGTTGTTCAATTAATTGCCAACAGAGGAGGCTTTGAATGTATAGTATAATAATGATTACAAAACGAGGGCTTTTCTTTTTCTTAATAACAGTGTCAGTTTGTAAATTGATTAATTCTGTGGTTGCCAGGATACGTAATTGTCCAGACTACATGCCTGACAGGGGAGTGTGTCAGTGTAGGACAGAAAAGCATTCTAAGGTTTCTGTAAGGATGCTTGAGATTTTTGGTTTAATAAATGATAGTACACAGACACCTGTTATTTGCAATTAACAGGTAAAGGTATTTAAGCACCTACTATACTGTTTGTTAATCCAGTTTCAACATCAGCCTTTGTAAGACAGACATATAACAAATAGACCTGTAACTTGGCTGGTAGTATTGGGTTTAGATGGATACTGAAATGTCACAACAAAAAAAGCAGTATAGGGTGTTAATTAGTTTCAGGTTGCACTCTAGTGGGGTACAATAGAGAGGACATTTTTGGAATCCTGCCCCTTCGTCAGACCAGAAACCTCAAGCAAAATACATTAGTTTGTTACCAGGCCACCTCGGCAGCCTGCCGAGCGCACATGGAGATACATCCCCTCCTCTCTGCAACTCTGCCTCGTGAAAAACCTTTAGGGTGTTTCCATGACATATCCCACAGCTTTGGTAAAAGTCCCATGGCTTTAGTTTGTGGGGACAGTAGCCTCTGTGAGAATGGGAATGCTGATTTTTGCACCATTGAGGTATATTGAGTTTGTTTAACCTTGTTTTTGGATCTAAAAATATGCCCATAGTCAATTATAAGTATTAAGCTGGGTACACACTACAGAAAATTACTGCAGATGCAATTTCTGTAACAATCTTACCAACGACTGACAGTCCTGATGAGCAGTTAAAGAGAATGTTTAACTGCACCAAGTGTACCACTCATAACCTCCTCCACTTATATAGTTCCCCCTAACTCCAACTTGGTATAGATATTTATTGAGGAGGGGTGCACCCGGTCATATAATTGGGTAACCTTATTCAGCAAAAAGAAAAGAAAATGACCTTAAGAGGCACTCATGAATGGAAATAGACAACATATATATTTACATTGTATTGATATGTTGGTGACACTAAAATCACTCTTTATTATGTATCAATTTAGAACATACTTCTAATAGCGAAATATTTAAAATTTGTAATTGGAAACATGCATTGATATATACATAAATCAGTTAAAATAGACAATACTTTATTGTCTAGCCGCGAGGCTACTCTGATGTTCTTATATGATAATTGAATAAATATTTTCATAAAACCGCATTCACGGTATGGCAATCAACTCCAATTGTATACTGACACTCAAAGCTACTAGCGAAACGCGCGTCGGCGGACGCCGCGCTCGCTACTCTGCAACTCCAATTGCACTATATCATTTACACCTCTAATACTATAGGCAGCTAGTCTCATTTCAGCATATGTTAGCAGCTAGCGGAGCCAACTATCTCAGTAGTTCCCAGTACTGCAGCAGACAGCTAGACTGCAGTACTGTAGAGATTTGAGATCCACGTTACCACATCCATAGACCTGTTTAGGAGTGGTATCAGAGACAGGCTAGAGTCTAGATTATAGGAGTAAATAATAGCATTATATCTGAAAATTTAGGCATACTTCCTATTTGTAGCAATACCGTTATTAACAAAAAAGGGGCTTTAGGGTTTATGTGAGGGATATTAATCCCCGTCAGATTTAACCTATCAATAGCCCACTATTAGAGGTGTAAATCTCCTGACTATACATAGGAGATACATATTGAGTGTCAGTATACAATTGGAGTTGATTGCCATACCGTGAATGCGGTTTTATGAAAATATTTATTCAATTATCATATAAGAACATCAGAGTAGCCTCGCGGCTAGACAATAAAGTATTGTCTATAGTCCTGATGAGCATGCAGATTTAAGTGTACACACCTACACACTTTACCTTCAGATCTGTGCTCTTTATCTCTCATAACCATCTGCTGAAAAGATTGTGACCCTAGACTCCTTAGACACTGCTGGTGGTGAGTGCATACACACTTCCACATTTGCAGAACATCGTTGATCATGAATTTCAGGAAGTTTATAAAGCCACATTAAACGATACAATCTGCTTTGGTATGATAAAATGTGATTGTGGGAGCTTATACACTAGTGCAGTATCTTACCAAACAGTTTATTGTGTGATTGGTGGGATAATTGGATGAAAAACCTGTAGTGTGTACCCAGCTTTAGCATCTGTTGAATAATACATTTCCTTATTAGTGGAGCCAGACAAGGTATATTTCTATACAGTGTTTCTATGTTGGGGTACAATTTGGTTGTTAGTGAATTGACTGTAATGCCACATCACAAGGTATTTCAAACTTGTGACCAATCAGAGTTTATCTTGGCTTTGTGGTCTATCCAGGCATGATGGATATAATATGTTCATACTACATACAGCTGTAACAACTATAGCTAAAACACATATTGCCCTTATACATCTATCCTCTTCACACCAGAAATAATTACATTCATTTTGCACTTTGCCATTTAAAAACAATGGACCTCATTCAAATGCTTCATTGCTTTCTCTATGATCAGCTTCTAATGTGTGTCTTTGCTTTCTGTAATAACCTACTTTCCCATTATGGTATTTCCTTCAAAGGCACTAGAACATTTTTTATCACTTACAAATCAGACTGCTTATAGAGTAAATCCCCATCCCCAGTGAAAATGTTGGCATTAGTGGTCACTTAAGAACCCTTAAGAGGTGGGAGAGGTTGGTGTTTTCTGTTTTTAATTTTTTGCATGTGTACATTTTTTTTACCATAGTCCATATATATATATATATATATATATATATATATATATATATATACATACACAATAGGGTATGACTCAGAGCTGTACGAATGAAGATGCCTTATAGAGTATCCACCAGCAGCTACAATTATTTTTCCACTACCTTATTTGTCAGTTGTTCTCCGCACCTCTTAGATTGTAAGCTCATTCCGGCAGAGCCGTCTTTAGCGTCTGTTTAATGTAATATGTTGACAGTTTATAAATAAAAGATAATAATAATAATATGAACAAAGATGTGTCTGCACACAAGACACAACAAGGTGGAAAATGTACGTCTCATAGTCATCGTATTTCAAGAAACATGTAACTTAAAATGTGACACCTGTCAAAGGGATGTACTTAACTTGTATTTTGCTACTTAGCTTTACACCTTTGCACATTAGCCTTCTGATCTGCCTTTCTGAGCATGAGGGGCGTAAAGATAAATACAAGTCAGAATACAGATGCAAGTTATGCGCATGCAAAATGCGTCAGTTTAACACTTAGATGTTATTTTACATCATTTAAATGCAACTTTAAATCAGGCCCATAGTGTGCATGATAATGCTGATATAAAGTCTGTGTCGTAGCATCACTTACTATATTTGTTCTGTGTTTTGCAGGTGAAGCAGATAATGGAAGAGGCTGTAACCAGGAAGTTTGTACATGAAGACAGCAGTCACATAATTGCTCTGTGCGGTAGGTGAATTCGGCTCATATTTAAACTAGGAGTTTGAGACATGATCAAAAGTCATCTATCCAAGTAGCTTTCTAAATACAACTAAATAACCTTTGTCATGTGCAATGTGGCAGCCAGTACATCAAAATGTTTTGTTAGAATAAAATAGTTTTCTCCTGACAGCAAAAAAATCAACTCAAAATGGCCAAAAAAGTGTTTATTGAAATTGCAAGAAAGTGAAAAAAAAGCAAATATGTGTAACCTGGGGTTATTGCTTTAGCGTTCATCCACCTTTATAAAACAGCAAAAAGCAGGAATCTACACATAGTTTTTCATAATAAAATCTGTATTTGAAATGGATAATACCATGTTTTTGCTAGTTAGGACTGTCTTGAATGAAATGCATAAAATGTGTAGGAATAAGATGAAGGGTCCATTTTTAAAACCAGACAAACTACCAGATCAAAGGAGGGTACTTCTGAGCTTATTGAATCTAGGATGGAGGGATCTGGGAATTACAACCCCCATCTCTCTGGACTTCTTCTGTAGTGTTTGGTGTAATTGTCTGGTGACACAGAGTCTCTAGGAACTAGGTTGGGCTAGCGCATCCCCCATGTCATGGCTCTTATATAATATTTCTGCAGTGTAGTTGCAGAGTGCCTGAACGCTCTGTGACATCATCATGCACCAGCACAATGACGTCATTGTGCATCGTCTCTTTCCCCAGCCCAACAGCAGGAATTCCTGTCTTTTCCTTAGTACTTTTGAGGTGTCTATGAGTTCCATCCGTCCTTGGCACTGAAGGGGTTAATTATTCCATATGTTTCACCTATTACTAACACTATTTATTATACACTACCCGCTATTTATCTAATTCTAGCAACATATGGAGCAGAGTGGTTGAGTCTTCACTCAGTATGAAACACTCTCTGGATTACATCAAATAGCAACACATGGAGCAATATAGTTAGACCATCAAAAGTGACATTTAGCACCGCTGCTAATGCTGAGAGGTTAAACATTGTGCTTTCACATAGAAATGTAGACAATTGCACAAAATGAGGGTCATAATGCCCAGGGCCATTGCAAAGTTTCTTCTTGGCTCCCAAGGGAAAGCTCCCACTACCGCCTGCCCTCCATATAATACCCACTTCCCAGCTCATCACATGCTTGACTTTTGTATAATTCACATAATCACTTTAACCTCCTAGTGGTTGGCTGGCGAGACTGCAGTCCAGATGTATTGATGTCTGATGCAGAACGCTGTCCAGGCACAGGGTTCTGCATCAGACACCAGTATCTCACACCTGGTACACACTGATCACTATTCACAGGTCACATGGACATCCCACGTTGGATACAAACTGATCACTGTACACGGGTCACACTAATATCACACCTTATACACACTGATCACGATATACTGGTCACACTAATATCATACCTTATACACACTGACCACTATACACAGGTCATATTAATATCATACCTTATACACACTGATCACTATACACAGGCCACACTGATATCACACACTTAGTATAAAATGATCACGATGTACAGGTCACACACCAATATCACATACCTGGTACACACTGTTCTCTGTTCACAGTGTGACATCATTTGCCGGATACACACTGATCACTGTACACAGGTCTTACTAATATCACACCTTATACACATTGATCACTGTAGACAGGTCACACTGATAACATATACTTGATACAAATGAATCACTATACACAGGACACACCAACATCACATAGCTGATACTCACTGATCGCTATACAGTGTGACATCACACGCCAGATATAAACTGATCACTAAACACAGGTCACACTGACATCACCCACCCGGTACACACTGATCACTATACACAGGTCACATTAATATCGCTCAGTATACACACTGATCACTGTACACAGATCACACACCAATATCACATACCTGGTAGACACTAATACGCCCCTTTGTCCAATAATTTTCCATCTCCAAACCACCTGGCCACATACACACCACTTGGCACCGGATCTCCCCGCAGAGATCTCCCAGAGGGAACGTTTTAAATCTCGGCAAGTATTGTGTAGGTTTCGGGCCTGCAGCCTTCCATGAACTCTTCAGGCACTTCCTCACTAGCACAATATTTATGATGATCGCTGCACTGCGGATATGGGGGGGCGCTTTAGGGGCCCTCGTCACCGTAGTCTGCTGCCTTAAGTTACATAATGGTAGAATTGGGCCTGATGATGCCATAAAATGGCATTTACTCTGTGGTCTGTATGTTTCTACAACTAACTGACTAGTAATATCTGAAAGTATGGAGATGAAAGGTGAGAATATGAATTGATTTACTAATAGTTAAAAAATGGAAGTTCGAAATAAATAGCCAAAGACATGGCAGGGTTATGTGCTGAAGATTAGCAGTTTGTTAATGATTGCCTGTCGCCTACTCACAACTGCACATTAAACAGATAGCTGAACAGATAACATATATCTACAGTCATGGCCAAAAGTTTTGAGAATGGCACAAATATTATTTTTCACAAAGTCTGCTACCTCAGTTTCTATGATGGCAATTTGCATATACTCCAGAATGTCATGAAGAGTGATCAGATGAATTGCAATTAATTTCCAAGACCTTCTTTACCATGACAATGAACGTTATCCCAAAAACAGCATTTTCACTGCATTTCAGCCCTGCCACAAAAGGACCAGCTGACATCAGGTCAGTGATTCTCTTGTTAACACAGGTGACAGTGTTGACGAGGACAAGGCTGGAGATCACTCTGTCATGCTGATTGAGTTAGAACAACAGACTGAAAGCTTTAAAAGGAGGGTGGTGCTTTGCACAAAAAGGGCTTCACAGGCAAGGATATTGCTGCTGGTAAGATTGCACCTAAATCAACCATTTATCGGATCATCGAGAACTTCAAGGAGAGAGGTTCAATAGTTGTGAAGAACGCTTCAGGGCGCCCAAGAATGTCCAGCAAGCGCCAGGACCGTCCCCTAAAGTTGATTCAGCTGTGGGATTGGGACACCACCAGTGCAGAGCTTTCTCAGGAATGGCAGTAGACAGGTGGGAGTGCATCTGCAGGCCCACAATGGCCTGGTGTCAAGAAGGCTAGTAAATAAGCCACTTCTCTCCCAGAAAAACATCAGGGACAGACTGATATTCTGCAAAAGGTACAGTTATTGGACTGCTGAGGACTGGAGTAAAGTCATTTTCTATAATGAATCCCCTTTCAGATTGTTTGGGGTATCTTGAAAACCACTTGTCCAGAGAAGGAATGGTGAGCGCTACCATCAGTCCAGTGTCATGCCAACAGTAAAGCATCATGAGACCATTCATGTGTGGGGTTGCTTCTCAGCCAAGGGAGTAGGCTCACTCACAATTTTGCCTAAGAACACAGCCATGAATAAAGAATGGTACCAAAACATCCTCCAAGAGCAACTTCTCCCAACCATCCAAGAACAGTTTGGTAGCGAACAATGCCTTTTCCAGCATGATGGAGCACCTTTGCCATAAAGCAAAAGTGATAACTAAGTGGCTCCGGGATCAAAACATCGAAATTTTGGGTCCATGGCCAGGAAACTCCCCAGACCTTAATCCCATTAAGTACTTGTGGTCAATCCTAAATAGGCGGGTGGATAAACAAAAACCCACAAATTCTGATAAACTCCAAGCATTGATTAGGCAAGAATGGGCGGCCATCTGTCAATATGTGGCCCAGAAGTTGATTCACAGCATGTCAGGGTGAATTGCAGAGGTCTTCAAAAAGAAGGGTCAACATTGCAAATATTGACTCTTTGCATAAACTTAATGTAATTGTCAATAAAAGTCTTTGACACTTATGAAATGCTTGTAATTTTACTTCAGTATACCATAGCAACATCTGACAGAAAGGTCTAAAAACACCGAAGCAGCAAACTTTGTGAAAACCAATACATGTGTCACTCTCAAAACTTTTGGTCATGCCTGTAGACTTATGTTATTTTTGCTGCATGTTACAGCCATATAGTTCAACCTGCATTCATCTTTTTACAATTCTTCACGAAGTTAGTCATTTTCTAGTCATATATACATAGAATTAATGAGAGTGTGAAGTGAGCAAGTACTGTTTACTTTAGTTTTGAGAAACATCTGTGACATCATCAAACTGTCAGGAGTCTGCAGCTTTCAGGACATTGGCTGTGAATGATCACATGAGCTTAGTCTCACAATAGATTACCCTTCAGCCCATGCCAACAGATAATATAAATAAGTCTAAGGAACACCATTTTATAAAATATTTTCTCAAGAATGGATTGTGTGTTAATAACTGTATATTACAATTGGGCTTTTGCTCAGGTACACTATTACTGCTAGGGTTTTCAAACCTCAATGACAGGTGCACTTAATTGCCGTATTTACAAACTACAGCAAAAGTAATATTTGCATAGTAATAAACGTAGACATGCAACATGTGTATTTATGTGTATCTGTAGATCAGCCACATTATTTCACTATATATAATGCACACTTTATGGGGGATCAATGGTCAAACATGGATGAATAATGTTCTTAAGATCTATACATTTCTATCTCTAGGTCTGTAAAGTACAACAATTTAATGTTATAGCAGCATAAATAAAGCTGCAAAACATAAAAAAATATATTTCCCCTGATTTTGAGTAAAAATGGTTTATTTTAGCAAATATTGTTTAATTAATGTTTTAATGGTTAACTCTGATGTAGTCTTTATTTAGGCAACAACTATGGATTTTACTTTTGAAATATACTTAACTAAGCTCATTTTAATGATTGTGCCAATAACATACCTGAATCCTCATATACATTTATCTCTCCTTGATGTTACTACTTCCCTTCTGCAGATAAGGATTATGACATGTAAATACATATATTTTGTGTTGTTTGCCCTATTTCTTTTTAAAGTGGAAATAGAATTATTGTTTCTTTGTTAAAGTTCAAAAGTATTTGCCTATATAGCTGTAATCTAAATGGAAGAATAAGCACTAGTAAGATGTTCGCTGAATTTGCTTCTATAGAAATATGCCACAATTTATCCTCATTACTGTCAATATACCGTATTTCCCCATGTATAAGACGCACCTTTTCCCCCCAAATTTTGAGTCTAAAAAAAGGGTGCGTCTTATATACTGCCAGCGCTACTTACCTGAATGAAGAAGATGATCCCTGGTGTGAGGGGATGAGAGAGGAGTCCCCGCTGAACAGATCTGCTTGCAGGACCTTCAGGCGCCTCCCACAGTCTCTGATGTCTCGGAGCTGTCAGTCACGTGACCAGCAGCTCCGCTGACCACCGATAATTGAGCCCAGATGACCCCTGTTGTGAGGGTATGAGAGAGGAGTCCCCGCTGAACAGATCTGCCAGTTTCAGGTAAAAAGACCATCAGGTCATTCAGGCGCCTCCCAGTCTCCGCTGACTGACGATAATTTAGCCCAGCATGTAGTATGGTATGTACAGCGCTGTGCATCAGCACTGCCTTCCTGTAACTGAATGTGGGACTTGTAAATTCTGCTCCTCTAGACCTGATGTGAGATCTCTCACTAAAATCACAACCAGACAAGCCTTCTGCTTCAGTAACTTATTGCAATACATCTTTATTTAAATTTTGGGCCCCAAAATTGAGGTGCATCTTATACATGGGTGCGTGGGTTCCCAAAATGAAGCAGGATGGTTTTATGAACAAATACTTCATGCCACATGGGTATTCTGGCTTTCTACACCACTATAGGGGAGCACGATTTGAAAAAGAGCTGTTCATTTTATTAAATACTAAAATATACTTCAATATAATTATTATTTATTATATTTATTATTTTGTTACAAAGCCTAATATTGTGTGTTAGTTTTTATGATGATTTAGATAGAAGATTTTTCTGTAGCTACTGCCGACCATGAAAATATTGACAGACCCATACTATATAGGTGCGTCTGTTGTCCTCCTGTGAATAAATGAAAATCTGTCTAAGTCTCTGAGCACACTCAGCTGGGACAGATTCCCTGTTATCAAAGGGCTATTGAAGTAAGCATCTAAACCAGTGGTTCCCAAACTGTGCGCCGCGGCTCCCTGGGGTGCCACGTCAATCTCACAGGGTTGCTGTGGCCTGGGCCTGTGGTAAGCAAGGCAGGGGACTAATTTGAAATTATTTTGGCTTAGGGGTGCCTTGAAAAAATTATGGAGACCCTAAGGGTGCCTCGAACTGAGTTAGTTTGGGATCCACTGATCTAAACTGTAGTTAGTGCCAGATATTGGTGTCTCCACACCACTGATCCTGCAACCCTTGTGGTCCTCCTGACTGACTCCCATGTTTGGCTGACTATTGCTCCTGTCTTTGACTTTTCCACTGACTATTACTCCTTTGCTTTGCCTGTCTATTCTACAGGCTTTAGCTATTATTCCCTGGCTTTGGCTGACCACACCTCTGGCTCTTATTCTCTGGCTTTGGTCAGAGAATATGTTCTTACTTTGTGCCTTGGCTGATTATTCATTTGGCATTTACTCTCTGATTATTCCTCTGGCTCATATTGTCTGGCTTTGTCTAACTTCTCCTTTGGCACTTACTCCCTAGCTCTGGATGATTATTACTCTGGATTATACTCCATGGTTTTGAATGTTTAATCTGGCTCATATTCTCTGACTTTGGCAGATTATTCCTGAGGCTTTTACTCTGTAGCTTTGGCTATCCACTCCTCTGGCTCTTACTGTCTGACTATGTTTGCTTACCCCTCTGGCTCTTACTGTCTGACTATGTTTGCTTACCCCTCTGGCTCTTAATCCCTGGTTTTGACTGATAATTCTCTGTTTTTAATTGCGAGGCTTTGGATGATTTTTCATCTGGCTCTTACTCCATGGTTTTTTTCTGACTACTCATCTGGCTCTTACTCTCTAGATTTGGCAGATTACTTCTCAAATTCTTTCTGTGGCTGTGGCTGATTATTTATTTGGCACTTACTCCCTAGTGTTGTCTTATTATTCCCCTAGCTATAACTCCCTGGCTTTATCTGACTTCTCCTATCTCACTAACTACTTGGCTTTGTCTGAATACTCCTCTGGCACTCATTCCCTGCTTTTGGCTGATCATTCCTCTGGCTCTTACTCCCTGGCTTTATCTGGCTTCCCCTCTCTCTCTAATTACCTGGTTTTGTCTGACTCCTCCTCTGGCACTTACTCCCTGGTTTTGGCTGATTATTCCTCTAGCTCTTACTCCCTGGTTTTGTCCGATCATTCGTCTGGCTCTAATTCTCTGACTTTATTTGACTCCTCCTCTCTCTCTCTCTACCTGGCTTATTCTGACTACTCTTCTGGCACTTGCTCCCTGTTTTTATCTGATTATTCCTTAGACTCTTACTCTGTGGCTTTGGCTGACTGCTCCTCTGGCTCTTACTGCCTGGTTTTGTATGACTTCCCTCTCTCTCTCTAACTACCTGGCTTTATCTGACTATTCCTCTGGCACTTACTTCCTGGTTCTGGCTGATCATTCCTCTGGCTCTTACTCCCTGGCTTTATCTGACTGACTGCCTCTCTCTCTCTCTCTAACTACCTGGCTTTGTCTGACTCTTCCTCTGGCTCTTACCGCTTGTTTTTTCTGACATCTACTCTCTGTCTTACTTCTCTGGCTTTGGCTGACTCATCCTCTGGCACTTACTCCATGGTTTTGGCTGATTATTCCTCTAGCTTTTGCTCCCTAGTTTTGGTTAATTATTCCTCTAGGTCTTACTTCCTGGCTTTTTCTGATTACTTCTCTGGCTCTTACTTAATGGATTATGGCTTACTCCAGTGCTTGTACCATGCCTGATTCTGACCAGTCTAAATTCGTACCCTGTTGGCCTCAGCCTCTGGGAGTGTGTTCTCATCCCAGTGTGCCATAAATAATGTACTTTTGCTAGTCTAAAATATATTCCTCTCTCAAGTAGTTCCCTATTATCCTTCTATGCAAAAGTCTTCATTGCAGCTTCCTACCAATAAAAACATCTAGCTCTAAAGGAAAAGGGGGCTGTTTAAGGAGAACAGCGCTCCATCGAGATCACTGGCAATAATAGAATCTAATTTCAAGTAATTATTTAGCTATTTTAATTTTAGTTATATTTGTAATGGATAGGGCTTTATTTTAGTTACATATATAAATACATATATTTTAAATCTATTATACAGGTTACAAAAACCAAAAACTGAAGTCATGTCCCATGATTCCTCCCATCTAATCTAAATTCATTGACTAATTTTCGGATATGTCCATAAATCGGGGATGTAGATGACCGTTGTTGGCCTGTGTGTGCCCACAGCAATAAGGCCCTGCCCAGCCTGAGCAAAGAACATACAGATATCTCCATTTTACCCATGCATGTTCATAGCCAAATTAACTGTGTGTGGCCAGCTCTTACGCCAACCGTGTTAAGCTAATCTTGTCAGACATTGCCAGTTCTTCTTTCAAGAGGCTCAGACTTTGCCTTCCCTGCATCAGAGGACACAATACCTATCATTCTGCTCTCTGTGAAATTCATGGTCTTCTTACGTAAAAGGAGAGGTTGAGAGGTGAGCAGATTCCTGAGTCAGAGTGACAGAAATGGAAAGAGTACATATCTATTGTATTGTCTTCTCTCTGTGATCTTCTGCTTGCTAATCCCTCTTTCATATCCTAATTAATATGACTCAGGCAGGGCTTTTAGCAGCACAGTACACTGTGTACCTGCTTCATGACATACACAACAAAGGTCTAATCAGTATGAAAAAAACACAAAATGGTACTTAGTATGGGAGTTAAAAAAAAGGATAAAGATTAAATTGGAAACATTTGTTTTAGAATAGCTTTCATGTAGACAATGAACAGAGGCTTATTTTTAAAATCAGTACCTGTTGCACATTTCTGTATGAGTATAAAACTACAATGTGTAATTTACTTTATGCAGAGGATAATGACACCTAGAGAAATTAGCCACACATTCATTTTGAAGTGCATTTTCCCAGTGCAGTACTCCTGTGTGCCAAAGAGGACCAGACTGTCATTGCTTTGACCAGTGTTCAAAGTTAGAGATGGCAAATGTTCTATCCATCCCTTTCTATGCAGCCAAGGGGGAGGAGAAGATCCCCAAATTCCTTCATGCAGTAAATCAAAGTTGAAAGATCCCTCGGTGCAACAGACTGGAAACAATAGAAAAGAGATAATAATGTGATATGTTTGTAACAGGTGTCAAATTATAACAGAGGTTCCATTTATGTGTTCACCTATTAGTAGTGATAATGACACATTTCAATCCTCGGGGGTATTTCCTCAGTCGTGGTGGGAACTCAACTTTATTTCTTCATTAGAAGATTTTTATGCTCATAATTGCATTGTTGTGTCACCAAATAAAGAAAGAAAACCATATAGTGCAATATTGTATAATATTTTTCCACTTTGATTAAAGTATAAAGACTGACTAGATGGAGCTCATCTTGGTGTTTACCTTTCTGTAATTCATACCAAAAAATGTGCTGCAAACTTCAATTAATGTGTATAACTGTTTTTCTACCATGTAATATTTAACATAGTATAAAATTGTCAGAAATAAAACAATAATTTCTGAAAGGGATACACTCACATTGTTGTCAGAAGTAATGAATTCATCATATGTACAATCCCATTTCGAGCTGCACCCTGCTGGTGGAAACCACCCCGCCTTTTGTCCTGCCCTTGTTCTGGAGTGCAAAATTTAAAAATAAGTCTAAAAGAGTCATGTGGTCCAATTGGAGGGAGTTTAGTAATTAAGTACATTATCCATACAGTTATACTGTGATGATCCAAGGAAAGGCTAAAAAAAACAGTTTTGTTCAACATCAGGGACAAAAGCCAAAATTGAAACAGGAAGCCTAATGTGAAATGAACTGGTTGGGAAGCCAAACAGGACTTAGAAAGAATTCAAAGCAAGATTGCAACCTGGCATAGCAAAGGAGGATGTCACCTTCTGTCAACCACAACAAGGAAGTCCAAGTATGTGTTTAATGGGGAGGTTTATAAAGGGAGGATAATGATTCAGGGCCAAATGGACAATGTCAGGGAAAGTCATAGATATTTTAAAAACTCTGTGCCTCAATAGTAAAGTTACAGTCCTATGAGATGCCCAAAATACTATTTCTAAAGAAGTACAGACAAATGCACCAGGGTAGTTGGAAGTTATTCCAGGAGGATTATTAGAGTTCACTTTGTCTACAGATTAAGGAGTAGCCAATGCTCCAGGTACAGGAAATAGTTGCCGATTTACCTCAGAAGGAGAAAAAAATATCCTTAAGCCCATACTTGCCGAACACATCAACACCCTGGATCAGTCGCTACTATTGTTATTTTCTAGTATATACTTACAGATACCACTTATTGTAAAAACAAAACCCAGTATCCAATCCATTTTAAAGCAATTTAGTAAAACTGCCATCTCCATCTGAGGAAATGTCATAGCTTGGCCATGCTTTTAATAAAATACTATTTTAATAAAAAAAAAAAATCAGCTTTCTGCACTTGTTCTGATGATAAATAGACGTGCTAATTGAGCTATATTTTTGTTACAAAATTAATCATGTAAGACAGTAAACAGCTGTCATATTTGTTTTATTTATCTCATCTAAACTCCTTAGAATTATATTTTGATTTCTCTTAATTAGTGAAAATTTATTCTCCAATGAATTTATGTCAGCTGTATACTTATATGAAATTTATGTGCTCTGGTCTATATTGTGCAAGTGCCTTTTATGTTTGCCTTGAATTGTTTAGTTTCTTTATGTAACATTAGTGTAAAAAGAGTGTGCTGTTAGATATTACATTGTTGTTGAAAGGTCTACATGGCAAAACTGTTTTTCTGGTAATCGGAGTGCAGACCTAACATTCAGGCTAAGTAGCTCGTTATCCAGATGACATTGACCTACCAGTGTAAACAAAACTGCGTAGTTATGGAAACCTCCTACTTGCAGCTCAGTTTAATGCTAAATGCTTCACTTTACTGGGCTTGTTCCGTCCGTCAGAGCAGTAACGACATAGTAGGCACATATATGATTAATTATGCTATTCTGTGTCTTAATTTAATCATTAGTTTGCTTTTGGATACTTTTTTTTATGATTCTAAAACACATATATGACTAATTCCATTGGCTTATAGACACATTGCTATTTGTTTTGCGAATAATGATTACCCAGGTTGTATTTGACCTTCCAGTATATAGCTGTACACTGAAATGCATATATATATATATGTACCTATATATGCTGGTTATTTATTCATTGCAAAAAAACAAATATTGCATAATATGTACTGGTCTTCTACAGAGTGATCATAAGTGAGGCAAAATTTTGCAATTAAATAACACTAAATACTGCTGCATTCTAGAATTGTTACAGAAAATGTAAAATAAAATATACAGTACTCAGAATATACAAATCATCGTGATAAAAACTACTTGAGATGGTTCAATAAATAAAATGTTTATCTATATGTTTTTAGACATAGACCAAGGAAATACTTTATGTTGGGGGCCAAACTGAATTATTTAAATGTGAGTGTGGTTGATTCATAAATAGGTGTGGCTTATTCATATGTAGGTGTGGTTTTAATGAAAATATGACACTCTCCCAGAGCCCGACCCATCACTCAAAGGTTTAGTGGATATAAAAAAAGCTAGCTCACAGGTCACTTGACCCCTCCATAACCTCACTGCCTGTGATATGCATATTAATTATAAGGGAAGAAACAGTGGTACTTTTGGTATTATTAACATACTTGCCTACTCTCCCGGAATTCCCGGGAGGCTCCCAAATTTCGTGGAGTCCTCCCACGAAAGAGTAGGAAGAGTAGGCAAACCTCCCGGACCCTGTAAAATGCAGAAATTTCCGGTATTGAATAGCGGGGGTGGGGCTTTATCGCGTTATTAAGCCCTGCCTCCGAACATTCAATACCTTTTATTTTCTGTATTTTATAGTAGGGGCGGGGCTATAGGGATGTAACAACGTCATCACGCCCCCTCCTACCATCTGTCACATGATCTGTACTCCGGAATCTCCCAGAGTACAGATTTAAAAAGTAGGCAAGTATGATATTATAATGAATAAATCATTCATTCACTATTGTATTTATTGGAAGGGCACAGAGCTGACCTAAAGAGCAGCCATTTCTAACTGTTGTTCTCATGTCAAAAAATATTGAACAGGCTAAGGAAATTAAAGGTCTCCTCTGTTTCCTTGGTTTTACATTGGTTATGTACAGAAGAGGACAGTTTATAAATTAAATTATAACAATCAAAGCAAAAGCAAAATGGAAATAGCTAAATTGTGGGTGTAGTTTTATCCAGCCAATGAAAAAAGGCATTTTACAAAGCTATAAATCAAATGCATTGCAGCCCCATTTGAATAGTATTCAACATGTATCCTATTCTAATGGCTTTTATACAATATAGAAATCGTTCTAGTGACCAATGTACAATACAGAGTGTATTCTGGTGACAAATAAACAATACATGCAGCATTCTGATGACTAATATACAATGTAGACCCCAGAACTCTCAGATCACAGGTGGCTTCCATGAGCTGCAGATCACAGATCTCTGGTGGCTTCACAAAATACAGACTCCAGACCTCTAGTGGCTACCAGGAAAATACTGACCCCAGTAATATGCTGGCATAGCCTGTGGGCTAATTCATCATCATCATCATCAGTTATTTATATAGCTCCACTAATTCCGCAATGCTGTACAGAGAACTCACTCATATCAGTCCCTGCCCCATTGGAGCTTACAGTCTAAATTCCCTAACATACAAACCTACTACTATATTTTTGGAGTGTGAGAGGAAACCAGAGCACCCGGAGGAAACCCACGCAATCACAGGGAGAACATACAAACTCCACACAGATAAGGCCATAGTCGGGAATTGAACTCATGACCCCAGTGCTGTGAGGCAGAAGTGCTAACCACTAAGCCACTGGGCTGCCCTAATTAATCAGTATTATACACCTGCTGGGGGCTTATTGGGATACACCTCTTCCCCCTTCCCTGATTGGTCTCCTTGAGTATTTAAGGCAGGAAGGGCTTAGCCTCCCTGCCAGTTATAGCATAGATTCTGTCTGTTGCTGACTTGCTCATGTTCTGTTACCCATGTTCCTGTGGATATTCTGTCTCTGGATTCTGCTTATGTTCTGGTGACTCTGTCTTTTTGGCTTGTTTCTCAGACAATCCTGCTCGCTGCCAGCCCTGACCATTTGGCCTGTCCCCTACTACTCTGTTTGCTTCGGACCCCTGACCTCAGCTTACGTCTGACCACCTGTTATCATCTGGATTCCCTCCTTCGGCCCTGCCACTGCGGTGATGTTAATAAACTTGCACTACAATAGAGTTAAGACCTGGGGGCATCCGAGTACCTGTGAGCGCGTCAAGCTCTACGGGAAAGGCGGCTGCTATAAGTGAAGACCTCTACTGCTAGTTTTGCAAGTTTATTACGAGACCTGTCAGCCTAACACCCATGTCCAAAGATAAGATTAGCATGAAAGTTTGCTGTTTCTTAGCAATGGGAATTAAGTTAATTGTTCCCTTAGTCACTTAGCCTACTTGGTTTGGGTTAATCAGGAAGGTTAAGCACATATTTTATCTGTTAGCTAAAATCTTGCTCTAAATCTAACGATCTGTATTGATAAAGGAGATGGACATATAACTAGTACATGAAGTAGTTTTTCTGCGTTCTTTATGAATGACAGTAATTTGAGCCGCTAATATTGAGTGGGATTAGGAATATCTTTAAGAAATATATTGAAACGTTTATTCAATTGTATTGTAGCAATAAGACTAAACAGGGTGAAATCTTTGAAAATAATAAAGCTGTGAAAACATAAATCAGGCAATGTTACAGGACTGTTTATGCATCTATCTACCAATTACAATTTTCACAGGAGTGTTTAGTAGTCTGGGCTACTAGTAGTCACAGCGAGCATCCATTGACATTTTCCTGTAGTAAAGTACAGGAAAAATGTCAGAGCAGCTGAAAGTTCCTTTTATAACGTTATAGACATGTGACCTTTGTTGATGTTTCATAATTGCTTTCTGTATGTTCTATGCCGTGCGACTGATCAGACTCTCAAGTGGATATCACTTATTCGTTAATTTGATCCGTAAATGTTTTGATTGAAAAATGTAACTTTATTTTGCATAAAGATACAAAAAAACAGACGGTAAAGTTTACTGCATTACAGCACATCTGAAACACAGTACACCATGAAATATAAATCAGAGATATTTTATAGTACAATACAAGACATATATCATATGATTTGGCATCCTATACTATACAACAAGTACTGCACTATTTAAGCATCACTTTAAAAAGACAACTGTTTCAACAAGCAATGGATATGAGGGGGAGGTAGGTGAAGAGGGTAAGGGAGAGTGATCACAGACCCAGAGCTTTATTGATCGGTAGACCGACACATATGAGGGGAGGGTGCATAATTAAAAGCAAGACAATTAACAAACTTCAAGCAGTGTGATGATGAAAGGAAGGAGGAGCAATCACAGGCCAAATTATTTATTGAAAAACAGACACATATAGGGAGAAGGAGAGAAAGAGAGGTGTTTAGACCTCTAATTCCTCAGGACTGTCCAGATGGAATAGTTTTCTGTCAGGCTGTGGATCAGCTTGCAACAGTCCTAGATAGTTATCTTCTCTCTTTTCAAAATGAGGCGATAACTGGAAAGCCATTCAATATAAACAGAACAAAATATAAAAATATAGATAAGTAAGGAGCAAGAGAAACAATAGAATCAATAAAAATCAATAAAAGAGACAACAGAAAAAAAAACAGCAACAAGAAAACACAACTAGAACAAAGAAAACAGTACAAAGAGAATTAGGAGATAGGAGGTAGAGAGGGCCAAACTTGTAAGAGTTTATATTTAAGAGGATTAAACAGAGGCAATAGGGATGGAGGGAAACGAGAGGAAAAGGTAGGTGGAGTTAGAGGAGAGAGTTGTTTAGGATGAGGTGGGTAGCAGATGGAGATAACAGGAGTGGATAGAAAGTAGTGGAAGGGTCAGATGGAGAATGAGGAGGGAATTGTCTACTTGGGTGTAGTCATCTGCACCTTGGCTAGAGTGCAGGCCTTTTCCTCCATTAGGCTTTTGTGCTAGTATCACCTAATTGACATATAGCAGCCATGGAAGAATGTTCATCTTTATAATATTACACCAGTCAAGTGTGATGTTAGATGGCAGAAGCCAATATGGGTCCCTTAGAAACTTCTACACATGGCTTCACCCTTAGCAGTGCCCTTTCCCATAGAGTGCAATATTCTAACCAGTATTAAGCTGCCCCCAAGACTTAACACATGGTAGTCGGGGTTCGAACTAGCTCTGACATCGATGCAAGATATTTATATTGGACACGAAGAAAACAAGGGGCACAGTAGAAAACAATGACATAGGATTGTCCACATATTCAGTATAACAAATGTAGCCATAGATGTCCAGTTCCGCCATGTGGCAGAGTCAGCAAACAGAATATGGTAACAAGCCAAGGTCAAGACAGGTGATATTGATGACTATCTCTGAAAGGGCTTGTGTGTAACTCACAAGGGGCTTGTTGCTGATAATACGGTAATTTTAACCTGGATTTTTGCTCGCGTAGTACCAGTAATAGTGCGAAGGCCGCGTTACTTTCAGCAGTAACGAGCCCAATTAAATTCCTCCCTAAATGTTTGTAAATGAGCCTTTATGGCGACACCACTGACATATACTGCAACAATGAAACATTGAAGGTTTCCATCCATCACTTGTGAGTGGTTAATCTCAGCAGTTGTGCCCTTTAGGAGTGAGGGATGACAAGGCTGGCTGGGAGCATTTTCAACAAAGGGAATGAATTATGCTAAGTTTCTTACAGAGAACAGAAGATGATATCCCTGAAGATTTGAAGCATACAAATTTGTCTTGTCAGTGGTGCTTGTGAAAAAGCCTTGCGTGAAAGTTCCCAGGCAGATAACCTCTACTATACTCAAACCTTCTGGATTATTATTTATTATTTTTAATTACCATTTATATATTTCCATAAAAACAATAGGCAGCCCCAAAATAAATTATTAAGCCTCACAATTAGAAATCATTGTAAAAATGTTTTCTTGCCTTAATTTAGAGGTTCAGATATCACATCAAAACGCAATATTTTGCAGAAAATGCAATGCCTTTTCAAGAGTCAAAAACTTGTATACATTCAAATCTATTATTTATACACAAATGTTCCCAGCAAATGACATGATGAGGCACATGCAACCCTGTCAATTTTGGCTTCTGTATCTGTATATCATTCTCAGTTCCTATTTTCTAGATGTAGAAAACATCATCATGCTTTTAAATCATTTTTTGGATATATTCCTATTTTGTATGTTAAATTGCACAGTGGATTTTTTATATATATATGAAAAGGGCCCTTATTAGATACTTTGTAGGTTTTGCAGTTCATTTTCTCTAGGGATCTAGGGATGTTCATTGGCCCCCATGTTTTTTATGTGTTTTGGATCTGTATTAACTTTTGTGTTTTGGTTTTGGCTTTGATTTTGGATCTGTATTTTATTTGAAAAATTGCTGAAATATGCTAAAATCACATCATTTGTCTCTTTTTTTTGTTCCTACATTATTATTAACATCATTAACACTAATTTCCAGTCATTTACAGTCAATTTTGACCACCTCACAGGTCACAATCTTATTTTTATCCAGTTCCGGCCAAAGACTGCAGCAAGCTGGCTGGATACTAAGCAACAGAGCAATGGCACAAACACACAACAGTTTATAGCACATCTAGGAGACATTGCCACACAGCAGTGGCAGAAAAGAAAAGACTACAGCGAGCTGGCCGGATACTAAGCGACAGAGCAATGGCACAACACACACAACAGTTTATAGCACCTCTAGGAGACATTGTCACACAGCAGTGGCAGAAAAGAAAAGACTGCGGCGAGCTGGCCGGATACTAAGCGACAGAGCAATGGCACAACACACACAACAGTTTATAGCACCTCTAGGAGACATTGTCACACAGCAGTGGCAGAAAAGAAAAGACTGCGGCGAGCTGGCCGGATACTAAGCGTCAGAGCAATGGCACAAACACACAACAGTTTATAGCACATCTAGGAGACATTGCCACACAGCAGTGGCAGAAAAGAAAAGTGGTACAAGATGGAACTGGGTTGGTGAATCACCTTCAGCAGCAGGAACTACAGCAGCGTGTAACAAACAATGCTAGATCTTTCAGTTGCAGGCTACTCTGTGTATCACCAGCTTCGCTAAGAAGCATACAGCTGACAACCTGTTTGAAAGAGTAAGGGATGTCATTACAACATGGCTTTTTCCACTGGACTGTCCTCAGGATATGTGTTTTCTGATAACGCCACCAATATTGTGAGAGCATTACAGCGGGGTGAATTCCGTCACATTCCCTGTTTTACTCACACAAACAACTTTGTGGTACAGAACGTTATAAAAAAATTTACAGTGACATGCAGGAGATGCTGTCTGCGACCCAAAAAAGACATTTATAACATTCTACAACAGCATGCAGAAGGTTGCAGTAGCTGCAAGAAGAATAGAATTTGCCCTGCCACCAACTGAAGCAAGAGTTGGTAACAAGGTGAAATTCCACGCTTTATATGCTTCAGTGCATGGAGGAACAGCGAAAAGCCATTAACGCTTACTCATCAAGCCATGACATTGTGAAAGGAGGGTGAATGTACTTTAGTCCAGCACAGTGGAAAATACCTTCTGTGTTGTGCAAGGTGCTGATACCATTGGAAGTAGTCGACTGTGAAGTGAGTTCAGACACTGCTAGCGTCAGCAAAGTGATTCCCTTAATTAGACTTTTGGAAAAGCAGCTCAAGAAATTGAAGGCGGAGATGAAATAAAGCAATTCCGCTAAGTATGTCGGACTTGTAAATCAAGTACTCCATTCACTGTGCAAGGATCCAAGAGTTATCAACATCTTGAAATCAGATCACTACATTTTGGCAACTATGCTTGATTCTAGGTTTAAGAGCTATGTCTTCTCTTTATTTCCAACTGACCCAGATCTCAATAGATACAGCGAGCTCCTGGGGCCTGATTCATTAAGGATCTTAACTTAAGAAACTTCTTATTTCAGTCTCCTGGACAAAACCATGTTACAATGCAAGGGGTGCAAATTAGTTTTCTGTTTTGCACATAAGTTAAATACTGACTGTTTTATCATGTAGCACACAAATATCATCTTTAAATTTCACTGTATAAATAAGCTATCAAGTATTTGTGCTCTACATGAATGCAGTTGCCTTAAAACTCTTGTTTTGTGTCTCTCCTTATATTTTTTTTAATGTTTTATCATTAATGCCTATATTGTTAACAGGTGAAATTAATTGAATTGTTTTTTATTTCTGTGCATGCTTTTGTGACTTGATAGTTCACATATCTATTGGACATTTCCTGCAGTGTCTTGTCTTTTAGAGCAAAGTGGACCTACACACAAATTCATCCACAGATGTATCTTCATTTCCACTCCTTGTTGAATATGGATGTGCGTATGTCTGATGTATTACATTCGTTTTGCATTTGTTCATAAATCAGGCTCTATATGTTTATTTTAAATCTGTGAATGATTCAACCAGCTCATTTAACAGGAAAGTGGAGAGTGATGATAGTATTAAAGTCAATATATTGATGATGCCACATTAAGCCCAGTAAATAGTAATGAAAGTAATGATGGATTTAAGATCATACCACCAATAATATTAACTATATGCAGCATTCTGATCCATTCTGATTTAAATGGTGAATGTACAAAGAATAAACAACTGCTGATTTTATTTCCACAATGTATTATGTCTTTGCTGTCTCTGTATTGTACATTTCTGATAATATATTTTTCAGTGCTGCAGATCTTTTGTGGCAACTTATAAATAAATGTTAATAGTAATAACAATAATGTTATGTCATACTTGGCAACTTTCTGTGATTGCCTTCTGGGAGCTGCCATGGGGGAGGTGGACGTGGGGGGGGGGGGGCTCCTAAATTGCTTAATTTTCTACCTGGCCCCCATGACGTAATGATGCAAATGCGTCATTTTACAGTGGGGAGGGGGGGGGGGGAAATGCAGCGATTCCCTGAGAATCGCTGTATTTTGGCCCTAATTCTGCAGATGCAGGAGATTGCCATACTCTCCCGGGAGTTCTTAAGACTCACCCAAAATCCGGGAATCTACAGGCATTCCGGGAGAGTTGGCAAGTATGTGTTATGTTGTATGTTTCAACCACATTACTGAATGTCAATGGATCAGCTCTGTGACCCATGTATAATTTCTTAATTGCTCATGTATGTCATTTTGAATTACTTTACTTTTGAAAACAATTACAAATATAAGAAACAAGGAAAATGCCTGCAAAATATATTACGATTGGTACCTGGTTCCCACCAGGCTGAAAAGAATCTATGGTTCCACTTCTGACTTATGTTGGAGGGGTTGTGGGGAACGGGGGTCCTTTCTCCACGTCTGGTGGCCTTGCCCACAAATCACCTCTTTCTGGGATGATGTTGCTGCTCTCACTAGCAATGTCACTACCGTCCAGGTCTCCAAATGTCCATGGTCATTTCTCCTTGACTCTCCTATTGAGGTTCTAGATAAGCATGCTGACAAACTGTCCATTCACATCCTCAACGCAGCCAGATGTCTAGTTGCAAAGCTTTGGAACAATCCAGATCCTTCCTCTAGATAACAATTGCGTAATAAAGTTTGGTGACTTGCACCTATGGAAAAAATGTCTGCATATTTAAATACGAAAACCCACAAATTCTCCCAAATTTGGGCTGACTGGTTCCTTTATAATGGTACTTCAGATCATGCCAACCACCTGACCATCCACAGAGTGTCTCAGCCCTCTTCCTGTCATTGATTTTAAGTAGGCTACACACTGCATACTGCCAGTTGGCTCCAGGGGGTGCAGGATTCGGTCTCAACAATCCCTTGCCCCTACTACTTCCCTCCTTCTCCTTCCTACCTCTTCTCTATCCACTTTATATATCGTCACACTTCTATGCTCTTTTCCAAGGTCTCTTTCCAGTTTTCCCCATCACTGATTTAAATATTTTTTTTTCAATTGCTTGCATGTGTATGTTTTAAATTGTCTGTTACAAAACACTGTACGTGACTTGTGACTTTCAGCTTGCTCTTGCCTTCCCTTTGAATATTCTAGAATTAGAGCACCTAAACAGCACCTGTGCATCCTTGACAGTTTGTGCATGCGTGTGCTTGTGCGTGTGCTTGTGTGTTGCATATATATATATAATGTATATAGAAAGAGAGAGAGAGAGAGAAAGATATATATATATATATATATATATATATATATATATATAGATATATAGATGGATAGATATTACTATTACACATCTAAGCCAAGTTAACATGCATGCGAGACTAATTATTAACCAATCAGGCACAAGCTGTCCATGACAACTAGTGCATTATTGTCTGTGATAGTTTTAGCATTTAGTGTATTCCCAAGTCCCTGTGGTTAGATCATTTAACATATTGGACATTAAACCTGACCTATCTTGCCATCGGTTATTCAGTAATAGATCAGTTATGGGTTTCTTCATACCAAATGGTTTGCCAAATGTCAGTATGCTCACTGATATTTTGTAAAAAAATAAAAAATAAATAACATTTCAATCTGCCAGTAAGATAGGAAAAATATGGTATTAACCTGGCATGATTAAACTACACACATAATCACCTCACAAATAGTTCAAAGACTGTAAATGACTGTCTCTTGTGAGAATGGTGCCTACTGAACCTAGCTACTGATAGCTAGAGCTCCTTCCTTGGGTCTATATTATCCCCTGTTGAGTGAAATATATACTTCGTCCTGTGAACCATGAAAAGATAATTAAAGTTGTAACCCAGTTAAAGAGAAGGGTGGAGGCCTTCATCTAAAGTTAAAGAACAGGTACAACCCTGCCCAGTTTACTGCACATGTATCTAAATGGTAGATATATTTAAATGCATGTGAGTATATTTTGAGATTTGACTTTTGTGGGTAGTTGCAGGCTTCTCTATGTTATTATTACATCGATTTGAAAGCTATGCCTTTTTATGAAAATTGTCATGTGTGCACACAATTGTTTCTGTACATTACTGGTTTCATGATTTATATTTTACTAATAGTCAGATTAGCGTATCAGACTGTGCCAGCACTTGGCTTATCAAGCAGTTGTAGAACAGAATTGACAGCATGGACATTCCTTACTTCAATCTGCTGGTAATCCACACCTACTACATCAATGTTAATCAGGACTGCCATCAGAAATTGTGGGGCCCAGTACAAATGAAACAGACAGCCCGCCCCTCTGAAAATCCCTTTGGTACACATACATCACTCATCCAAAAATCCTTCCACATGTTCCTCACTTGCTCCAAAATTTCATCACATGGTTGACAAGACCCATGTCCTGATTGAGTGGGACAGTCACCCAAAATTGGGACTGCCCCATCAGAATCAGGACATTTGGTAGACTGTCCTGGTCTCTCCTACCTGTTCTTTCACTACCTGTAGCTGCTGTTGTCTTTAGCTCAGTTGCTTCTTGTCTGGATCCTGGAACGCTGGGGCCCTGTTTGGAAAAAGGATTGGTACATGAAATCTGTAAAGTCTAGCAATGAGTAAACCCTCTAGGTCTACCTCCATTTAGCCAGTCTTGATGTTAAAACAACAGTACCCACATTTAATAATTAGGTATCCCTCCCTGCATCCAACCTGACTAAAATGAGTTGCATTCACATTTAATAAATAGACTTATTGCCTCCAATCAGCCCCAACATTAAATTAATAGCATTTAGAGTTAATAAATAGACCTATACCTCCAACATGCACTGCCATAAAATTTTATAGTATTCACATTTAATAAATACATGTACTTCCAACCCCCCAAATAGCCCTGGCATTAAATAATTAGGATTTACATTTAATAAATAGACCTAACCTTCCCCTCAAATAGCCCAACATTAAATTTGTGGCATTCACAGTTAATAAATACACATATTTCTCCCCTAAAGAACCCCAAATTAATAGCTCTCATGTTTAATAATTAAATCTATTAAACTCCCTGACATTAAATAGTTAGTATTCACATTTAATAATTACCCCTCCTCCCTGAACGTTCAATTAATAGCCCCAAAAGTTCCCCAGTATTCAATAATGAGTCCCATAATCCCACTTTAAATAAATAGGCAGTACCATGACCTCACTATTATATTTAATAACTCCCACCATCAAATACATTGCCCCTACTAATAAATTAATATCTTCCACCTCACAATGAAATTAATAGCCCAGACTCCACCACTATTACAGGAAGAGCCTGACTCAAACTTGTTCTTCTCCCTCCTGATTCTATATTATGCCTTAATTCGCTTCCTCAGACACCTGTTTATTTAAATTTTACTTAGTTCTCACCCTGCCTGCTCATCTTTCTTAAGACAGTTCAGTATGTGTTGCGCCCAGCAGTGGGTGGTTAAGGATGGTGGTGTTGGCAAGTGTACCCCAGCCCCGAATTTCTACCAGGTGCCATTCACTTAAACCAATAGAGAATCATTCAATGTAACATCTAGTCCCTGGTGTCGAGCTCCCAGCTTCTTAGTGATTGGGAGCCAACTCATCACATGAGTACAATAAAAGAGGGTAGTGGAGCAGGCATGCAATGGCAGGCCCCTACACCTCTTGCCCCCGCACACCCTGGTGGCAGCCCTGGTGTCCATTACTTTGCTATGCCCCAAGTAGATATATAGCTGAGCCCATGAAAAAAACAAGACAACAGCTGTCTAGGAATTAGCACTCAAAAATATTGTTTATGAAAGCAGTGAGTGGAACCTACAAATGTGTTTAAGTGCTCACGTGTACATATCATCTACTCAGAATGAAAGCATCCATCCTTTGGATTTAATAATATTCATGCAAATATAGCCTATTCACTAGGAACAAGTGACTTTACTGGGCATTATATATATTATATATATATATCTATATATCTATATATCTATATTACATTTTGCAATGTACCTTTTCTATTTTATTAAAACCTTCCTTGTGCTGGATGAAGATGAGTTATCATTTTGTCTCATAAATAATCCAGTGTGTTCACATTGGTGGTTCTCTAGGGGTGATATTTTATTGCATGTCTAATTCTTTAAGTGACTTGAAATTGCCAGTGGACAAGATGGTATTTTAATGCAAATATTAAATTACCACTTGTCTACACTTAACACTTATGTGATAAATCAGTAATGTGAGAGTTCAATTCTTTATTTTAAAAGCAAAATTTATTTTGTTTTGTAAATATCATCTTGATAAACTAGAGCAAAAAAGGACTCTCCAATTTCAACAATGTTTTGTTCAAAAATGATACCTTTGCAATGCCAAGCATTCTGATATATGTATTCTAATTTGAATGGCAACAATAATAATAATAATGGTAAGTATATTTTAAATAAAATGTATGTAGTAATATAAAAATGATTCCACATTGTAAATAATTTACCTGTAACTGTCCTCTATTTACAGCAGGTGTTTAGACTTCAAATCAATCTCTCTTATTTACTTCTTATTGTTTCTGGTTGCCAGTAACAACTGTAGATAGTGTTAGCAGTTTGAATGACAACCCTATGCTGTATAAGATAAGCACTATTTCTCCTAGCACACAGGCAGCAATACAGTAAGTCCTGTCTCCAGAGAAAAAATCTGTTTCGTCACTGTAAGAGCTAGGATTTTACCTACCAGTATGAAGTCAAATATCATATGCCAAAGATCCAAATGTGAGCTCCTTTATTCAGGCATGCAAGCGTGGGTGCAGCATTCTTACAAAAATCTGAACAACTGTGAATGCATTTACACAGTTCTATATACCTCTCTTGTTACTTGGCTGATTTTAGTTATACACCCTGGGCAGCCTATTCCTGCTGCATACTATTAACTCGCGTTAACTCTTTAAGCATAAACATATGTGTACATTTATTATTTGAAGTCATCCAAGTTCCATAAAATTCATAACAGTCCCAATGTCCATACAGTATGTACTATAGAAAGTGACCCTACAAAACAAAATATATCGGCTCTGCAGAAACATAGCTTCAGGGTACAGATGGCAGACTTTACAACTGCTTGTTCCAACTTTCCCTTGTGTCCACAAATTCCCTCCAGTATATTCACTGCGTGGTCACTGGAAACAAAACAGAGGACACAATCTTTACCAACTGCTGTTGGAAGCACATGTCATTTGTATTCATAATTAACAAAACAAGTCTGTCTTTGTGTCTTTTTGGTTATTTACTAATTTGGCTCTTTTAAAACTACAGAATAATGTATGTGTGATGCGCTGACGTAATTTTTCCTGTTTTATGATGTTATGCTTCTTTTTTACCAAGCACCGAAAAGCACAGCTTTTCACTGATTGGACAATTTTCTCTTTTTGAGTTAACAGATCAGGTTAACTCCAAAGTCCAGATCAAAAATCACCCAGGGTGGAGATAGCTGAGTTTTGTTTAATGAAAATGGTTTAATATTCCATCCATTTTTGAGGAGTGCATCAATAGAGCTTGCACACACAATCCCTGCACAGAGCTTGGCTGTGGCTGGCCACGGAGAGGTGGAGAAGAGTGAGAGATGGGCTATGTACCACACATGGCTCCAATGTACAGAGGTAAGCCCAGTCCAGCTTGCCAGGCCAGGCTTCTTTCACAAGGGCACGTACAGAGGGTGGTAACCAAACTGCAACAAAGTGACATTTTATTCCACAGTGTAATGTGCTGACACACAGGTTCCAGCTCCAAGGACAGCTCATAATGTGGAAGGTTCCTCTTCGTTACCTCAGCCTGCCATTAGACACTTCTTGCTGGCGCTGTCCTTGCTAGATAATTTCATAAAGAGCAGCAAAGCAAAACTACATTTTTGTTTATCGCTGCGATAAGACCCCTTGATATGTAAAATTATTACTTCTGAAATAAAGGTAGTCCCAGTGTTTGCTATGACTATGACACCGGATATAAATAAAGTTTAAATGAGCATTACTTCAAATTATTAAAGGGGTGGTTCAGTGATAGGGGTATTTAACTTAGTTTTGTGAATGTTAAATTGGGGCACACCCCTCTTTATAGATTTTGCAGTAAAACATATGCAACTGTGTACAGTCATGGCCAAAAGTTTTGAGAATGATACAAGTTCTGGTTTTCACAAAGTTTGGTGCCTCAGTGTTTTAGACTGAAGTAAAATTACAAGCATTTCATAAGTGTCAAAAGATTGACAAATACATTAAGTTTATGCAATTGGCCCTGGCATCAGCTACTGGGCCACATACTGACTGATGGTTGCCCATTCTTGCCTAATCAATGCTTGGAGTTTATCAGAATTTGTGGGTTTTTGTTTGTCCACCCGCCTATTGAGGATTGACCACAAGTTCTCAATGGGATTAAGGTCTGGGGAGTTTCCTGGCCATGGACCCAAAATTTCAATGTTTTGATCCCAGAGCCCCCCCCCCATTGTTCATCACCAATATATAAATAGATGATGATGATGATCACCAAACTGTTCTTGGTTGGATGGGAGAAGTTCTCTTGGAGGATGTTTTGGTACTATTCTTTATTCATGGCTGTGTTCTTAGGCAAAATTATGAGTGAGATCACTCCCTTGACTGAGAAGCAACCCCCACATGAATGGTCTCAAGATGCTTTACTGTTGGCATGACACTGGACTGATGGTAGTGCTCACCTTTCCTTCTCCAGACAAGTGTTTTCCAGATGCCCCAAACAATCTGAAAGGGGATTCATCAGATAAAATTACTTTACCACAGTCCGCAGCAGTCCAATCACTATACCTTTTGCAGAATATCAGTCTGTTCCTGATGTTTTTCCTGCAGAGAAGTGGCTTTTTTGCTGGCCTTCTTGACACCAGGCCGTCCTCCAAAAGTCTTTGCCTCACTGTGGGTGGAGATGTAGACTGTAAGCTCAGATGATGCAGGGACTGATGTGAGCGGGTTCTCTGTACAGCTCTGCAGAATTAGTGGTACTGATGAGATTTAACATTTTTAATTTGTGGTCTATGACAGAATGACATGTGAGCTTTATTGTTTGTCATGATCATAGGAGTAAAGACTGAAGAATATAGTAGGGGAAAGCAGAAGATAAAACAAGCCAATATAATACTAGTCTCTAAACAAGGCAACACTGATAAAAGGGATTCACAGAGGCTAGCACAGCTTGTGAATACTATCTGCAGAGTATCCAGTCAGTTAACAAGCTTACTAACAACAAGCAAAAAAGGAAGGCTAAACCATCTCTACTTCCTATGCCAGTGGTTTCCAAAGGGGTGCTGCCGTGGCCAGGAAATTAAAAAAGAAAAATACTTACCAATCCGGCGGCGCCTGGGACCTAGCATCTTCCTCCCTCCTCACTATATGTGACGTCATCACACCCGACATATTCAGTGAGAAGCGACAGGAGAGAGGATGATGCTGGGTCCCAGGCTAAAAAAACAGAAGAAAAGACAGAAGAAATAGAAGAAAGAAGGCCATGTATGGTAAGTAAAGAAACATAGGGTAAATGGTGATAGGAAACAGCAAGGAGGGGCAAAAGAATGAAGGATGGCACAGAGTGTGTGGATAAAGGAGGGCAGAGTGTGTGGATGAAGGAGGGCACAGAGTTTGTGGATGAAGGGGGGACAGAGTGTGTGGATGAAGAAGTGCACAGGGTGTGGATGAAGGAGGGCACAAAGTGTGTGGATGAAGGAGGGCACAGAGTGTGTGGATGAAGGAGGGCACAAAGTGTGTGGATGAAGGAGGGCACAGAGTGTGTGGTTGAAGGAGGGCACAGTGTGTGTGGTTGAAGGAGGGCACAGTGTGTGTGGTTGAAGGAGGGCACAGTGTGTGTGGATGAAGGAGGGCACAGTGTGTGTGGATGAAGGAGGGCACAGAGTGTTTGGATGAAGGAGGGCACACAGTTTTGTACATCTTGTTGTTTTATTTAGTTTGATCTTATTCCTCTTAATATTAGCTGTACATTATTCTTTGACAGAAATATAATTGAAAAAAATATATAAAAATATTATTTTCCCTTGGATTTATGTGAATTATTTTTGCAAACAACTTACTAAGTATTTCTGTCCTGACCTAAATATTTATTACGTTATTTTGACCCAACTACCTATAAAATGGAACTGGTAGGTAATCATTTTGGAGGGGTGCCTTGAAAAAATTATTGAGACTCTATGTGGCGTATTCAATTGTTAAAAAGTCCTGCGGCGTTAAAACTATTACAGTTAATACGGTAAAATCTAGCTGGATTTCAGCTCGCGGCTCAGGGAGCTGCGGACTGAAATCCAGCGAGTAAATTACCGTATTAACTGTTTTTCCGCGCACGATTACCGGAAAGGCTGAAAATCCCACGGCCCGCGCACGTTATTACGGTAATCGTGCGCGGGCCGCGGGATTTTCGGCCTTTCCGACGACAATTGAAACGGCCCTAAGGGTGCCGCGAACTGAAAACTTTCATCTCTCATCTGTAACTTTGAGTAAGTTGGCCACTTTCTTTTTTATTAATTGAGATTAACATATAGCTACATTCATTGGGAACATGTGAACATTTTTGAGGAGATGAAAGTGTAGTATACTACGATGTGTGACCAGAACTCCTTTGTGGAATTGCTAAAGAAATCCATCATACTGGGACTTTTTAGTTCATCACTACTGACATTTCATCAGGTTCCTCTCTTTGTGATATATTCATGCCATGAAAGTTGAGTTCCTAAGGGTAATATTTATTGCACCGAGGTAAAACCAAGTGAGGATTTATAGGTAAGCGCTGAATGTCTTTTGCTTGATCTGACATATCTGCTGGATATGTGCTAAATGTGTTTTATTAGTAACTATATCTCGTGTTTTGTGTTTTGGATTCGGATTTCCGCGATGTTTTGGGTTCGGATTTGTTTCGCAAAACACCTGCCGAAAGGTTTTGGTTCGGATTTAAGGTTTTGGATTCGGATTTTTTTTGAAAAAAGCATAAAGAGTTCAAAAATCAAGTTTTTGGGCTTATTTTCACTCCTACGCTATTATTAACCTCAATAACAAGCATTTTCACTAATTTACCGTGTATTCTGAACACCTCACAATATAGTTATTAGTCCAAAACGTTGCAACGAGGTATCTTTCTGGACTGCGTAGTGGAGTGGTCCCCACAATATAATAAGAAAACCATCAACTGGTCTTAATCGCACCAAAAAATGTACCTGGACTGCGTAGAGGAGTGGGTCATCATAATATAAATTAAAAACCCTGAACTTGTATGATTCGCACCAATAATGTACCTGGACTGCGTAGAGGAGTGGGTCACCACAATATAAATTAAAAACCCTGAACTTGTATGATTCGCACCAATAATGTACCTGGACTGCGTAGAGGAGTGGGTCACCACAATATATATAATAAGAAAACCAACTGGTATGAATCGCACCGAATAATGTACCTGGACTGCGTAGAGGAGTGGGTCACCACAATATAAATTAAAAACCCTGAACTTGTATGATTCGCACCAATAATGTACCTGGACTGCGTAGAGGAGTGGGTTACCACAATATATATAATAAGAAAACCATCAACTGGTATGAATCGCACCGAATAATGTACCTGGACTGCGTAGAGGAGTGGGTCACCACAATATCAATTAAAAACCCTGAACTTGTATGATTCGCACCAATAATGTACCTGGACTGCGTAGAGGAGTGGGTCACCACAATATATATAATAAGAAACCATCAACTGGTATGAATCGCACCGAATAATGTACCTGGACTGCGTAGAGGAGTGGGTCACCACAATATAAATTAAAAACCCTGAACTTGTATGATTCGCACCGAATAATGTACCTGGACTGCGTAGAGGAGTGGGTCACCACAATATAAATTAAAAACCCTGAACTTGTATGATTCGCACCAATAATGTACCTGGACTGCGTAGAGGAGTGGGTCACCACAATATATATAATAAGAAAACCATCAACTGGTATGAATCGCACCGAATAATGTACCTGGACTGCGTAGAGGAGTGGGTCACCACAATATAAATTAAAAACCCTGAACTTGTATGATTCGCACCAATAATGTACCTGGACTGTGTAGAGGAGTGGTCACCACAATATAATTAAAAAACCCTCCATGGGTCTGAATTCCCAAAAAAAGGTTCTGGACTGCGTAGTGGGGTGGCCCCGGTACACAATTTTTTACCGGGGCCACAATATTATTAAAAAACCCTCCACAGGTCTGAATTCCCAAAAAAAAGATTCTGGACTGCATAGTGGAGTGGCCCCGGTACCCAATTTGGTACCGGGGCCACAATACCTCCTACAACCATGGTACAGATTATTCATCATTGAGATCCCATCAAGTATGTTAAAGACAGACAGGGTCGAAGTGTTATTGGTTGACTTTGTAAACCAAAAAACTGTCCCTGTTGCACATAGTCGTGCAATGAAGACTGACTTTTTCATTTAAAGGCACCATCTTTCAAGTGTAGTGTTTGTAAGTCATATTATACTTTTGGTAAAATTTGTTTAATTTGTTCCTCTTTATGGTAACTACTAATAGAATTAAAGTATTAAATAGAAGCGGCAGTTCCTCTTTATGGCAATTAGTAATAGAATTAAAGTATTAAATAGAATTAAAGTATTAAATAGAGTGGTATAGAGTGGTAGTGTGGTATAGAGTAGTCCCCACAATATAATAATAAAACCCTCAACTGGTCAGAATTCCACCAAACAAGTATCTGGACTGCGTATTGGGGTGGCCCCGGTACCCAATTTGATACCGGGGCCACAATAAAATAAATCCACCCTCAACTGGTCAGAATTCCACCAAACAAATATCTGGACTGCGTAGTGGGGTGGCCCCGGTACCCAATTTGATACCGGGGCCACAATAAAATAAATACACCCTCAACTGGTCAGAATTCCACCAAACAAGTATCTGGACTGCGTAGTGGGGTGGCCCCGGTACCCAATTTGATACCGGGGCCACAATACCTCCTCCAAGTTCCAAGTGTAGTGTTTATAACATCTTAACACTACACTAATTCTAGCACGTCAAAACCTCTTGTTTTAAATAATGACAGGGCATTTAACTTTTGATTTAATTTATTGCATTTGTTGGCATTTTCTTTTACTTTTTGAACATGGCAAACGACTGTTGAATGGTCACATAATGCCAAAAAAATAGTTGCAAGATGGAATTGTCCTTGGGCCCTCCCACCCACCCTTATGTTGTTGAAATAGGACATGCACACTTTAACAAACCAATCATTTCAGCGACAGGGCCTACCAAACAACTGTGGCTGAAATGATTGGTTTGTTTGGGCCCCCACACCAATAAAACAATTAATCTCTCCCTGTACAAACTAAACAGGCTCTACTGAGGAAAGATGTCGTCCTCATCCTCAACCTCTGATTCCTCGCCCCCTACAGTGTGTACTTCCTCCTCCTCACACATTATCAATTCGTCCCCGCTGGACTCCACAACCACAGGTCCCTCTGTACTGTCTGGAGGGCAGTGCTGTACTTCATTGAGGAATTGATTATTCATTTTTATAAACATCATTTTTTCAACGTTGTAAGGAAGCAACCTCCTTCGCCGCTCACTGACCAGGTTCCCCGCTGTACTAAAAACTCTTTCCGAGTACACACTGGAGGGGGGACAACTCAGTTAAAAAATAGAGCCAGTTTGTACAGGGGCTTCCAAACTGCCTTTTGGAGTTCTACCACGTCACTACCTCTAGTTAATTTAGATTGCAAGGCTTGTAAATATAAATACTTTGAAGATAAAAAAAAGCAGGCTGCATAGACTGTGGAGCTAGAAAGTGAAATTAAATGGACCACGTTACTTTGGTGGCTATCTATCCCCCCCCCCCCCCGCCCTACACTTGTAGTTGAATATAAATAAAGCAGCCTGCATAGACTGTAGAACTAGAAATTCAAATATACAAAGAAATGGACAAAGGCAGTTTGGTATCTGTCTGCATCAGATCCCCTCTCCACTAGGAGTAAAACAGAAAACTATTCAGCCGTTATATAATCTAGAATATAAATAGAAATTGAGAAAGGCAATTTGGTATCTGTCTGCATCATAATCATCAACATCCTCCTCAGCGCCAGCTACATCAATATCCTCCTCCCGGTGTACAACATTCACACCTTCATTAGCCAAATCTGTAACTGGATTGTGGGTGATCCTTCCAGCATATGCAGAGGGCGTGCTGCAAATGCTGGATGGAGTCACCTCTTCCCGTACAGTGATGGGAAGGTCAGGGTTCACAACCAACAACACCCTTGGACTCGCCTTGGGGATTTGTGATGTCATCTGTTTAGAAGGCAGAGTTCTTTGCTGTTTTGTTGTTGTTGCTGACAGCATAACTCTCTTAAATTTTTTTAGGGGGGGGGAGGAGGAGGGCTTAGATCCTTGGGTGAAGCTGGACCACTAGTCATGAACACGGGCCAGGGCCTAAGCCGTTCCTTGCCACTACGTGTCGTAAATGGCATATTGCCAACTTTACGTTTCTCCTCAGATGATTTTAAGTTTCTCTTTTTGCTATTTTTTGAGAACTTGGGCTTTTTGGATTTTACATGCCCTGTACTAGGAGATTGGGCATCGGGCTTGCCAGACGACGTTGATGGCATTTCATCGTCTATGTCATGACTAGTGGCAGCAGCTTCAGCATTAGGAGGAAGTGGGTCTTGATCTTTCCCTACTTTATCTTCCAAATTTTGGTTTTCCATTATATGTAGCACAAGAGAGCGTACCCCTAAGCCACACACACTCGGCAAAGCCTTTAAAAACTGTATGCGGCACAGGAGAGTACCACTGGACTTATACTGCTGAATCAGTGAACTTTGTAATAGCAGTACCACTGGACTTATACACTGCTGAATCAGTGAACTTTGTAATAGCAGTACCACTGGACTTATACTGCTGAATCAGTGAACTTTGTAATAGCAGTACCACTGGACTTATACACTGCTGAATCAGTGAACTTTGTAATATATCAGTACCACTGGACTTATACTGCTGAATCAGTGAACTTTGTAATAGCAGTACCACTGGACTTATACTGCTGAATCAGTGAACTTTGTAATAGCAGTACCACTGGACTTATACACCGCTGAATCAGTGAACTTTGTAATAGCAGTACCACTGGACTTATACTGCTGAATCAGTGAACTTTGTAATAGCAGTACCACTGGACTTATACACTGCTGAATCAGTGAACTTTGTAATAGCAGTACCACTGGACTTATACACTGCTGAATCAGTGAACTTTGTAATAGCAGTACCACTGGACTTATACTGCTGAATCAGTGAACTTTGTAATAGCAGTACCACTGGACTTATACACTGCTGAATCAGTGAACTTTGTAATATATCAGTACCACTGGACTTATACTGCTTAATCAGTGAACTTGGTAATATAATATTGCAGTACCAATGGGCTTATACTGCAGGATTGGTTTTGCAAATTTTGTTGTATTAATTTTTTTTTAATTATTTTTTTGTATTTTTTTTTTATAACTTTTTTTTATTTTTTAAAACACTTGGGAATAATGGGGAAATAACTATGCCCTTAGAAGCACAGAGCACAGGACACAGCACCACTGGACTGAACAGGACACAGCACAGGACCCAGCAGCACCACTGAACTCAAAATTGACAGAGCACAGCACACAGCACCACTGGACTTTTACTGTTGAATGTGTGAACTTGGTAATATTGCAGTACAAATGGGCTTATACTGCAGGATTGGTTTTGCAAATTTTGTTGTATTAATTTTTTTAAAATTATTTTTTTGTATTTTTTTTTATAACTTTTTTTTATTTTTTAAAACACTTGGGAATAATGGGGATATAACTATGCCCTTAGAAGCACAGAGCACAGGACACAGCACCACTGGACTGAACAGGACACAGCACAGGACCCAGCAGCACCACTGAACTCAAAATTGACAGAGCACAGCACACAGCACCACTGGACTGATACTGCAGAACACAGCACAGCACAGAACTAAACAGCACAGCACAGAACGAAACAGCACAGCACGAGATCTACCAGGACAGAGGACCACCTAACACACCCTCCCTCTACCCTGTTCAATGCCCGAGTGAAGATGGCGGCGACTAGCGGGGAATTTATAGGATCCGAGTATCGCGAGATCCGACAGCGGGATTATGACTCAGAGCCTCGGTTTCAAGTTTTCATTTGGCGCCAATACCCGGATCTGTCTCGGATCCGACTCGGATCGGAAAGGTTCGGGTGGGCTCGGATTCACAAAATCTGAGTGCGCTCATCTCTAATCTATATATATATCTATATATACAGATATATATCCGCATGGTTCTCTCTCTCTCTCTCTCTCTCTAATATATACCGTATTTGCCGGCGTATAAGACGACTGGGCGTATAAGACGACCCCCAACATTTCCACTCAAAATATAGAGTTTGATATATACTCGCCGTATAAGACTACCCCCTCTTCCGCACACCATACGGTACAGCTGCGGATGAAAAAAACAAACCTTGGTCAATTGAATACCCCCCATATGTTCTAATAAAATGACAACAAGGGGATGTTGGGCAGGAGCGCGCTTCTCTCATTACAACGTGTAATGACGTCAATCTGTGGTAAGACAGGCTGGTGTGACATGTAACTCTGTGTTATGGAGACTGGAAAGCTGAGCATCTACTATATCAATAGACATGACTATAATATGTTAGGCATCAGCTGTCATATTCACAAATGATTGAAAAGTTTTGTTAAAGCTATTAGTGTGATCACCAGTGTATGTACTAGGACCACCATCATTCAGCCACACAGTGCAGGGTGAGAACTGGTGCAGGCATCTCCATCTGAACCATGCAGCAGAGCGGAGTTGATCTGAGCCCTATTTAAGCTGCTGCTCCAGTCCTGCAGATACTGCTCCCCACCCCTGATCTGTACCTCTGGACAGCAATGGGGGGACATAACACACACAACCCCCCCCCCCCCCCCCACGCCGCGCCAGTGATACATGCCGCCCATTGTCTTCAGTCAGCTGTGTAACCCCGCAACTCTTCCCCCGGGTACCTGGCCGTGCAGGAAGATGGTTTTGTCCCGTGCTGACTCTCTCAGGACAGTCTTGAGTCGGAACCCGGAGAAGGGGATGTTGTGTCTCCACTGAGCTCTTCGCATCCCCGCTGTCGCCATTCTGTCGTCTTCCCGCTTCCTCTTATCACCGGTAGGAGCCATTGTTATTAGGAGCATGCGCGGTGTGGCCCGAATGCAGCGCCCTCTGCTGCACAGCTTTCTGAATCAAACCACTCCACTGCCTGCACCCGGCGTATAAGACGACCCCCCACTTGGAGGCATGTTTTTCAGTGCAAAAAAGTCGTCTTATATGCCGGCAAATACGGTATATATATATATAAAACCAATATTTTTTATATATTAATTTTTTTATAGAGATTGCCTATAGTGGTCTTTGATGTCATTTAGCGCTGTCATTATTTTTTGTCAAAACGTTATACATTTAGAGGCTAGTGGTCACCTTTTTTAGACAGCTGCTGGTCCTAATGAACAGTAGGTAGTTTCTTAATTATAATTGAATACTTATAAATGTGTTTAGCTACAGAGCTTAACATACTGGACAGTGTCTAATTGGCGAGTGTGGCCAATATAAATTGATTCTTTCAGCTTTGTCCAATTCTGACAACTAATCTCAGGTTTTGGGCTGTCAAATAGAAAGTATTTTACGAACCGAGATGCCTGAATAGGTGGCTGCTTGACAGGGTCAACTTTGTCAGTCCTGACCACTCACAGAGGAAGACCAGAAGCAGTATTATTGGTTCTAAGGTAATCTGAACTCTTGTTATCTAAACCCTACCTCACATATTTCAATTAAAGATATTTAAACATTTTAAATGAGCTGGTGCTTTATCACGTTATAAGTTAAATGAAACAGATTAACCACTGACAATGGGGCCTTCAGACTGGATTTAGCACAGTATGCAGTATGTCCAGGGGCTTTGATTGACAAAACAATATAATAAATTATGTGATGTAATTTTCACTTTTCTCAGTTAATGAAGCTCATCCTGACACTGTGACCTGTGATGATATGATCTTGTGAGTTGGAGGAAACGTGTGTGGCATAAGAACACAAAGTACTGATCACAATGCGCCTAATTTATGTTCAGACATAAGTGCTGTATCTAGCGTGAAATAGTTCTGTGCATGCTCAAAAATTTAACTCATGCCAATGAACGCAACTGCATGTAAATAGCATTTATGACTGCCTACTACTTGAGAGGTGGAACAGGGGAGGTAAGGGACGAATGAACATAGTCCTTGTAAGGGTGCGCTGAGGGCGGTCCTATGCAAATGTGGCCAAACTCAATCCTCTGTTTCTCTTAAGAACACCTGGTATCAGCCGTATCCATTGTACCAGCTACAGGGCAGGCGTAAGTGCCGACTGATAGTTATGGCTGACATGGCATGGTCTTTCTGTTAAAAAATACATGTATGTATGTCACTACCTAGCACAAAACATGTGCATGCAAGGAAGATTGTCCATATAAACACATTATACAGTATGCATTAAAAGCATAAATACATAAGTTTTATGTATTTAATGTAAAAAAAAAATGTTTTTTTAATGAATATTTTTTATTAAATTTATTAAATTATACTGTTAAGAGTTGTTCATTTATTTTATAATTTAATTTCTTTTAAAGTGTTCTGACCTTTTAGTGAACTGACGCTTATGCGTATACTGCAGTCTGTTATGTCTGTCTACATACAGCAAGTAATGTTTAGGCAGAGCATGCTTACATCCAGCTTCAAATCGAAATGTATCTTGAGATACATTTGGATTTTAATACGGTCAGAACTAGGTAGATGTTTCGTGCTCTTTATGAAATGTTGCGTCTGAACATGAATCAGGCCCTATGTGAGCACACACAAACAGCTGCCAATGTGTCATTTAATACTGCTAAGAGGTCAGTGAAATCATGTTAGATCATTTGTGTACTACAGGCCACCTATTGTCCAACATTGTCCACTTCTTTGTCCCATGTACTCTTGACTTTCACTCATATCTGTAGTGTGCCAAGTCCTTTAAAGAACACAATGTATAAATAATCATAACACTCTTCATTTCATTTTTTGCTGCAGTATTGAAAGTCAATTCTATAATTTTACTAGCCTGAAATACGGTTTTCAGTACATGTTTATTTTGTAGGCTTTAATCAGCCCCGATGGTGAGTGATTGGTGAAGCATAAGGCCATTATTCTGAAGCAGAATTACAGTCAATGCAGACAAGCTATGTTGCTGCAACAGAGCTCCCAGCACTTAAGGGAGGTGAAGACACAAATGTAATAATATCAGCTTACACTTAGTGCCATCAATTAGCGCTGTTTACTTTTGGAAGCTGGTGGAATTCCCAGTTGTTTTTCGGGAAGGTGGGCAAGGCTGCACACAGAGAGTAAATTACACTCATAACTCTTACTGAAACTTTGGACAGGAGCAAGGGAGATGGATAGATTCTTTCTGCAAGGTATAAAAAGAAAGCTAGGAATTTCTCATTTTTGATAATGGCAGATATTGTACAAACATCTATTTGTTCACAACAATAGGTGAATCTCGTCTAGAGTACCAGGGTTTAGGGGGCAAACCTAAACCCAGGCAAACATAATGTCACTCATTCAGTGCCTTTATTGTCACCCCTTCACCATGCGCCAGCCGCTGAGATAGAGGGGCAGTAGTCGGCAGCTTACCTATAAACCTCCATGTTGGTAATGGGGTGAGAGAGAGAGAGCGGCAACAGGCCATGATGTCACAGCCTGACGCCAAACGTCCGAGAGGAGAACGTATCGGTCCAAGGATGAATGGGCAGTGACACTGGACAGGGGGGGTGGGGGGGTCGCAGCCTAGGGTGTCCAGGGACACTACAACAATTAACTAATTCAAATATTACCAATACTGGATGGATACTTTTTAATTCAGGGCTTCAGCAAGTGATAGTCCAATCCTGCTGGGTTTTTAAAATGCTTATACCAGGCCTAGACAAATTAAAATGTCTCTAAAAGTTAGGAGCCAGGGACTAACATTAGGAGACGGCAGTTTTATAACTTAAAATGTGTGAACCATGTGCAAAAAGGATGTCTAGCACCAGCTTAATATACCAGCATTGTGGCCCCCAGCACAACATTAAACTGGCCATGCACAGAGGTTGAATATTTACATGACCAACCCAATGTCCAAATGGTCCATCTGTACTACCTACTTTGCTTGTAAATGGTTGATTCTCAAGACAGATCTTTGTTCATCCCAAGCTTGTTTAAATTCCTTTCTGTTGTTTTTCCTCCCAAATATTGCTTCTTGGTAGCAATATTTTATATCTTGGCTTGAAAGCTCCCCCACCATCACCAGTTTTAAACAGTTTCCTCCTGTTCTGGAATTTAGCCTATTCCAGAAAATAACGTCAATTTGCATCATGTTAACACAGAGGATCATTTTGCTGCAAAAATATGGACATACATTACATGGTTTTCTTTTCTCTTCAATTTAAATAGGCTTCATTTGAGAAGTTTGACCAATACATTAGAAAAATGCTTTTGTAAATGAGTGGATATTGTTTTGTTAATTATCTTTAGAGTTCATGAGCTCATTTTAAAGCATTGTGAACTGCTGATGTTCAAAGGGACTTTCAGGCAATAAAAAACAACTTTAGTGCAAATCAAGGATATCTAGTACACTAGAGAAGGATCAATAAATATAGGGGCTCATTTTGAGTAGGACACAGGACTCATTTTTAAACATAAAATCCGCTTTTTCGTACTATGCATGCCCAGGAAAAATGTGTGTCACAGCGTCCATAGTATGCTTTTTGCGTAGCCCTGACTTGCGCCTCTTGCTTGGAGAGGTGGAACGGGGGAGAGAAGTGGCGTTAAAGTGTAGGCCAAGAACAGTAAAGATGTGTTCATGTGCCCTCTACTGAGAATCGGGCGCAACCGCAGATATGTATATCAGGACGTACATCTGTTGTTGGTGCTCTACCCCTGGTGCAAAGGTCCATGCAGATAATGATGAAACACGTTAATAGGCATTTTACGCCAGGTTTCTTACACCTGTGCTTTTGACATAGATGCATCCAGCTCTAAATGAGCCTCATAATATTATTTCGCTATTTAAAGTCATATGTTCTTTATATTTAGTTCCACATCAGAGGTCATTTACAAAGGGTAGATTCAGCACAGATGCTGGGATTGTCCTATTTTCATGTCATTGTGACTTAATATATTTCTTTACAACTGGTTATACATGAATATAGCTTCTCTGCAATCGAAAATAGCTCTGTTGTAAATACATACAGAAATTTGATTCATTAGTTCACCTAACTAGTCTAGTGCATTTTTGTGTGACTGGCGCCTTCCAACGTTTTGGCAGATGTGACAGTCGTGTGCCAGTCTACAATTTAGAGTAGCAACCCCACTTAGAAGAAAGTTAAGTAACTCTTAAGCGTGCATCTGACATGCATTTGTCCCTTTTCTTCGCTATCCTCCTACAAATTATTATCTCCTTTTCAAAAGGTCTCTTTTGCCAAAGAAAAATGTCTGCCAGACACAGACACAGTCAGTCTGTTACACAAATACAGGCTCACGACTCTCATCATTTGATGTGATGGCAGAGGGGGGAGAAGGAGGATATCACAGTATAGACAGACCTCAGAAGCCTCTTTGCTCACAACACATCGCGTGCTATGTGACTATCGTTGCCATGGTAGTCTAGAATCATAAACCATTAATAGCAGCCTGAAGAAAAAAGACAACGTAAATGGTAAATACCAACATTCTGCTTACAGCCTACCACAGTGATTTATATTAATAAAACACACATGATTTTTTCCATGGGATTGCTCTGTTAAGTAAATGTACAAACTTGAACGTGTTCACTTCGCTCTTGATTTGTGTTTTTTAAATAGGAAAGCTGTTTCAGTAAAGTAACTTACTGTTGTTTAAAGAAAATCATCACTACTGTCCATTCAAAGAAATGTTTCTCTTTGACACACTTGAGTATGTTATTATAATAAACATTTTAGAAATCATCAATTTGCTTGCCTTTAGAAACCAGAAGTTTTTTTACTCATGGTGACATCTTGGTTTTACTCTGCAGACCTCTATAAATATTTTGTTCTCATATTAAGTTTTCTCATATTTGTTTAACTGTATATATTCATATAAGAGGCTTGAGTCATTAAGTGGAGCAAAGCAAAAAAAAGGAGTAAGTTTTCTCCTGGGCAAACCATGTTACAATGCAAGGGGTGCAAATTAGTTTATTATTTTGAATATAATGAAAATACTGGCTGTTTTTTCATGTAGCACACAAATACTTGTTCGCTTTATTTTTACACTGAAATGTAAAGATGATCTATCTGTCCACGCGTTTTAAATTTACCCCCCCCTCCAATACGACATGGTTTTGCCTAGGTGCAAAGTTACTCCTGTATTATGCATTGCTCTCCTTAATGATTCAGGCCTAATATCTCTTTCTAATTAAAGTATCATAAGTATATATTTTTCAAATGCTGTTAGAAAGTCAGCAATTTTATTAAAAAATAACTGATATAAAGGTGACATCTTTGATGACTACACTGGGAAAAACCTCCCAACATTCCAAAATAAAAAAACAAAGATTGAAACAAATTTGGGAAAGCTCCTCACAGGCTCCAAACCCATCTCCTCCCAATCTATCATTTCCATGACCCCAATCTGATAGCCCAAGTCCCTTTTGTATATGGAAAATCTGGACTGTCCTGTGAAAAATGGGACTGTGTAGGGGTAAGCTATAAATTATTTCAAACCATCTAGACACACACACACATATACACACACACACACACACACACACACACACACACACACACACACACACACACACACACACACACACACACACCTATATGTAACAGCTACAATTCTTACTCCTCTATCTTTTTTTATCAAGTATTCCCCACAAACCATAAGCTTATTTGGACAGGGCCACTTGTATGTCATTTATTTGCACCACAAACCCCTCAATGCTCAGTGCTGAGTGATATGTCAGAATCAGAGGGTAATGATTATAAGATTTACATAAGTGTTTTACTTTATCATTTATTTTACAGTGAACATGCAACTTGATTTTATAAACGTGCGTCAATAGTCATTTATTTCAATAATTGACTTACACATAAAAGTTGAACTCAGATCTGCAAATTACACAGATCAAAGGTTACAAATAATTGCAGGCTGTGCCTTTATCATTCAGCAAATTGAAAAATTGCTCTAATATAACTTCTTGACTTATAACTGATGAGTCAGGGGTAAAGGAAAAGAAAAGAGAAAAACTATCATTGAATATAAGATATTATACAGCCCCAGTAAAGCTGAGTACACACTACAGGTTTTTCTGCAGTGTGTATGCATGCAGGACCAGCAGTGTAGGCAGATTTCCATAGAGTTTACAGAATCACAATCTTTTCAGCAGATGGTTTTGACAGATGAAGACACAGATCTGAAGGTACACATGAATCGGCATGCTGTTTGGGACTTTCAGTCATTTGTAAAACTGTTAACGATATCACATCCGGAGAAATGTTCTGTGGTGTGTACCCAGCTGAAGAGTAGATGGTCCAACATTTTACAACAACTAGATACTTAGTGATGTTTTGAGGTCTGAAGGTGGTTCAGATATTAATTTTATTTCAAATTCCCAGTGCAGATAAGATAAATATAAAGAATAATTCTGGTGTTTATATTTCTTTGATGTTTCATTAATGAGAATTAAAAATCTGTTTCTTCCCACTAGGGAAATTCAACATGGTGCTGATAGCACTGGGACTCATCCTAACCCAACTGGCCTGTGGGAGTTAGATTTAATAAGTAAAACTGTCAAAAATGCACCTTGATTCCATTTTCATTAAAGCACGTGAGATTGCAGAGCATGTTAATAGCATTTGCTGAGGAGCACTTGACTTTGAGGATGTTACTTGCAAAGTACGATGTAGATGCACTCATTTTTGAGTAACAGAGTCAGAATTCATTTTGTGGAGTGAGATTATCCAAATGAGCTAAAGAAGTCCTCACTTTTCAAGTGGTTCAGAACTGCCGTCTTTGAGTCTTCTAATACACTGTTGATAGGACCCATTCTGCAAGTTCATGTTGCACTTCAGTGAAGAAGCACATATGAGCAACATAATAAAAAACTTCACATACAAGAGAGTCACAAATAAAAACTGTCCCGATGTCCACTCTACTCTTGTAATTAATTTACGCCATAAATGAAATTAAACCGAGCAGTTTTTTAGAAAAATGTAAGTTTATTTTAATGAAAGGTGTGATTCTAAAGTGTGTCATGAGAAGATTCAACCAGCGTTGACCCAACTTGTGCCACCAATAGTTGACGTGAAAGGTTCTTTTTGTATACCTGCCTTTTCGTGTAGCCCAAAAGTATAAATGAAAGTCCCCAAATATCTGCCAAGTCAAAGTACAAATTATAGAGATTCCTTGGAGCAATGACTGTAAAAAGAAGGGAGGAATAGTAGTAGTGTAATATGTCCTTTTGCGAGTATGTGATTCTCTTTCTGAAGCTATGAAGCTAAAAATCTGCTTCTTTTTGTATTGGGCCATTTTGGGTGCTTCACAATTCATTTTTTGGTTGACATCATGCCACAGACAAAAATCTAGAAAAATATAATGCAATAGATTCCCGGTAAAGATGGTGCAAATAATAGAACAAGCAGGTAAAATGCTATGGAATTGGTTTGCGCTATATAAATAAATGTTCATGGTGTTGATGCTGTAGATACTCACCTTATGGGTCACCTTGTTTTAGACAAGTAGCGAAATCTTCTTTGTTCGTTCTTTAATCAGTATAACAAATTGTATTTAATCTACAAACAAGTGTTTAAAATTGTGTATTTGAATCTCTTTATGTACTGTAACATTGAAAATAAGCTCAGGAACAAGGGGTACACTTACCTGATGGACAGGCTCACAGCAATAAGATCCTATCCTGATATGCAGCATCAGAAATAGTGAATGATGTTCTTGCTGTTCCTCCGAGTGTCCTCGTTGACATGTAGCCAGTTGTAGCGCATTTCGTGAGATGCTGTTCACTTCTTCAGACCAGTGGGAAACATAAAATCTTAAAAGGCTTGTTTGTGCCTTGTAATTGGTTGACCCCAAGTGCATAGCCGGAGGTCAAAGGATATTTCCAAGTAATGTACATATATAACTAACATACAGTTCATCTAGGGCAAAATCTATATTAGAATTGTAAAGCTAGAATTTGTTCTGAATGCCACAGTGGTCAATGTGCGCTGGTATAATGAGGTATGCCATAACGCCGCTTCTCATAGTAGTTTGATTCTAAAAAGATCAAATTCGATTCACCACTTCTAAATTTCTTCTTCAACCACTGGAATGCCATAAATGTTTAACTGAACAGTAACATTTACTTTTATCCCCATGCTAGATAATTGGTGTTGCTCATGATGTGAGAGAGAGATGTAATGATACTTATAACGGGATTCTATTGATGAGTTTCATTCCTAGAGTCCTACTTAAATAATATATCAGTGGTGTTTCCGTAATAAGGCTAATCACGTTCTGCAGTGGCAATCACAGTTAATGTAGCAATCAAAGGTGCTTCAGCTGCTGTTGGATGGTGTTAATCAATGTTTAAACATCCTAATTAACCTCCATCTGGACTGAAAACCAATCTAATTTTTCACACTATAAAAATAAAAATAAATAATAAATATTAAATTACAAGCTTTCAATTTGATTTATGATGATAACCTGCTTTAAGTGATGCAGCTAATTCTGCCCCGTCATATTCCATAAAATAATAAATTGTAAACATAAACCTGGCTAAAAAGTATGAATGTTAACATTGTGTATCACAAATCCAATTAATAAAACTAGGAGTTACTACCTCCACAAAATAATTTCTATTTCAAAGGCTGGTGCAGAGGATATGCATGTATGTAAGGTATGTATTGCGCAAGGAACTCGTCCATTAAGGCATCTGCTTTAATTGTTGTAATTTCATTGCTTTTTGGAGTTTGAGTTCAAGAGTTTCAATAGTTTTCTTACATTTTAGATGGTGTGTAAGTGTAAGAAGCCTTAATCGGACATGTTAAATCGTAAGGTTTTTTTGTCCATGTAATTTCATAGCTTTTTTTTTTTTTTAACTTAAAAGGTTTTTATTAAAAGAATATGTAACAAACATGGCAGTTACAACAGAGTACAGTGCATAATGTAGATCCAATAAATCAGTCAGAACTGCCCATAAACAAACAATCAAAAAAGAAAAAACAAACAATAACACAAGAAACATTCAAATACACATAAGACAAAGACTTCAAGGGGGAGGGGGAGGGAGACAGACAGGGGGGCAAGAGTCGGAGACTGGCCGTATTAAACCCAATCAACCATAAAAATACATTTTGAAAACAGGACATCTACCCTCCAGAGGGGTATACAGCATAGGAGAGTTAGGCGGCAGACACAGGTCTGTACCCTAAGAAAAATTCGTACCATGTGAACCATTTAGCCAGGGGTGAGGAAGCCCTTGAGGTGAAGTTAAACCCTATGGTTTCCATCTCATAGCTGTGTTGTACTTTGCTGATGATTTTGGTAAGAGATGGAGCCAAGGGGGATTTCTAGCTTTGAGCTATTGCGGCTCTGGCTGAGATGAGAATGTGCCCAGCCACATAGTGATTATGACTCTGAAGATGAGGGGGATATAGGTGTAAAAGCGCCATAGCCGGGGATGGGGATAAATCATCCTCAGTGACCTTAGTAATTAGCTGGAAAATTTCAACCCAAAGTAGTTGAAGCTTAGGGCAGTTCCAAAAAATGTGTATAAGCGTACCAACTTCCCCACAATTTCTCCAACAGTATTTGGTTTCTGACGGCCAGATTTTATGTAGTTTGTCTGGCGTGAGATACACCCTGTGAACCATTTTAATAAGCATTTCTGAATTTTATATATATTATATATACACTTTGACATTTTGTATATATTCTTATAGATTTTCGCCCAGACCTCTGGCGATATATCCAAGTCAAGATCTCTCTCCCAGATTCCCTGCACCGAGAGATCTGTGCTGTCCACAGGAACCATCAAGAGTCGGTACCAAACTGAGATGCCTCCCGCATGAGAAATGGGAGAGAGAGAGATGACATAATACCAGGGGGAGCCGGTTTCAAGGCTGGTGGGAATGAGGGGTGAGCGTGCGCCCAATGTCTAATTTGGAGGTACTTGCAAAAGTCGCTGGCTGGGACACTTATCTCTCCTGAATTTGGGAAAAAGAGAGAAGTGAACCTTCCTCCATAAGGTCCTGCACCTGACTAGCCCCCTGCCTATTCCAAAAGCCAAGGCGCAGGTCTGGAATCAGTTGAGACAGTGCAATTGTAGAAAGACTAGAGGAAGGGAGATGAAATTCTGGCAGAAGAGTCAGCATCTAATCCCAGACAGAGAGAGAGTCTCTAACACTTCTCAGGGCTTGGGAAGGGCTTGGTCTACTTGGCTTATCTAACCATAGCAGGTCTAGTAGTGGGAATGGGGAAAAACTATGTTGCTCAATGTCAACCCAAGGCTTCCTTAACTGGGAAGGGGCATGCCAATCCCTAAGCTGGTCTAGGATAGCCGCAGACTGATATATTTCTAGCTTAGGGGCAGCTAGTCCACCTTTTACCATAGCTTTTTTTAAACTTAAAATATTTATGATATCAAATTCAGAAACATAAACACAGAAATTTTACGACAGATAAGAACAACTTGACTCATCTAGATTCCACTATTATTTTAATCCCTACTAAACAAGTGTGTTTAAATTTATCTATTATATTAACCTCTACTACCTCTGTTGGATGCCTATCCCACCTATCCAATATCATTTTTCTAAACTAATTTTTCCTCAGATTTCCTCTAAACCTAATACCCTCCAGTTCCAGTGCATGTCTTCTTCTCACACATACCCGACTGTCTACCAACTTTGTGATTGCATACACACATGCACAGCTTTTATTTCACGTCACCTCCTGTGTACCAGTTTTTCTTTCACACGACACCCCATTCTCACCATCATTTATTTCACATGTAACCTCCCTGCATACAAGCTTTATTTTCACTTGTCACCACCTTTGCACCAGCTTTTCTTTACACGTCACCCCTGCACACCAGATTTTGTCACACGTCACCCCATATGTCAACCAACATTTCTCACAAATGCCATCGATTATGCTCACCAGCTTTTCTGTCATGTGCCACCCCATATGTCTATGAGCTTTTCTCTCACATGCTACCCTGTATGCCCACAACCGTATCTAATGTGCCACACTGAGTGGTGCAGTATGTATGTCCTGGTAGTAGTGAGGTTCAGTATGTATGTATGTTCTGGCAGGCAGTGGTGGGGTGAAGTATGTTCTGAATGTATTGGGTGTATTAAGTATGTGCCAGCAACAGTGAGGCACTGTATATATGTAAGTAACATACTATGTGTACATTTACCCAAGTGAGACAGTGTTGCACCTTGGAGTTTTGGAAATTACCAGAGTGGCAGTGGCACTGGCACAGAGTTGCTCTATGTCCAGCCTGGAGGAAAAAGACCAAGAGCTCCACAGCCCGTCGTCATTAGTCACTCATAGAATGACTGGGGAATGGAAGGAACCCACGCCCCAGTTAATCACAACCAGCCCAATGAACAGTGTTACTCCTCCAAAACAGGAGAAGTAATACTGGTCATAATTCCTAATGTGTCATTTTTTATTTTTACTGAAATTTGGTATGCAGCACCGATAGACGGTTTTCCATTGGCATGTCAAATTCCACCTTAATACTTTTTAAAATGTAGCACCTCAAAAACCATGACCTCCTCTCACGAAATTAACATGATGACATGCAATTTATTAGAGTCAACCTTAATATAAGGCACGAATTTCCTTATATATTCATACACACACACAAACCTGATATCTTCTATTTACAGAGGCTTGTGCCATGTCTCCCACACCTACAGCAATTCAGTGATACTGAAGGTGGTAAGAGGAGACTGTCAGCAATACCTGCGGGAAAGAGGGGCACTTGAGGAGACAGGCTGCCAAGTGAGAGAATCACCTGCCCTAGTGTAGGAGCCACAGTGAAGAGGAGAGAGGAGAGATTGCCACCAGAGAACCCATAACCAGCAGAGAGGCTACATGTTTGCTCTGAATGTGGGAAGTGTTTTGCCTGCAGTCCACCACCTGTCAGAGACCCAAGGAATAACAAGCATTTAGAATAATTATTTTATCAATGTACAGTGCAGGAAGAATAACTGAAGCAGTCACCGGAGAGAAGCTGTGGTTGGGAAGCTCTCATGCTGTGTGCAGCCCCTCTCAGTGATTTCCCCACATTCAACAATATGCCAGGTGGAAAGGATGCAGTGTTGTACATAGTAGCTGCGCTAATGTCAGTATGATGTTTATCCCATAGTATTGCCTGGCAGTGACTCACTACAGACTCCAAGCCTGTATACTCTCTACAATGTACTTGGATCATTGCTCTGAGCAGAGTTATCCCTGGGCTTTGAGCTGTACTTTAACAGCTGAACTGCAGAAAGGAGACACTGTCTGGATGAATCTCACTCCCAGATGTGCAACTGACAGGATATGGTTCCCCTAATGCTATGTACTGGGATGCTTTATATGCTGTTATATGTATCAGTGCTCAAAGTGGAGGTATATATGGTGTTATGCCATATCGCCACTTCTCTTACTGCCTTCATTGCAAAACTATGAAATTCTATTCACTTATGTTTTCCATACCGACACTTCTAAATTTCCACTTCGACCACTGATAGGGATTATACAGTATCCCACATACTCCTTTCTCCCCACTGCAGGGGCAGATTGGGAATTAAAAGCAGCCCTGGAAAATATTCCGAAAGTGGCCTCTAGAGATAGGTGTGGCCAAATTGTTAGTGGACAGAGTTAAATCAACAGGAGGCGTGCCACCGAAGTAAAACCAGATTTGGGAGTAACCACCACGCAAGGGGTTTAGATTTCAATTTATGCTCCAATCACATTCCCTTCAAACACACTGACAACGCTATAAACAAACAAAAATTCCCCGGCGCTAAATGTAAATAGCAGAGACCAATTATAAATACAAATGCATATAAAATGTATTTAGGCTGCTTTTTTGCATTTGGGTGAGCGCTGGTATATTGCTTTATCCAACACTGACAACGCTGTATACACCACTTCTAGGTGCATGTGGCCCCTCCTAAAGCACACCAGCATGAAGGGGGACATACCTCCCTGCATTTGGGACAAAGAACTATGTACGAGACCGTATCACCATAATCAGGACAGTCCCTCTCCTTGATCTTGCAGCTTACTATCCCCAGTATCTCCACATTACAGGATTAAACCCCAGTCCCTCCACATTACAGCACAACCTCCAGTCCCTCCACATTACAGCACAATCCCCAGTCCCTCCACATTACAGGACTAAACCCCAGTCCCTCCACATTACAGGTGATGCTCTGGCCATCACCGCTACTTCAGCCATGCACCGTCACTATCAGATGGAGAGAGCTGCTGTATCTTCAGATCGGTAAGTATAGGAGGTCAGACAGAGCACTCCTGTGGAGTAGGAATGATTGGTAGTTTTGGTGTCCCATGCAGCGCCCTCACTCGGGACTTGAAGAAGATGTCTTCACAAGGTGCAGGCGTCACTCTCAGTTGCTCTCAACCCTGTATAACTGGGGTCCACTTGATGTCAGGATAATTATTAAAGTGGGGAAGGGGGCATATAAATTCCTAGGGGATTGCTAAGGAGTGATCAGCAAGCAGCACATCTACATCATTAAGTTTCATATTATTTTATATTATTACTGTTCCTTTCTTTTACCAGCAGCAGTGCCGTACTGACCGGGTACAGAGTTATAAATAGGGTGCAGCATAGGGGCTAATGACATGACTTTACGACTTGGTTGTCAGCACTGGATGCACTATGCGCCCCTAATTACAAAGCATTATGGACAGTGATATAGGCTGGACCATGGCTCGGTAGGAGGTGTGGCAGGCTGCTGATTTTGTACCCCTGCTGGCCACTTATCATATCGTCCCCGCTGTTCTCACAGTATTCTACACACGCACACCTTACCCATTCCCCGCCTGCTCCCTACTCTTCCCCCCAACTGTCAGTGTCTCTCCGCTCTCCACCCGCAGTACACAGGGGGCTACACATCTGTATTGTGAGCACAGCTACACATCTACTGGGAATACTGTCTGCCAGCTGAGCTGACCCCAGGGCTGCACCTAACAGTATTTGGCTCCAGACACTGGAGGATGTCTGGGTGTGTTATATGTGTCTGTATATCGTGACACACACAGATGGCAGCTATATGTCATACGCTGTGTGTGTAAGTCAGCCTGTGCCACACTGTGTGTCATTGTGGTGCTCTGTGATGTCTTTGTGTGCTTAGTTCAGATGCTGGGTATATATGACATGGGCAGGTGCTTTATGTTGTGTTAGCGCCGATGCCGGGCATTATGTGACCCTAATAACTGCTGGATTTTGTGACACTGGTTTAGTACACTTGGTTTGGCCTGACTTTTAAATCTGCCGCTCCCAGCTCAGTGCAGTGAATAAATTAACTAACGTCACAGAGGGGGTGGGAGGTTTAAAATGGATTCCCTAACAGCCGCCTCTGGCACCGCACTGAGGGATTAAACTTTGAAATAAGAACGGTGCCAGGGCCAATAATGATACAGTGTACCCCCATCAGTTCCAAAATACCAACCAGCCCATATATAGCAAATTGAATATATAATGATAGGAGTCTCCTGCGCCACTGAGTGTGTTCACATATAATTACAAATACTAGATGACAATAAACCAATTGCAATACAGCAAATTAGGTGTGAATGAAAAAAAATACTTAAATTCAACTGGTGAGATGATCCACGTGTCTCACTGTGATGGTCACTTCTTCCTCCTAGGTATACAACGAGATACAGTCAGGTCCATAAATATTGGGACATCGACACAATTCTCATATTTTGGGCTCTATACACCACCACAATTGATTTGAAATGAAATTAACAAGATGTGCTATAACTGCAGACTTTCAGCTTTAATTTGAGGGAATTTACATCCAAATCAGGTGAACGGTGTAGGAATTACAACGTTTTCTATATGTGCCTCCCACTAATTAAGGGACCAAAAGTAATGGGACAATCGACTCAAAAGCTATTTCATGGACATGTGTGGGCTATTCCATCGTTATATCATCATCAATTAAGCAGGTAAAAGGTCTGGAGTTGATTCTAGGTGTGACATTTGCATTTGGAATCTGTTGCTGTCGACTCTCAATATGAGATCCAAAGAGCTGTCACTATCAGTGAAGCAAGCCATCATTAGGCTGAAAAATCAAAACAAACCCATCAGAGAGATAGCAAAAACATTAGGTGTGGCCAAATAAACTGTTTGGAACATTTTTAAAAACAAAGAACGCACCGAGAGCTCAGCAACACCGAAAGACCCAGAAGACCACGGAAAACAACTGTGGTGGATAACAGAAGAATTTCTTCTCTGGTGAAGAAAAACCCCTTCACAACAGTTGGCCAAATCAAGAACACTCTCCAGGAGGTAGGTGTGTATGTGTCAAAGTCAACAATCAAGAGAAGACTTCACAAGAGTGAATAGAGAGGGTTCACCACAAGATGTAAACCATTGGTGAGCCACAAAAACAGGAAGACCAGATTAGAGTTTGGCAAACAACATCTAAAAAATACATTACAGTTCTGGAACAACATCCTATGGACAGATGAGACAAAGATCAACTTGTACCAGAGTGTGGGAAGAGAAGAGTATGGAGAAGGAAAGGAACTGCTCATGATCCAAAACATACCACCTCATCAGTGAAGCATGGTGGTGGTAGTGTCATGGCGTGGGCATGTATGGCTGCCAATGGAACTGGTTCCCTTGTATTTATTGATGATGTGACTGCTGACAAAAGCAGCAGGATGAATTCTGAAGTGTTTCGGGCAATATTATCTGCTCATATTCAGTCAAATGCTTCAGAACTCATTGGACAGCGCTTCACAGTGCAGATGGACAATGACTCAAAGCATGCTGCAAAAGCAACCAAAGAGTTTTTTAAGGCTAAAAAGTGGAATGTTATGCAATGGCCAAGTCAATCACCTGACCTGAATCCGATTGAGCATGCATTTCACTTGCTGAAGACAAAACTGAAGGGAAAATGCCCCAAGAAAAGCAGGAACTGAAGACATTTGCAGTAGAGGCCTGGCAGAGCATCACCAGGGATGAAACCCAGCGTCTGGTGATGTCTATGCGTTCCAGACTTCAGGCTGTAATTGACTGCAAAGGATTTGCAACAAAGTATTAAAAAGTGAAAGTTTGATGTAGGATTGTTTAGTTTGTCCCATTACTTTTGGTCCCTTAAGATAAAGATAAAGATAAAGATAAAGTGCAACATAGTGCAATATCATTTAAGATAATACTAATAATTTAACATTATCCAAAATCCCATTGATTCTTTTGAACAATAAATGTGAATTTGTATAGTAAATTCCTCTGTGCTTCCTCTCCTTTGTGGTTATTCTTACTTCTATTGGATAAATTCAGAGAAATCTCTGTGCCAAAATCGAAAAATGTTTACAATAGAAATAAAGAGTGAAGCATTACTTGTTACCTATAGTTCTTGCCTCTTTGTGAAGACCATCTAAAAGGATTTAGAAAAATTAGGTGAAATGTGGGAGTGAATGAAAACAACAGGAGGGCAGTGTTTGTAAACCAGGTGATCTTTATGATTGTTGATAAATAACATGCTATGCCTATGTGTCTTTTATATCAATCTATTTTTATGTCTTGATTTTTCATTTGAAATGCATTGAGAATTTGTTTTAAACATACGATGGGAAGATTATTTCTGGGTATGAATGTATGACCTTTGAACTTCACATCTGAGTGACTTCCTGTATAAAAGGGAGCCAAATTACAAACAGCCCTATCCTTGACAAAGACCTGACTAGGAGGTAGAAACGCATTGGATTATATGGGCTGTCCATTTTGAAATAGTTTGGATCCTTGTATTACCATCTAAAGCACCAGAGGAACTAAGTTTGAGCAGACTCCCGGGAATTTACCATCACACGCTCATTCAGACTTCTATCTGGTAGGGGTCCATCTATTATCCAAGTGGTTTGATTTTATTCCACATTTTATATTTCATATTTATGTTGTGTTCTATTTTTGTATGTTTGGTCCAAGCTGCGATGTCAAATAAAAATATTTTCTAGTGTTGAACGGTATCACACTAGATTTGTTTTATTTTTACCTTCTCCACATATCGCACTGAGGGAGTATCTTTGATGCAAGAAAGAAGCAAAGATTTTGCTGATATCCTGCCTGATTATATCTCTTTTACTGTAAGTGTTCTCACATAAGGATTGGATGGTGAAGGAGTAATATGTACCACATACCATAAGCATTGGAGCACTTAAGGCGAATATATATTTACTGTCTAGTAAGTGGAACTACAAAGGAGAGGAAGCACAGAGGAATTTACTATACGAACTCACATTTATTGTTCAAAAGAATCAATGGGATATTGGATAATGTTAAATTATTAGTATTATCTTAAATGATATTGCACTATGTTGCACTTTATCTCTTTTCACATGTCATATCTCGTTGTATACCTATGAGGAAGAAGTGACCATCACAGTGAGACACGTGGATCATCTCACCAGTTGAATTTAAGTATTTTTTTTCATTCACATGTAATTTGCTATATTGCAATTGGTTTATTGTCATCTAGTATTTGTAATTATATGTGAACACACTCAGTGGCGCAGGAGACTCTTATCATTATATATTCAATTTGTTATTTCAGGAACATCTGTGTGGTTCCTTTAAGAGTAAACAACTGTGAACAGCGCAGCTTTCCACTTTTCATATATATATATATATATATACAACAAATAGGTATAATTCCTCTACAGTTTACAGAACTAAATCATTATGTGGGGGGTATGTCAGCCCACCTCTATTTGACATGCGCAACATTATGAAATTCTGTGAAATCCCCTCTCTTTAAAATGGGGCATATTTTTTTCTCAAAGTTGTAAACCATCAAAGGCACTCCTACGCCCTAATAGCTTTCTAACAAAACAAACCCCAAGTCTTAAAACCTCCTGTGCACGGAGTTATGCTCTCCAAAGCAAAAGCAGAAAAACAGTGACTTTTGCAAAACAGGAAGTGGAAAAAGAACGTTGAGATTTTGAATATTCCTATTTTGACATTTTTTTACTCTTTTTTTCTGAAATTTGGCACGCACCTACACATCCATCATGTCCAAAGTAAACCAGTTTTGCTTTGAGAGAGATTAGAGTGGGAAACTAAATGTGCTTGTCTTTAGTAATTGCCTTGGATGTTACAATAAAAAATAAATCGTTTGTTGTCTGATTTTCATTAAGTTCTCCTCACATTATTGCTTTTAATCAAATAACACTGCAGGATATCGTCTGATTAATTATCAGCCTATCTGTTGTCTCTTTCGATCATTTAGGAAGTTTTACAAAGTATTCTTGGCAAAAAAATGTCTTTCATTTTTGGCTGACAGTTACAATGGATCGAAAACATAACATGACTCTAAAACCTAAATAATAGCACAGATTAATATTTGACTTGCAATTTCGTGTGTCTGGTGAATTCATAACATAAGCATATGAATAACAAATGGGACATTCTACAAATTTGCTGTCTAACTTCAAGTTTCAATTGATAGAAATCCAATCTATATGCATATTGTGGTTCTAGCAAAGTTGGAAAAATATCATGACAACTTTTGCTAAAAAAGTTTTTAATGCCTTAACACTTTAACAGTATTTATATAAAACACCATGGGCAAAAAAATAAAAAAAGAGTAGCTTTGCACCTTGGCAAAACCATGTTGCATTGGAGGGGGATGTAAATTTAAAATGTGATAATAGATTTATAATTGGGGTAGAGCATGTCCTAGATCATCTTTAAATTTCAGTGTACAAATAAGTTATCAACTATTTATGTGCTATATGAAAAAACAGCCAGTATTTTACGTAAGTGCAAAATAAAAAACTAATTTTTACCCCTTGTTGTGTTGCATGGTTTGTCCAGGAGAATACTTACTAATTTTTTTGCCTTATTTTCCTTAATGAATCAGGCCCCATGTTTACAACCAGTGATACCCTAATCCTTTATTTATATAGATTCCCTAAATTAGTTATATCACTTTCACATGCTTATATTACACTACCGGCTCTCTCTCTCTGGACTAGTGCTCCCATATTTTTTATTTTTTTTTAAAAAACAGAAAACCTTGACATGGGGTTTGTAGAGCTGCCCATTTCCTATGTTTAGGTGCTAAATACAGTAATTCAGCTGTAGCAATATATTACAAAGTATTCTGTTACTCTAAATCAGTGATGGGCACCAGCTTGCCCTCTATGCCTTCATCTGCGCCCCCCGGCTCCATCTTGTTTTATTGTCAAATTTCTTTGTCATAACTTTTGAAAACACCTGCTGATATGTTATTACAGATAGGTGTCTATTTCTTTTATTAATTGTATTATGTTTTATTTATTTTTGAGAGTAAGGGTAATGTTCGGCTCTTTTAAATGTTAGAGGGCCACCCATGCAGCATCTGAAGCGTAACGGGTTTCCTATCACTGATCAAAATTCATAATAAGCCTTCAAGGGACAGTAAGCATTAACTAGCATAAGCAGTGTCAATGGTTGGTTCGGGTGCTTTATCTAGATTTAGAATGTTAAAAGGAAGCCTCAATTACTAGTCCAGGACATGGCCATAACTAGGGCTGTGCGATAGGGACGACCGCCGAGGATGCAACGCTGAAGCGGGGCGCAGTTTATGAATTTTTTAGGTTCATCTGGTTAAAATTGAGGGCTAGGGGGACGGCATCTTTGTTTCTCGTCCCAGGCGCTAAACTTTTAAGTTACGGCTCTGGTCCAGGATTATCTTGACAAGAAATGCTCAAAATTGTTTCAAACTGGTTTCTCTAACCGGTTCAAAAATGCAAAAATTCATTGTAGATTCACAAACTTTAAATAGGCTAAACTTTTTTAGCTAAACTCCAGCAATGGCAAACAGGTTCGACTATTTTCGTGGTGATTCAAACATGAATGAGCTTGTTTGAGCTGACGTGCCTGCATTCTACAATATTTGAATAATGTTTCCATGCAATATTCGAACACAATAATGTTCACTGTTCAAATAAATAACATTAGAAATACTATAAAATGTAGCCAATTCATTTCTAATATCTATAAACTGCGAGCTATGGATACAAACTTTGAACTCAAACTTCCCAGTTGAACTTTGAATTCGAGTTAACGGCAGTTCTAAAACACACAACGAATAGTCTCAAAATTAAGTTCATCCAAAAGTTTGAGGTTGATGACCCAGGTCCGTTCAATCGAGTTTCGAATTTGCTTGAGTAGTTCAAGCATCTGTAATATTGACTGTGTAGTATCTATATTCTAACTGGCAATACAATATATTACAGGGTCTCCTAACTTGTGAGAATAAATCCAGAAATTAGGTCCCCATGTTCCTTTTCCTTTTGAAAAACTTACCAAATATGAATCATATATTAAGATTAGTTTGTATCTCATTTCCTCACAGTTACATTATCATTAAAATAAGTACATTTAATCTTTTAAGCAGCAGTAAAGTAATTGTACATGTATTTGGATAAATTAAAATCTGTTAACCAGCTATCTAGGATTATTTAAATATGCCACTAACCCTATGTAATAGCAGGAAAGAGAATAGGTGTTCACAATCCCCCTCTAAATCAGATTTTTTTTAAAAAATATAAACATAAACTATTGGACTGCCATCTCTAGCGCTGCACACATACCTACTGACTCATTATTACAGGGCAGTGGCATTTGTAGGCATTTTATAGCAGGACATATATACACTATATGGACAAAAGTATTCAGAAACTTGACCATTACACCAACAATGACTGTAATGACATTGTATTCAAATACATTTACTTTAATATGGAGTTGGTCCTCCTTTTGCAGCTATAACAGCTTCCACTCTTCTTAGCACCGATGGACGAGAAGGCCTGGCTCGCAATCTCCGCTCCAGTTCATCCCAAAGGTGTTCAATGGGGTTGAGGTCTCTGTGCGGGTCAGTCAAATTCTTCCACACCAAACTCATCAAACCATGTCTCTGGCCTTGCTTTGTGCACTGGGGCACAGTCATGTTGAAATATATAAAAATAAAAAAATAATAATAATATGTGTGTGTATATATATATATATATATATATATATATATATAATATATATAAGCCTAGTGGCGTGTGTTAGTGTGGGTGTGTGTGTGTGGAAAAACCTATTTTCTCAGAAAGGGCTCATCCAATTGACCTGAAATTTGGTATACTGACATTATTTGACAAAAAAATTATAATAGTGAAGTCTCTTAACTTCCATCATCCCCCCTTCCCCTCGTGGGAGTGGTAGTAAGGGCTAAATTTACCAGTTGAGGGCTCAAACTCTTGACCGTGTGGGTATTTATTTACCAGAGCCTGTGTTTGGTCATGGACAATTGTATGTTGCATTTTCATGAGTACGGAGAAGCAGTGATGTGAAAGTGCAGGTTATGAATACTGCCCTTCAAGGAAGACTGATTGAGCACAGCGATAAGGTGTTTAGCAGAAACGTTGTGTATCGAGAGGTTTTAGAACAGTAAGACGATGGAGATTAAGGATGTGGCGATAAAGATGAAGGATCAGGTGATGGAGAAGAATGAGGTGGTGACATGTGGACAAAACCACGTTAAAAAAGGGCGCTTACGTCGGGAAGTAACGCTCTTCCCCTGAGGAAGCCTGGCCTAGCCCCAAATGCATGACAAGAACCTTTTTAACACCTTAAGTAGCTTGATTTGACTAGAATGCATGAGTATCATGCACAGGTTAACTTGTGTGTATATATATATATATATATATATATATATATATACACATATGTAGAGCACCCTTGCCTGCAATTTAATGGACAACAGCTCCAGTGATAAAGCTATGTGAAAGTGCCACCCTCGGGGAATGTAGTGTGATCTGTCGTGGGCTTATAGGTGCTCCGATGCCCAGAAAGGGAAATACCTTTGCAACGGTCTACCTTTCATGATGAAGGGTTATCATTTGTGTTTCTTTAAGAAGTCCTATATGACTTGACAGTATTATCCCTTCTACCACTGACCTACAGAAGTAGAAGGGATGAAACTGCAGAGGTAGTGAGCTGTGTTCGAGTGACAAAGTAGGGGTCTATTTATCAAATAGAGAAAAGCGTGGTGAAGCCTATTTATCATGGACAGCGGATGTATAAGTACTGCCGCTGTTCTACCTTTTTATTTATTCTTTTACAATTATTGTTTTTTAAACTTTATTCTAAATTAAGCAGACTTGAACTTCAGCTAAAGTCCGACTCACGCATGCACAGAGGGTCCCTGAGGGGCCTGGTGAGTGGTGTTCAGCTCTCCTCTGCCAGCCAGTATGATGAAAAGCTGAGCATCATTCAGCAGCTAGAGCGAACTTTTGGGTCTAAAATCTTCAATTTCGCCCAATATTGATAAATAGGGGCCATAGTCTAAGAGAGGCTCCGGGTTTTAGTGACCATTGTGTGGAGGCTGAAAGCAGAGGAAAACAGAATTTGACAAACCAAGAAAAGAAGTCATTGTCCATTTTAGCAAGAGAGCAATCTATAGTTATAAAACCTGCTGACAAAGGAGGAGGACTGGTTATACTGAATAAAGAAGATTAAATAAATGAATCGCACAACCTATTAAGCGATGAAGCGACATATCAGAAACTCACAAGGAACCCTATGCAAGACTACCAGGATGAGTTAAATATCATTCTCAGAACAGGTTCAGAAAAAGGACTTCTCAGTAATGATGAAAGGAAATACATTAGAGTTACACATCCAAAATTGCCAGTATTCTACTATCTTCCGAAAATATATAAGGATCCGATTCACCCACCTGGTCGCCCAATTATATCTGGTATCAACTCATTAACATCATCACTATCAGAATATATTGATATTTTCCTTCAAAGTGTAGTTAAGAAGTAAAAATCATACATAAGAGATACAAAAGAAATTCTCAGTATATTGAATGGGGATGCCAGGGAGAGCCACTATTATCTAGTCACCAGTGATGTGAGAGCACTCTTTACATGTATAGATCACATACAGGGAACTGAAAGTGTCAGTTTCTTTCTGGAGAAAGAAGGAGAACTTTTGGCGGACCAGAATAACTTCATTATTGATAGTATCTGGTTCATTCTCACTCATAATCACTTCTGGTTTAAAGATGCGCAATATTTGCAAATACGTGGAACGGCTATGGGGACCAAGTGCGCACCCAGTTATACCAATCTCTTTATGAGTAAGTGAGAGGAAGAGGAGATTTGGTCGGATCCATCTCTGGTTGCGAACTTGGTCCTCTGGCGGAGATTCATCAATGACATTCTATTTATATGGCGAGGGGATAAAGAATCCCTTTCACAGATCATAAAGAATATGAACAGAAATTACCGTAACTTGGAATTTACCACAGTCAGCACTAAGGGCCATGTTATATTTCTTGATTTGGACAATAGAGAATAATGTGATTGAGACCAAAACTAATTTCAAGCCTGTAGACTGCAATAGTTTCATCTTAGTAACAATTACCCATCATCAAAATTGGTTACAAAATATTCTTCTAGTGCAGTTTACCCATTTAAGGAGAAACTGTTCGAATATAGATACCTTCAAAGAACAAAGTAGAAATTTGAAATCTAGATTCAACGAGAAGGGTTATGACCCAAAAACCATTGATCTAGCAATGTAAAAAACAAGTAGGGTATGTAGAGAAGAACTTCTTGTATACAGGAATAAGGGAAAGGAAGCTCAACATAAACTGCAGAACCTTTCATTCATAACGCAGTAAACCAATTCAGCCTTGCAATTTAAAAAGATCCTGAATAAACATTGGTACTACTAAAGAATGATGCATTATCCACAATTTTACCCAAACGTCGACGTTGTCTTCAGGAAAGCACCTAATCTGAAAGAAAAACTAGTACAAAGTCATTTACCTCGCAGCCAATCAGGAAAATTAAATTGGCTTTCAGAAGAAACAAAAAAGCCACAATTTTACCATTGCAAACAGCTGCCTACCATGTAGAACTGCTAAAATAAGAAGTACACAACGATACAAGAATTCATGTCAACCGTTACCAAAACAGTTTTTCATATTAAGGAAAGTATAACATGGGACTCTATAGAGGTCATGTATCTGATTACATGTCCTTGTGGTCTACAATATACCAGAAGGACTCCTAGAAAGCTAAAGACAAGTGTCAGAACATATACAAAATATTAGGTTAGGTGTGGAGACACATAGCCTGCCCAGCCACTTTAAAGAAATTCACAAGCAAGATCCATCAGGCATAAGTTTCATGGCCATCAAATGATTAAAGAAAAATTGGAGAGGGGGGATTTTATCAAGAGACTCAATCGTGAGGAACCAAAATGGATTTATACAATGAGAACGTTAGCACCACTTGGGACTATAGATTTTGAATTTACAACATTCCTGTAGGGAATGATTGTTTAAGAATTCAAATTTCATTTTTGCAACAAATTGTGACAAAGATTATTCTTGTTTCGCGGCTTTTTGTATTTTTGCTCATTTGTGTGTCTCTTCATCTACCTAAAGACCTTCATCTTTCTTTAAATCTTCATATACTCATCAGGGCCGGGGGCGCCCCCGGCGCGATCAGTGCTGCTGAGCACTTTCCCTGCAGTCCTTCTCTGGCGCGCTGTGGTCTCCTTACTGAGGAGATCTCGTGAGTCTAACTCTCACGAGATCTCCTCAGTAAAGAGAGTACAGCGCGCCGGAGAAGGAGGTAAGTGTCGAGGGGGGGGGCGCGGGCAGCTCGGGCAGCTCCAAACACAGGGGGGGGGGGGGCGCGGGCAGCTCAGATCACCGGGGGGGCCCTCACGGGGGAATGGAGGCCCCCTTAGCCCAGGGACCTCTATTCCCTTAATCCGGCCCTGATACTCATCCCTTTCGCTCTTTAAGATATGTGCCCTTGTGTGAGGCTTAGGCTAGATAGTCATCCTATCTTGCCTTTATACTTTACAGTCTCATCAATCACTATGTCGTTACAAAGCTACTCATTGTCTATTGTCTATTCTGACAGCCTTCAGTAAATATATGGACAACACACTATCAAATAAGTCAAAAATTATGATATGGCCTTGGCACTTCTGTGTTACCATGACTGTAGTTTTAGATATATTTTGGATTGTGAACTCTTTCTATTCTATGAGCCAGTCTTACAACAGATATTGTTAACTTTTTAAAAATATTGCCCATCAGTGTTTATTTTAAATTGCCCATGTTTGTTGGCTTGGAGAAGAGGGAATGGCAGATGAAGTGTTTGTGGGTGAGGGACATACCATATTGTCAACCACTGCAAAATGTGCATTGTACAGTAGTTAGTCTGTTAAACCCTAATTGCATTTGGTGTTACAGCCGAAGATCTTAAAGGTGCCGAAGACACAGCTGCAACAGCAACCGACCCAGTGCCTTAAACTACTATGTACTCCTTTTTTGGTACCATATACCTTAATATGATGATACCAGATGTTGCAATGCCCTAAAACAAATTTTTACTGCACTGTGCTACCATATCTGAAGTTCAGTGGGTTCCACATGTTGCCCTGGGCCACTGAAAGCCATAGTTACCCCAGTCAAAGGACCATGTTGTGCATAACTAAGCCTAATTATCATAATTACTAAATGGATGTAACAAAAATTAAGTGAGCTTACCAGAAATAAACCCATTTATTACAGCAGTTGTTTAATTCCTGATGATCGGTAAAAGTGGATTTTTGTTTAAGTAGTAAAAGGTCTACATGCAGCATGTTGTGTTCATACTGAACTAATCACAGGTGCCCTTGTACCAATTACATTAAGTAATCTTGAAGCAAGTGCTCTTATCACAGTGAGAGATGCATGAACATGCAGCCACCCACGAACCAGACCTAATATTGCACAATGCGTAATCATCATTTCAGCTGTCAGGAAAATGTCTATATGGAGTGTGTGTGAATGTTGGTACTTTGAAAAAGGTCTTTAGAATGAAAATTAGTCTTCGTGTTTCTCTGCAACCCTTGTGAATAATTAACACTCAATCTGTTCTACCATTCCTTAATGTTGCTCCACTAAAACAGCAACAGCAACGCTAGGTAATTCACAGTTTTGCTAAGCCTGTAATGATTCATTTAAGTCTTATGTTGTTCATGTATTTCACTGTATTTTGCTGGAAAGAGACCGATTGCAGGATTGAGGTCTTCTCCTATTCATCCTGTTGAAAAGAAAAACAAATGATGCCATTTTATCAAACAACAGTCTTGATTTTGCTGAGGTAGTCCCTGCAGTAGCGAAGCAGACTCTACAGACAATTTCCAGATGGCTAAGTTTATCACTTCAACATTGACAGAAAACAACATAAAACAAAGCAGGGATAGGAAACCATCAGCATCCAGCTTTAGTTAAGCTATATGTCCCATGATGCTCAGCCAGTAAAAAAATATGTAGATAAGGAGCAACAAGCGTGTGGAAGTTTGACAATACCCAACTTGCTGAGATGTCCAAGGCAAAAAAGAGAGTTCAAGGGGAATTTTTAAAGTTCTACTATAAACTAATTAAATGGATTAAAATATTAAAATGCAGTCTGTATCAGAAACAAATGAATATAAAGTCCTTTCCCATAGACAGCTGTAGGACAGGAGCACTAGGCTGCCCAGCTTTATCCATCTCCTAGCTAGCAAAGCCAAACTAAATGTTAACTTTTTCACAAATGTTTAATAAAAGCTAAATAGAAAGCAAAATTCCCTTTGCGGTGCTTCCTTTTATTGAAAATAATTGATACCAGCCACTGTTATGTATAGGCTGCTAAACCTCTTGTAAGCACAGTATAAATAAAAAAGAAAAGAGCACATAGCACTTGGAATCAAATTACTTAAACATGTCCTATAAGGACTTTATTAATTTGTGAATCATTAATATCAATAACAAATATATTGTAAAAAAAAATCTCATTTATTAATTTATCGGTAAAAACGGCAAATTCAGCACATGGACCTGCACATATTAAGCATCAGCCAACAGTGAAAACATAATTGCATCCATGTGGATATTATAAGGGAACAATGTACACAGTAGCCCCTGCTAAACATTGGGACAATTCTCCCCTAAGACCTTAGTGAAAATCTTCAATATAAGTGTCTTCTACTTTTGTAGCTAAAATGAATGTGCTGCCAATTAGTCACTATACAGCACACCACTGCTGACACAGTTAAAGCATACTTCATGAGACTGAATTTAGGGAAAATCATCCCAACGATGGCAAAAGCAGACTTTGGAACTCTGATATAAAACTATCAATCCTAATAGCAAGAAAAGATATTACCATTCAGACAGAGGCAGAACTAGTGAGCTGAGGGCCCCCGTGCAGGGAAGCGGGGAGGAGGGAACCCGGGGCCCACAGTTCGCTAGTTCCCCATGCAATGGGCCCCTTTATTTCCATGGTCCCCAGTGCACCGCACCTGCTGCACCAATGGTAATTCCACCACTGCATTCAGAGAATTTCCTGAAGGGAATGAACTTTAGCAAGCAAGCTTGAAGTGAAGTCTCTCTTCCCTTTATTTCATACAATCTATGTATCAAAATAATTAATCCTGTTTATTAATCCTGCTCACTACACTTTCAATCCTAACAACCGGCCCCGTATATCTCTCTAGGGAAGAAGAAACAAACTTATTTATGAGGCTCCATAAAATTTACCTTTATGGAGCTTGCTAACATCTGAGGATGGTGTTACTACGCCATCCAATAGAAAACTCCTGCCCAGGTTGCAAGAAGAGCTGCGCATGATAGTTTTACTTTTACAGTATTTGCCGGGACAGCCGCTTGTTGGAGGTGATGGCCCAGCTTGATTATGATGCTAAATTGCTCTGTCAGTGCACCTCTCATCAGCCAAACAGTAAATTAACTGTTCATGTGAAAAGAGATTATAGTTTACTGGCTAAAATTGCGAAAATTAGTAAATAGGCCTCTATCTATTTAAATGAATACATACAGTGGTTGGACAACGAATTAGGAATTTTTAAACTTTTGTGTATATTTAAGGTTTGTACCTCAAAAATAGTGAATATATAGTAAATATGTTCTGATTAATAGTCTTAGGGTTTGTTTTCGGGGAGTAAAATGAGAAAAACTAAAGATATCAGTCCATGAAAAAAGCATGAAATAGAGGTTTTGCTTCAACATTTTGGTACAAATGCACATGGAGTTGCACGTGCTGCTAAATTTGCACCTCAGGATGTAGGAAGAATTAAGAGGAAGTAGAAGTTAGGAGAACCAGTAACACCAGTAAAACTACACCCAGACAGGACAGACTGCTCGAGAAAATTGCCAGCCAAACATGTGATGATGATGTGGAAGGGAGCAGGAGCTAACATTTCTTTAAAAACTGTTCGGAGGCGCCTTCAGAGTTTGGATTTAGAGCTTGTCGAGCAGTCAAGAAACCAAATCGGACACCAGCAATGACAAAAAAACACCTAGCATGGGCCATTATTTTATCAAAATTTTACAAGAAGCTAAAAAATTCCAAGTTCATTGTCCAACCACTGTAAACATGTATCCTTCTTAAAAATATTTTGGTGATGCACTTGATTAAACTGATCCCCGGGGTTGGGTTTTTAGTATAAAGAAATATCTTATGCAGTGATACCATATTAACAAAATGTATATCCAGTGAGATTAAATAAATAGGGAAAGCAAAGACAAAAGTAGGCTACAGAACCTTAGGATCATGATGCCAAACTCGGATCATATAATCCCATTTATGCATGAATTGCTAATCCATGCTGCCACTAGCAGTCACGTGATTACATTCATACGGCACCTTTCAGCGCTAGCTTCAGAAGCAATTGACATACTGTAAACACTGTGAAAAGATACTGCCACATAACTTATCAAAGTTTATATAAAACTATATATATATATATATATATGTATACTGGCAAAAAGAGCAGTTTTCCACACACTGTTGAGGGAGAGACTAATAATTCCTCTGGCTCATGCAGCAGACAAGTTAAGTCTCCGTACTTCTCTACACACAAAGCACATGGTCACAGGTGGAGCACATGGGTGTATGTAATTAATGGTTCAGCTAGTTTGCGCTGGGGAGGACTCATACATAGCTGGATCTGTGCTGGGGGTGTGGCAACCAACGGCAGTCATTGAGCGGGGACTAGTGAGGGGAACGAGTGTCTAGCTAGAAGGAGGGTCGCATGGAATTGTAAATACTTCTATTTGTGTGATTGCTGGAACTACAAGAGTTGATGTCGGTGTCATCCTAACATCCCTGAATAAAGCTGCAGGAAAGTGGTTCAGCAAACCTGTGTGAGCAGCATTTGCTTGGTGTGCCTGACACAATATATATAGAGATAGATAGATATTACACCAACTGTGATTTAAGAACAGTTGAAAGTGAATTGACATTAATTAAAAGAAATATATATCATGTTCACCAACATGACCTATCCACTCCCAATGACTGTGCTAAAAACCAAATAGTAAATCAGTAGAAGACATCATTACAGAACTATCCTTGGACATCTATAAAAGAAAAGAATATATAAGAAGTCCAAAATCACTTGCTTATGTATATGTTTGCAATGAGTTTTTCATTGTTGGCTGATGCTTAGTTTGAGAGATTGTTTGATGAAATATTTTTGTTTTTATTAATGGTTCACAAATTAATTTAGCCCTTAATTTGCGTTGTTTGATTTCCAAGTGCTGTAGGTTCTATTCTATTTGATTTATACTGTGTAACGGGAAATCATTTAAAACAAGACAAAGTAGGTCAGAGCATGTAGACAAGTGACTCTTGGAAGACAGATGATCCGCAGCTATGCAGCCACTTTGCTTTCAATGCTAAAGCCACCCATTTGGTATACAATATGATTATTAATTTTAACTTTAATTGGCTTCACTTATGTCATCTTTTGACTCAAATTTTTAAGGGATTTCCCAAGGTCTAAATTTAATAATGAACTCGGAGCCAGTTTGTCTAGAAACTGCCTTCATATTGCCTATAGGACAATATTCAGTAATATCAAAAGAATTTAACAGGAATCAATTCTCCTACCCACTGGTTCCTTGATCTCTCCAGCATTTCTAGCAAACGATGGCCCAGTAGTGCAAGCTACTTGGCCAGCACACACAGTATACAACAGGATAGCACACACAGTATACAATAGAATTGCACACACAGTAATACAACATTTAACTATTTCTGTAATTGTATTTAGTGTTTGGGACGCAAATCACTTTTTCCATACAATATACATCTGTTGCTGCCTAAACCTCTGCTTGATAATGTTGTGCTGTGTCTTCCACAAAGGGGGAATTTTCATCATTACTTTGCAGGTTGGAATATTATGTTTGTGAATTATTGTTACATTGTATCTAAGCTTAATTTCATCTGGGGTTTGCTTTTGTGGTTTTCTCAACAACACAGCTCTTCCCAGCTCGTACTCATTGATGCTTTAGCTACTGTGTAATTAGTTAAAATATTCTGTAAAACATGTGGATGCACACAACTTTATGGGGTATATTTTCTGATTGGCGGTTCCGATTAACCGCCGATTCTCGGCGCTGTGCAGTCATTTTTTTAAAACAGCGATTTTAATTATAGACAAAACCCAATGGTCTTAGTCAATAAAATTGCCATTTTAAAAAATGACAGTTCGTCGGAACCGGTGCTTAGTAAATATACCCCTATGTCTCTGTAATCTGGGTATGAGCAGTTTGGATTATATTGAGTCTGACAGTTCTGAGTTTTACTAATCCAAGTTAAATTGTCTACCTCGGATCTGAAAGCGAAGCAAACCATCACTTTCCTGTCACCCTGGAATCTCACAAACATTGGACTGTGACACTCCAGGTGTTGTGAAACTACAAGTCCCAGCATGCTTTGCCAATATATAGCAGCTTATTGCTGGAAGGGTATGCTGGGACTTGTAGTTTCACAACACCTGGAGTGTCACAGGTTAGCCCAGGGCCATAACTAGGGCTGTGCAACAGGGGCGACTGCCCAGGGCACAACGCTGAAGGGTGGCGCAATTTAGGAATATTTTAGGTTAATTTGGTTAAAATTGAGGGCTAGGGCGCGGCATTTGCCTTTCTCGCCCAGGGCGCTAGAATTCTAAGTTAGGGCTCTGGGTTAGCCAACACTGGTCTAGAGTCTGCACCAAATAGCAGTGCAATAGAGTGCTGCAGTCAGACTAACAAATTCCAAGAACTTTAATATTGATAATATTATTCATATAGTTACATAATTTGCTTGTTATAATTAATGTAATGGGAAATACATCCTTATAGACTGTAAATAGGAAAATATATAGCAGGGATCTGTTCCTGCGACACAAGGTGCAGAAGAGGGGTATACTGTACTGTCTGTTATTATACAATGAAACGGGGACCAACTAGGTTTCTGCTATTACTATGAATAATTATACCTCAGAGTGACTGTTCATTACTCTGGTGTCTTTTTAAACAACTCTAATGTTAAGTTTAATCAATAATATAGCATAGTTAGTTAAATTATATTCTATTCAAAATGTATGATACTCTTAAAAAATTAATTAGAGAGCAAAAAAGCTATTCATGCCAAGAAGACTACTAGTTGACCTATTATTGAATATAATTGATTATTAAGTTGACAATCTTGTCATACTCTGCCTATTGCTGAGTTGGGTGCATTTTTGCCGTAATTTACGCCCCAAAAAAGCCATACAAATAGCGTTACTACGCCCATATGCTTAGTCGCAAGATGCATGCAGCTATGCACCTGTAGTATATGCTTCAGGTTTACGTCAGTCATGCATACAACCACATACGCATACAGACAACCAAGTCAAGAAATGTTTAACTTTTGTTTTGATAGCAAAAAACACGCTCACTATTAGACTTGACATAATACAGTACAATATAATATTCCTTCTGAAATATGAATGAAAGTATCGAAAAAAATATTTTTAAAATGCACTCATAAAATCCTATAATATATGTATCATCAGTGAGGAAAGCACTTATCCGTTACAGAGGTGAATTTGCAATCAGCCTATCAGAAGCCGCTGGCGACCAAGAACATCATCAGTGTATAATTGCACTTGACCATGTGCAAAAGACACAAACACCAAAATACAACAATAGTTTTGGAAACAAAACCAACACACAGGGTTGTTCGCTTGTCTATACTGCATGACATGAAGGTAAGCAAGCAGTGGGAAGGGCAAGTAGAATGCTTGGTTGTACAGGAAGAGGTATTAGTAGTGGCAAGAAGGAGGTTAATTGGTGACTGTATAGGTCACCGGTCAGTACTGTGTATAGTTCTGGAGGCTCAAATTTATTATAAGTTGATTTTCAAAGTGCTTTGTTGAATCAACTCTGAAGTTCAAAAATGTGTTTAACTAAATTTGAGCAATGTGAATGCATTCAATCATATTCAAGCCTAAATAACTACATTGCATAGTATTCTTAAAAGTTTTTTTTTTCAAAAAGTACTCAGAAAAAAGTGCAAACTAGATGTCCTATAGTTTATTTTCTACCATCATATTCTATGTTTATCTCGTACAAATTGAGATGAAATATCATCAATAGATTCTAATAGAATAGAACCCCCCAGTGAAAAATTATCATGCAACATGTCAGAATATCAGGCAATAACTTATGAACCACACTTCTACTCAACAAATAAAAATCCCTAGGGTTCATTTTTAATACAAGTTGAGTTTGAATGAAAAATTAGCACTAGACCACATCAACTAAACACGTTCCATGAGTTAAGGTGAAAACTTTGTCTCAGGAGAACCATTGTAAGCGGGCAGGGAAGAGGTTCTCACCTTGCCTACTGGTGCCAAACATGCTTCTACAAATCTCCCTTGTTGCTCTGCACTACAGGAACGAGAGGGAAAATAAGTTCTTCCTATCTTCTGCGCAACTTCTTTTCTCAGTCATCACACAGTGCAGTGAGTGGTTTGTAAATGGAGAGTACAGTGTGAGGGCGTTGGATGCTAGTGCCTCTTTGAATGGCAGGAGGGCGTAAAATGCTTCTCACAACAACCAGCCGTCATATAACTTTATCTGTCTAGAGCAAATTACACAATACCAGTCATTTACAAACTACTTTTGTAGGCTCGTGGATAGACTTGATAAAGTTCATGGGGGGAAAAGAATGTTTAGTAGTAAGTAGTAAGTCCAACTTACTACCACTTTAGGGACACTCCCTTCATTAACTTAAAAGTTTACATTTTATTATTTATTATTAGTAATAGTAATAGTACTAGTAGTATCAAATTGCTTGATTGTATGCTTTTCTGCCAGAGTGCAATTGGACAGTACAAAACAAATCCCATTAAAATAATAGGATGAGGCCTGGTTTATACCAATTCTGATCAGGTAAATAAATCATGTACTTTAAGGTTAAAATATGATATCACACACACTCATAAGATTGAGAATGCATCTCATCATGTGCCTTCTCCAACCTTAAATAATACTGTCTTAAAAAATTAGATCTTCAGAAACCTTTTTGCAAAGAAGCAGGTCATTGGCCTAACTCTTGTACTTCTAATGATTTTCTCACATATACTGCTATCTACCTCTACTATCAAAATGCTCTGGACACTGCTAAACAAATATACTTCCAATCTTTCATCTCTGCAGAAGCATCTAACCCCAAATGTCTTTTAGCACATTTAAATATCTTCTCAACCCTCCAACCCCAAACCCTCTGACTACTCAGTGCCCAAGATCTTGCTTCCTACTTCAAGAACACGGTTGATAAGACCTGACTTGAAATGGAATCTTATTCTTCGACAAATAACCACCTCAAATCCTTCCCAGCATCCTCTGGCACTCTCTCTTCATTTAATCCCAAAAATGAAGTTGAAGAGCCTCATCAGTCGTTTAGCGGTTGATTTTACAATAACCTTTACCTGAATACCCTTATCAAGAGTTATCTTACCTAATGAATAAAGAGTAGCCCCACTCTCCCTTTTTTGGCTTAGTAGCTGGGACCCGACCAGAACCTCCTTTTTAATAGAGTACATGTATCATTTATGGCTACAGATTGGCATGGTTTTCTGCCACCAAGTCCCTTATGAAAGAAAACCATTGATTAAACAACACAGCAACATGAACATCAAATTAAGGGACTGGGTGGGTGGGGAAATTTACAGTGGCAAGAAATTGAAACCAGCCTATGCCTATCTTTATAAAACCTCCCCAGCTCAGGCCATCCCTCGACACCCTTACTGATTGACTGACTACCTGTAATAGATAGACCCAGTAAAATTAACTCTTGGAGGGCTAAACTTTTTCTTTTTTCAACACAACCTGGGCATTTATATGCCCTTGGGCCAATTCCTGCCCTCTGTTTTCTTTCGTCAACAAATGAATGTAATGTGCATCCGGGATATGCACATGCGTATTCACTTAGGACCGGAAGTAATACATGTCTAGCTCCGCTCTGCTCTAACAGACATTACACTGTAGGATACGTCCAATACAAATGTGGAATCTCAAGTCCCAAGAACGCACAAAAGGAAAAAACCTATTCTATTAATGTCACCTGTTAATAATATAGTCATTAATAACAAAACATTAAAAAAAAAGTTTTTTTCCTCATAAAATACATTTATTAGGATGTTATGAATGTCTACTGTACATAAAAAGCATTTCTGCTCTTGATTGCAAACAGTTCTAGCATGTATGCGCGACTGTCATCACTAGTAATCGGCACTTACACCTGTAGCTGGTACATGTCATACAACAGAAAACACCTTTGAGATGCCCAAAGACTGAATGGGATGCTGCTGCATGCGCTCAAGCTTGGCCCTTACAGTACATTGACGTCCATTCCCCTCACCATTCTGCCCCTTACTACAGCCCACCGCTCGTAGGCTGTAGTAGGGGTTCTTTGTGCTCGAAGATGAATTGGATGCTCCAGTTCTGGGCATGCACAGTACAATTTTGCGCAAAATACAGCACGTATTGGCATTTAAATTCCTTGATGATTCAGCCCCAAAGTATCTATTCTCTTCTTGTCTTCCTACTCTGCTACCAGTACTCTTTATCATATACTCTCACAAATCAGTAGATTCCTGTCTCCTGTGCTTATCTCAACTAAAATCTATAATATCTCTATCTACTGGTATATTTCCATCATTATTCAAGCATGCAGGGATTACTCAAATTCTAAAATAACAAACTTCTGACCCAAACTCTCTCTCAAATTACCACCCCATCTCTCAGCTCCCATTCCTCTCCTAGCTTCTTGGGAGAATTGCTACACTCTCCTCATCTACTTACTTTCCTCAGACAACCTATTGGATCCACTTCAGTCAGGATTTTGTTCCCAATACTCCAAAGAGATTGTATTGACAAAGGTTGTCGATGATTTGATAACTGTTATATATGTAAAGCAATTGCTTGCTTCTAATTTACCTGGATATCTCTGCTGCATTTGACACTGTTGACCAATGTTGATCTCTTCTCGTAAAAACACTGCAATCGCTAAGTCTTCAAGACAATGTCCTATCCTGGTTCTAATCCTACCTATCTAATTGCTCTTTCAGTGTTAGTTTCTCTGTATCTAATTCCTCTACACTTCCTTTATCAGTTGGAGTACCACAAGGCTCAGTCCTAGGTCCTTTGCTCTTCTCTATCTATACCACTTCTCTTGGAAAACTAATAAACTCCTTTGGATTTTAGTATCATCTCTATGCAGATGATACCCAAATTTATCTATCCTGTCCGGATCTCTCACCATCTGGGATAGCCCACATTACTGACTGTCTGTCATTTCATCTTGGAGGTCCTCTTGCCAACTCAAACTTAATCTTTTAAAAACAGAGATAATAATATTCCCACCAAACAAGAGCAGCTACCTAACAGACATTTCTATTTTATGACAATAAATCCTACCCCACAAGCTCGCTGTCTAGATGAGATCCTTGACACAGAACTATCCTTTGTTCCCCACATCCAATCTATATCTACATCCCGTTGCATACATCTAAAATACAGGTAAAAAAACATTTCCAGAATACACACATATTGCACTGTAAAATCTACAATTCATGCATTCATCATCTCCCACGTTTACTATTTACATGTGGCCCCAGGCTATGCCTGATTAACTACAGGGCAGGCTTTTAAGCCTGTTTTGTACTGTGGCCAAAATGTGATATCTGGATCGGCTCTGAGTCTGTCTGTGTGTCTACTGTGGCCCCAGGCTTCTAGGTCTGATTAAATGTCCCCTATAGAATACATTCATTAAAGACCTAAAAGGTAAGCTAAGGGGCCCGGGCCTTATGCCCATCTTTCTGCACCACGGGCCTAGTGCACAACAATTATACCCATAGGCATTGTGCCTGACATTGGTGAGAGTGAGCATGGTAGAAAATCATGAAAACCATACTTACCTGCTCTGTGTAGGCAACAGATTTTCTCTCCACCATTTCCTTATTTTCCAATTCTTACAGCCAACAGTGCCTCTTCACCAGTTTGGTGCTTCCCTTGATTGAAGAGGCTCAATCTTCATCTGGCTGTCTGGTCCTCTTCATTGAAGAGGGTCCTGATTGATTTGCTACAGTGCCAAATTAAAGTGGCCGACATGATTGGCTCACTGCCCTGGCCCCTGATTGGCTGCCAGCAAATTTGTTCTTGACTTACCGGCATTCCAACATCAGCAATCAGGTAAGTCTGGCTCCACTGCTGGGCACCTCTTAGCATTTGTGCAAAAGCATACATGAAATTTTGCATTGTAACTTTTGCATGGTCCTAATAAAAGTGTCTGATTAGTTGCTATGATTTAGTATAAATGTTGCATCTAAATGCTATAATAGTTTGCACAAACTTGACCAAGATATTTTTTGTGAAATAGTTTCTATTTGTATATCATATGATATAGATTTTTGCATTAAAATAGTAACATTCGCTAAAATTAGGCTAGGTGTAAAAATATGTGCTGATGATGATCATCATCTTTACTTTTGTAAACATGAATCAAACAAATCAACATAAAAAGTGTGCTCCTTTCTAAAATAATTATCCAGTGCCCAGGTTGGTAACCACTAATCCACAGAAATAAAAAGCTTGGGCTCCCTCAAGATGTTTCCTCAAGATGGAACTTGAGATATTTTGAACAGCAGAGACCATGTATATAAGCTGCCCAGCCACTTGAACTGGCATACAATTCCAGGCAGTGGTTTTTAGTGATATTCTGAACTTGACTTACCTATTAACTGTAGATATATTATTGCTATAAACACTATGAAGATTTTGATGATGGTATGAGGAAATGTGGCTAGGCCAAATGACAATGCTTTGTATTAAAAGACTCAGGTTAGGACCCAGAACTTGAGGAACTTCTGATGACCTACAAACACTGGGATGTGCAGATAAGCATCCATTGACTCCATCTTGAAGACCTGACTCTCAGGAAAATATTGTATATTTCAGATAAAGACCCACCTAGATTTCTTCCAATGTTTTTTCCTTAAGAATAGGTGACAATTTTTCCATCCATTTCTTGATGCTGTTATGTTCTAGCAATTACTTTATGAGCTGCATCCACCTAAAAAATGTAATTTTCTGAAATTAGGTATATTGTAGAAACTCCATTAGAATGAAATACCTTTTTTGCCAGTAAAAGACCATTCCTCCTTTCATTTTGTCAGGGATGTGGAACACTAAAGCTTGTTTCAGTGTCTCATCAAACATCCTGACTTCCATTGTTGGCATTAGGTCTTCTATATCCAAGTTTAAAATTTCCTTCATAGCCTTGATCAGTAATTCCATGATTTTCAAGATGAAAAGTTGAGGAAGACAGGATCACCTGCATCTCCTCACCTTTGTCCTTAAAGATCCCCTTCTGCCAACAGCACTGAGAAGGGAAGTGAGGTTCCTGTGAAACCGATGTAGAAAGACTGTAGTGTCAAATGCTCTTTTATATGAGATGTCCAACTTGCTATTCTAAAGCAATACCATACGTAGCATGTAATGTTATCAATATGCAATCTGACATACCTCCTAAGTTATGAAGTTAGGGAATTGTGACAACATGTGCATGTACAAGATGAAGGTGTGGCCAATCATGCTGGGATATGCCATGTTCCATCCAGGGGCGTGTCCAGCAGAGTGGCAGTGAATGGGACATACCTCTGAACTGTCCCACAGTGGAACAAAGATGTCCGTGGGCGGGACAGCGGGAAAGAGCCCTCTAATCAGGACTGTTAGGCATAGATTGGGCCAGTTGGAAGGTATGATTCTAATAATATACCTACATTCTAGAGAAACAACCCTGTTATATTGCAGTGTGATTATTTTTGGATGGAAGACAATTTCCCTTTCAAATCAGTTATTAAAATGTAATTTTAATCACTGCACAGTTGTGAGCTCAGAGTCGATGCATCAGATTACTCCCTTCACTTCTGCGGGATGTAAGATAATTTGTAAAGAAGTCTCCCCTATGCAGGCTCCAAGAGAAACAAAATGATAAATCATGATTGACTTTAACCTGTGGTCCCTGTGTAATACAGGCTTAATTGCTGTTCCATGATTAATATGCCCTGCTAATTATTGCTGTCAGCTTCCTTATAAGCCAGAGCACGGCAGCTCTGCTCTGAACATCTCCTCATAGGAACACCAGATCATTTAAATCAACTCACAGCTGTGATTATAGCTCTGTAACTGCAGCTCTGGTTGATTTAAATGTCTTGGTGGGCCTGTTATTTTACAGCAGCTCTCTAATGCCATAATAGGCACATGTGACATTTCAGATGCAAATTCTGAAGCTCTGACTGTTGCCATAGATGGGTATAAATATAGCTTCTTCCTGTAATAATTTTATATGCATAGATTGCTTAATAATACATATTTTAATTTATCTTAGCCACGCTCACTTTACAAAATTAATTTAAGCGCAAGCATTGTAATAATGCTGGTATTATTATAGTGGGATCGCTCTGCATCATTTCTGCCCAATTTTTTAGCCAGAGGTCTTTTTAGAAATGTCCATGACTATATGTACTTTTGAGTCAGCAGCTTTAGGGGTCTATTTATCAAGAACCCTCTGAAGACAAGATTTTTTATCGCTAAGCATCACAGTGATAGGAAACTTTTATCGGGCAATTTATCAAGTAAATTTCACCAGATCAGCTAAGCCGAGCTCAGCTCGCCGGCAAGAGAGGCCGCCAATAGTAAGAAAGGTCTTACCGCTTGCAAGACCATTGGAGGGTGTTTCAGTGCATGTGTGTGCTGAGAGCCTGGATTAAAAAATAAAATAAAAATGTTTTCTTTTAAAAAAAAATAAATGTAAAAATATAAAAAAAATTATATTTTACCAATACAACATTTTTTTCCTGTGGGCACACCCAGCTAATGCCATCCTAAGATGGTGCTAGCTATAGGACAAGTACAAGTACTGCCTCTGTCTCTGGTAAATAGACTTCCCAATGCTATGCAGAGGAAAGCATCACAAGAGGCCGAGGGCTTTGGTAAATAGTTAGAAGCCCTAAATTCTGTGAAAACTCCCATGTTTGCAGGATTTAGCGCTTATCTCCTTTGATAAATAAACCATCTAATGCAGTAAGTTTTGGGGAAATCTATATGAGTGGGATATGCTTGAAAACACTGTAAGGACCAGTTGGACGCAAATAGGTTAGTCTAAGTATTTGGAGAAATAATGAGCTTTTTTTGGTTTGGACCAAATATTTTAATGAACCAGCTAGCAATAAATTTGTCAATCTCTGAAGGTAAACACACATTGGGCGTTCTGCCATCCCTACCTTGATGGTCTGGACACGGGCCGCACTCTGCAATAACTTATTACAACAAAAAGAGTGTTGACACATATCATCTGTTCTCCTTAATGCAGTTAATGTATTGGTATGACAATGACTGACTGTATGAGGAGAGTAGTGGAAGAACCACTCTCCCTCTCCAAACCAAACTACATTAATATGGTGACGGGTCACGCTCTGGAATAACAGATTACAGCAACATGCACTGTGAAATGAGTCATATGTTTTTCTGTGCATTTAGAATACAATAGAGGTCAGTGGAAATGCCCCCCCCCCCCACCCCCATGTTTTCTGTTGGGTGGGCAAAGACTATGTTTTGTGCCCTCAACATGAACTTCTACACAAAACCTTCACGCTACTTTCTGAAGTCATAAAATCTGTTCTAAACTTGGGAGACTTTATTAAATGACAGATTGTCTTCGTATAACTACCAAATGTTCTGTAATATAGATTGCCTTAGTATTGATTTAATACAGATTGATTGATTTGTATATTTTAAAAAAGTGTTGCGTTCATAAACATTTAATAAATAAACTGTATTGATGATGAACATCTGTTCACTTTACTTTTACCCTGAGTTTCGTGTGGTGTGTCCAGTAACATACATGATATACAGCAATTTAAATTTATAGCATATACCATAACCATTGAGGCAGTGACTATAGATTCAAAAAGACTCTCAATCAAATGAGATTAGGCTGTCAATGAAATCTGAATAAAAACTAGGTTAAGGGCTATGAATAATGTACATTTTTAAGATGAACAATGCAATTTATCTATCTGACAGCTATTGTACTAATTGGTAATTTATATTAATAATAATATTATTTATTTAGTTATGCAGTGTTTCCCAACTCCAGTCCTCAGGGACCCCTAACAGTGCATGTTTTCCATATCTCTTTCCTGGAGCACAGGTGTATTCATTACTGACTGACACATTTTGAACGATCCACAGGTGGTACTAATTATTTCAATTGTGACCTGGAAAACCTGCACTGTTAGGGGTCCCTGAGGACTGGAATTGGGAAACAGTGCAGTAATGTAGGAATACATTTTGGCCAACCCCTGAAAGACTGACAAAAATGAACATAGGATTGAGGGTCTTTGTATATCTACAGCAGGGGTGGGCAAACCTGTCCTCAAGGGCCATATCCACTTCATGTTTTTAGGATTTCTGTCTGTAGAAACAGGTGGGATAATTACTGACCCAGCCAAATAGATTAACTCAGCTGTACATGATTAAAGAAATCCTAAAAACATGAACTGGATATGGCCCTTGAGGACAGGTTTGCCCACCCCTGATCTACAGTCACTGTTACAAATGTTGTAAAACGAGATACCAAACGTAAGAAAAAGGGACTCAAGCCCTATAGTAGGCCTTGGCTTTTTGGCTCCCCCATGAAAATTTGCGTTCCTACGCCCCTGGGCAGGTGAGAAAGAAATCTTCATCTCCCTCTCCTGGCGTTACTCAACTCATGCAGTCAGTCACATATTGATTGCAGGAAAAAGAACAGGTGTCACTATGCTTCGTCCTGCTATCAGTTATTGCAGAGCATAGCCAGTAATTGAACTGGCAGGGGAGGGGGACAAAGAAGGTTTCAGGCCAGGAGGGAACATGAGAACTTTGTCTTTGCTTCCCCTAGGATGGTGCTTCCTGAAGCTGTTCTCATCTCGAATAATCAGGAATAATACGGATTAATCACCACCTACTTTTTTTTGCAGAAATGTTAATGAATAACTTCTGTTTTAAGACACATCTAGACAAATTCGTATTTAAAGTTTCTAAGACACCAATATTTTATTTGGATACTGCAAGTTCATTTCACAAGGAAATACCATACACTCATGCAATATTTAAATTTTCCAGTTTAATATACATGTGTATAAATAGTTTAATCACCCATAAACAGCACTGTTCCTTTAATTCCTTTCTACACCATTCATTTTGATGAAATAACCTCCTTATCTTTTTGGACCCTTTATCTCATCAATATGCATATTAGATGACCTCTTCAAGTCAGCTTATGTCGGGAAGTTTCCATAATTTACACGTGACTTGATTGACGGTCGTCGCTTTCCACAATAAACAGGCGATTGGAACTATTCTGAATAACCCCTTGTAATCACCCAGAGCCTGCGTATCAAAATTGCAATCTATTCATATCTATTGTTCGTGCCTGAAAGACAGGAGGAATAAACTGAAACATTGTGAGATTTATAAAACAAAATGCTCATTAACAGTAACAAGTAGATAATGTGAACTTATAAAGGTTGTGAGAGAGGCGACTGTCATAAATTCCAGCTGTACTTGTGACTGGATCACGTATAAATAACTCATGGTATAAATCTATTTAAAGGAAATAGCGCAGGGCGCTTATTTATATAATTGCCAATGCACTTGTTTTTGATACTGTGTATTTTTTTAGTATAGGAAATCCTTATTTATGAGACCAGGGGAAGAAAGCTGTTTCTTGTTTAACCTTTCTAGAGGAGATGCATTATTTCTGGAGGTATATATCTAATACAATAAGCCTTTGTGGATGGGAGTCTTTTGTGTATTGTGATGTGGGGAAATGGCTTGTTTGGGGTTTGTACCTTTCTTTGGGGAATGTGTATTTTGCAACTGTCTGAAGAAAGGATTCATGTTAATTAGACCCTTTGACTTGCTAGTAGATTTCCTGCCTCCTGTTTTTCTGATTTCATCTGATCTTAACACTGGTACCTCCAATCAGTGTGACTGCAAATAAACATCATTTGCTTCAAAGGCCTGCTTGAAAATATCTTCCATGCTGAAAATCCTGTGACCTACAGATTAGACCCTAAATCTAATCCATTCCCGGCTGTTTCTCAGGTTTGGACCCAGCTCTCCAGTACCACCGCTCTGCCGCTACCCAGCTGCTTTAGCCAGTGTGATAGGCCAGGGGGGATCCATCCAAGGCACCCTGATCCATAGTAAGCGGTCAGAGGTACCAGCCTAAGTGTACCAGCACGGGAGTACTAGTAGTGACAGTTACCCGGAATGAACGTGGTTCTGGGCGCCATAAAGGAGCCCAGTGGTGGCAGCAGGTTCCTCCTACAGGGAACGATGGCAAAGTAAACCCAGCCGGTTCCCAGCAACAACAGACAGGGTGGCATAGGCGGTCCATCCTGCCACGGTACTCAACAGAGCTGACAGTAATTAGATGGCTCCCCTTTAACGGTATTAATGCTGCTTCATGCTGCCATATATAGGGGTAAATATGGAAGCAATTATACATTTTTAGCTGACATTAAAAGTAAATCAAGTTTATTTATATGTTGCCTATATATATATCATAGGTCTTTAAAAATAGAAATCCACTCAAATTTAAAATCTAGTATTAAAAAAATCTATTATCTATTATCAGTTATGTTATGTCAACTTCCACGGCCTATTCACTAACAAATGGTGAAACGGTCGGTTTTCTGTAGCAATAGAAAACCACTTCTAGCTATGATTTATCATTAAAATCTCGCCAGCTTACTAGCCGGGAGAGGTAAGGCTTAAGTTGCCGCTTCACTGGGCCAGTTTGGAGGACATATGCAACTTAGAGCCCAGACTTGGGTTTTTAGTTGCATTAATAAAAAATTAAAAATAAAATGAGTAATGGTAAGATGTTGATAACAGAAGGATTGTAGTTGTGCTTGTACTGCCGCCTTCCTTGTTAAATAGGCTTCCCTATACATTTCATGGTGAAGCTATCACCGGCATTATGCAGCAAATCTTATCGCCAACAGGGGTTACCTACAGAGATAGCAGAGCTATCACCTTATAGATAGGGAGAAGCTCTGTCTCCAGGAGATAGGGCTTTCCTTTATTCGCGGTGGATTATTCACTCAATCTGTTGAGTCCCTGAAGCTTAGAATGCCTCACACTCTGCTTTCACATATAGTGTAACATTCACCTGATTAAAAAAGGCACAATTGTGTTCAATGTCACTCTGCTAGTGCAAGCATTAAGTACATGCATTGGAAAGTGTTCGGTTTGAACAGAAGAGCAGAGACAATTGGAAGCTTTAGGGACCTGGCAGATTGAGAAGCACAGCACATCACAGGTAAGTAAATAGATTTAACATATTTATAGAAAAAAGCAATAACATCAGCATTTCATTTAACACAGTAAAGTTCATCTATTACTATATTTTATTTTTTTGAGTGGAGTTCTTTTTTAAGGTTCAGAAGTGATATATTTTATGAGCAATGTCCTCCACAACACAAATAAGAGCTCCGTATGACAATACTAATGTCTTCTTCTGACTGTATTCTAAGGTCGGTGATAAAGGATACGTGCAAAGGTTGCTTATTGCTGCAGCCAAGCTGCCATTATTATACAAGCATCTATGTATAGAACCTGCCTTACTAATACTTGACACAAATCTTAACCTTGTACTACGCTTATCCTGACAACTAGTATAGCCATCACTTCTCATTGATTTCCAGTTGTGGACAAGCTCATACCATGCTACATGGACAGAGAACGGAATTCAGTGACTTAAAAGATGATGTATGATTTTCTCTTAGAAGATGTCCTTGATTTCTGTGAACTGACTTGTTTAGTTAGAGGGTTTCTTTGGTTAATGAATCAATGGTGTTTGTGCTTCTGTCGATAAGAAAACATTTAAGAAACAGGGTCATGGGTGGCTTTCTACTTAAAAAGGCTGCACAATCAATGTAAATCTGAATTAAGCAGTTGTCATGCAACTGTGTTTATATTTTTGTCATTACAGATATAATATATATCCGTTCAGTGTCGGACTTGAAATGAAGGGCCCACTGGGGGATGTCATGGTAGGGGCCCACCAGAGTGGGTGTGGCTGGCTACCTGTGTGTGTGACTAGGGGCGGCATGGTCAGCCCACCGAGGACATGGATTGTGCCATATTGTAGCATATAAGAATGCAGTGTATTCAAAAAGTGCACAGTCTGGGTCACAGCCCCTATATTGGTACAATCCAATCATTCCCACCCGCGGAACAAACATGTCTAACTCGGGACTGTCCCAGCTGAAATTGGGACAGTTGGGAGGTATGCTTTTTGGCTCACCCACATAAAGGCTGACTTCTCTGGGCAGGCATGATGGGTACACTTTGACCAATTCATAGAAAGTATGACAAAATGAGCACCTAATTTTTTTGCCGTAGCAGACCAGTAACAGAAAATGTAATCACGCTGTAATCACAATATGCTATTAACTCTATATATGTGGCATAAAAACTGTGGCCTGGGGTAATGGGAGCAATAAAAATTAATGAATTACCAACAACATTTTTATTTTGTCCCTGACCATAAACACAGAGCAGATCTCTGTTTAGGAAATAGCGATAATTGTCATATTGAGCTTCAAAGTGTTTTGAAATATTATATATATATATATATATAAAAAAAACAGCAAATATTCATCCTTCCCCTTTGTTTTTGCTGTGTACTGGGTATCTACAGCTAATGATAAACAGATATATAAGAAAGTTTTCAAAATTTAGTAAATCTAAATTTAAATATAATATTAAAATCAGGAAGAAATATGCATGTAGATTAACATTAAAAGTAACTAGAGCATATTAACCCTTAGTTAGGTGGAGATGTGCTTTCAAAAGAGTATTAAAGGCTCATCCAGAAGTGCGTTTTCTCTTTGTGTGTTTTGCGTTTGCTTTGTGCTACATGTTTCCCTTTTGTTCATCCGGACAGTATAAGCAGCATGACATAGAGCTCCACTGATCTCTATCCTGTACTATTTACTCTGCCTGACTGCTCGTTCCCACCAGACGTTTTTCTCAATGGTTCTGAAACTTGTTTTTTTAGAAAAATAAAAGCCTTAATAAACATATAAAACACTTTGGATGTCATTCACAAAGAGCAAAAGCAGCTTTGGACCCACTGTTCACCTCAAATTTTGTAAGTGTGCCTAAAATTAATAGAAATACAGAACAAAATGGCTGCGTTTGAGGAGAAACTGCAGTCTGTATAGGAACATGGAAAGAGCTGTGCACAATACAGGCATTCCTTTTAAAGTATAGAGTTAGCACACTGATGTGCGTTGTTTTTTGTAGTGGTGCAGAAATGAGATTTCATTTTTTGCAGTGAGATAAATGAGCTAAGCTGAGTGGATTTTTAGGGGCATTCATTAACATGCAGAGGGGTGCACAGCCATTTCCACTCTAGAAAAAGATTTCATTTCTGCTCTAGCTCAGAAATAGCTCGTTATATAGGTTTAATGAGACCCATTTTGTGCATCTATTTGGCACTTCGGGTGAGAAAGAAAATGAGACTAAACTGAGCAGTACTATAGGTGACAAACAAAACAAATGAAGGAGGTTTATTTTGATGAAAGGGGTGGTAATGAAGTGTTAGGAAATTGAACTTTAATGTGATGTTCATACTAATACAATTTTTGAGTGGGGTGTAGTCCAGAAACATGTGCAAATAAGTTGGGCTATGTGCCCATGGAAAGTGCTGGATGTATTTAAATGCAAAAAATGAAGCTTGTTTAAAGACTTCAATAAAACAAAGAGTAGTTTTTGTCAGTGCAGGTCTTTACTTCAGTTAATATGGACAAGAAAAAGAGTAAAGTGTGTCAAAAATAACATTTGCAGAAGGCTGTGTCTAACGCTTAGTACCAGCAGGAAGATTTAAAAAACTTGCACTGGAGTTTGCAGTAGGTAGATAAAGTTGATAACTTCTTCCTCTCTGCAAAAAACTTTTTTTACCTGGAGCAGATTATGTGGCCAGGGAAGAGTTTGATTGCATGGAGAAAAGTTTTTTGAATCAAGAGAAGAACACCACCGGCTTGAAAAAGAAATGTGGAACTTAAAGCAACATTGTTATAAAAGGATAAAAGCCTATGAAGCTGTTTTTAAATCCTTGAAAGGTGAATTGTGTGAATTGCAAAAGTCATATGAGGAAAGAGGAAAAGAAGTGAAATTTTTTAAAACACTGCAAAAGAAATTGCAGCAGAGAAAGGGCAAGAAATTGTTGTTTTGTTTAACAAGCGTCTTTAAAGGGGCTTGTGGACTATTTATCTAGAGAGACTTCTTCTGGCTGTAACACATAAAGAGCTTGGATGATTACTCGGTGAGAAAAATATTCTTTCTTCTAGATATGCTGAGGAAAGTGACCAAGCTGAAGCAGAGGCTCTCAATAAAGAGGTCAAAGCTGTGGCATTGGCATCCTCTCTGAAAGACACACTGGAAAAACTCAACAATCAGCTGAATGATGAGATAAGAAACAAAGTAAACAAGAATGAGTGCATCCTGATGTGTGAACCAAAGTCCAAGTCTTCAAAGAGAACACTGCTGCTAATCATGGTCCAGCTGTAAAGGGGTCTGACCAGGGGGGATTCAAGTGCGGGGGGTTGGGCCACTTTAAAACTGAATGCACTAGACTCCACTAGCCTATGGACTGTTCACTTGCCCAGGCATCGCCTGACTTTGAGTTGTTGTTCCGAAGTTTCACAACTAGTGGTCCCTCTTTAATTAAAGTGATTGTATGGGTGAGCAACAAGATTGTCTGCTAGTCAAAGGAGTGAGCTTACACTGGTCTCCAACTCTAACCTGGCTGGAGCCAAGGTCTTGCATTTGGCCAGGGTCAAAATGCTCTGTATATATGGAGCAGCCAAGAGTTTTCAAAGGACCCTTTAGCCTCGACCCTTAAAGGCCAAACTGTGAAACTGTTACTGCTATAGTCCTAAGTTACCTTTTCCACTTCTTCTGGGATGAGACTTCCCACTATTCCACAATGTTCTCTATGGGCAAGCCCGGACGTATATATTTACAATTGATTCACTAGTTAGAAGTTCGATCCTAAACAGCCTGCCTACAGAAACACTGTTAATGGACCTTGAATCTTGGGAACAAACAACCTGAATGGCATTGCAAAGGGTAAAAGTCAAGCCATCGCAGAGGTGTTGTTGGTTGCTGTCACAATCCAGCGCTCACCTGAACCTGCGTGACTTGTGTGTGACTAAGGGTTAATCAAAAACAACCACCTGGTTTATTTTAAATTATTAAAACCCTTTCTGTCTATCCCACACATTAATTTTGCCTTGCTAATAATGCCACCACCAAGGTTTTTTGTGAAACGCTAACATTCATACTCATGAAGCCTTCAGTTCTCCCTTTTGTAGACTAATCTCTCACAAGTTACTTTAATCAGAATTATCATAAACCTAATAATCTCCACTAACCCAGAGTTATCATAAACTAACCGATCTCCTCTGTTTCAACTATGTAACATTCTATTAAAAAGCTAAGTCTGACATTTGAAATTGTAAGACCTGAATTTATTAAATGTTAATTTAAATGGAAAATAAATCCACAATGCTTACAATGAAAAACAATTAAAAAAGTATCCTACAGAGAAACAATATAATTGTTTCTTGTAAAATAAAAAGGAATAAACAACATAAAATGGTAATCTTATGAATGATCAATTTTCTGCTTGCTGGGAGTTCTTTCTCTTTTACAAGTGCATTTGGGGTCAGTTTAGGCACTGTGTTGTCACAGCAGAAAGATGGAATAGAGAACCCCATTTTGGAGTTAAGCCATAAGTTACTCCCTAAAGAGCAGAAATACGCTATTGTGGAAAAGGAGTGCCTCACAATCAAGTTGGCTATGGAAGCACTCTGTTACTATCTGGTTTAAAGAGAATTTTCCTTGATGACAGACCATGTACCATTGCTATGGATAGTAAATAGAGAGATGCATGCCAAAGTTATTTGATGGGTTTTAAATTTGTGGGTGAAAATAGAACAGGGATTTTTCATCAGAAAGCAGATGCCCTGTTGTCAGGCTTTGAACTCTGGAGACTGCTCCTCTGCTGACTGAGCTATTCAGGCTCCTGGATAGCTTTCTGCCTGTGTGCTAGCTCAGTTTAACTGATCTCCTAATGTTCTAGCATGTCCTCGCTCCATCCCTTGACTTCCTATATAAACCTTGCCTGTTCCTGTCAGATTATTATGCTCCTGCCGGTACTAGTTCTAGTTCCTGTTGCTGTACCCTGCATCCTATTATCCTCTGTTCGTGTACCAACCTCGGATTGTCCTCGACTACTCTTCTGCCAGAACCCTTTGCCTAATTTGCTTCACTGTGTACAAAACCTGGTTGCCATTGACCATTCTTTAATACACTCTTCCTGCCACTAGACTCCAATTCAGTCTCTGGACCATTACACCTATCTAGGAAATATGTGCTTCATTTTTAGAATTTTTTATTTCTTGGTATATATGCAAATTAAATACAACACATCAGGGACCTACACAAGGCAGGAAAGATACATTGCATTTTCTGATATACAGAGAGATATTTTTCAGAATATATGACACACTCCATTCTAAAAGAACTTCCACCTATAATCTGATACTCAAATATTAATTGCAACACTTTTACAAAATTCTCTTCTTTCAATTATCAAATAATAAAGAACAATGTCTGAATACTTTTACTTAGTTGTTTCCTATCACATGGTATGCTATAGAACAGCGGTTCCCAGGGGTGCCGCGGCGCTGTCAAAAGGGTGCCGTGGCCAGGAAGAAAAGAAAAAAAAACGTACCAATCCGGCGGCACCTGGGACCCAGCATCCTCCTCCCTTCTCGCTCTCACTGAATGTCGGGAGTGACGTCATCTCATCCGACTTATTTAGTGAGAAGCGGCGGGAGAGAGGAGGATGCTGGGTCCCAGGCGCCGCCGGATTGGTAAGAAGACAGAAGAGAAGACAGAAGAAATAGAAGAAAGAAGGCCAAGTATGGTAAGTAAAGAAAGGGGAGGGGAAATGGATTGGCAGAAGAATGAAGGAGGGGGCAGAATGAGGATGAAGAGGGGCAAAGTGAGGATGAAGAGGGGCAGAGTAAAGATGACGAGGGGCAGAATGAGGATGAAGGGGAGCAGAGTGTGGATGAAGGAGGGCACAGAGTGTGTGGATGAAAGAGGGGACAGAGTGTGTGAATGAAGGAGTGCACAGAGTGTGTTGATGAAGAAGGGCAGAGTGTGTGGATGACGGAGGGCACAGAGTGTGTGGATGAAGGAGGGCACAGAGTGTGAGGATGAAGGAGGGGACAGAGTGTGTGGATGAAGGAGGGCACAGAGTGTGTGGATGAAGGAGGGCACAGAGTGTGTTGATGAAGGAGGGCACAGAGTGTGTTGATGAAGGAGGGCACAGAGCGTGTGGATTAAGGAGAGCACAGAGTGTGTGGATGAAGGAGGGCACAGAGTGATCGTGAAGGGGCACAGTGTGATGATTTTTGTACATGTTGTTGTTTTATTTTGTTTATTCCTCTTAGTATTAGCAGTAAATTATTTTTTGACAGAAATATAATTGAAATAAATATATAAAAGTATTATTTTTCCTTGGATTTATATGTATTATTTTTGCAAACAACTTACTAAGTATTTCTGTCCTGACCTAAATATTTATTGCGTTATTTTGACCCAACTACTTATAAAACAGTACTGCTCGGTAATTATTTTGGAGGGGTTCCTTAAAAAAAATTATGGAGACTCTAAGGGTGCCGCGAACTGAAAAAGTTTGGGAACCGCTGCTATAGAGTGTTTCCGCACTGTACCAAGTGACCTAATCATTATTGCTACTTTCTGTTTCTTGCAGTGTGTATAGACAAAACACAGACAGAAGAGCTCAAAGAAGAAGACACAGACCTGGGTTTCATAAACTGCAGCACAATTTAATAAGAATGTTTTTGGCATTAGAACAGATATAATGTAGTTTATGTCCAGTGCTGAAAGATTAATGCAATAACAATCCTGTTGAGTATTAAATCAGATCCAAAGTAAAATACAATCAATACAGACAAATAAATAAATACCACTTGCATGCCAGAATGTGATATACGGCAGCAATATATCTAAAACCTGCTGAGTAAAAATCCAGCTGAGTAATAATATATTCAATTGCATCTATCACCAGATTGTCTGGAAAATATATTTTCCTTATTGTAATAGCAAACAACAACAGTGCCTTCTGAGGAGGCGTTGGAAGGTAGAGTCCGGATCGGGGGTCACTGTGGAGTCGCTGCCACCATGTCATTCACAGGTCTTTGTGAGGGGTCGGTAGGGATTTTTACTATGAACTAATCGAGGTTGGGCCTTAATTTACTGTTGTGCATTATAATCTCCTACATTCTTTCTGTGTTTTTGGTAGATATCTATTTAAATAAACTATTGACTGGCTATGTACTGTTATGAATTGTATTTTTCCATTATGATTGCATCAATATTTTTTTATTTCTTCTAGTTATTTATTAATATCAGCTTTTGTTTCCAGGTTACAAATTACTTATAATCAACTATTTATTGGTGCATCTTCTATTAGATATGTTGTTTAGGTAATTTCTTTTCTGTTACAATTATATTTTTATACTTGACTACAATCTCACTGTTTGTTTAATTTTTACATATATTGTTTTTATTTGTGCTGTAATTTGTATTGCTAACTCATCATGTGTATCCTAATTAAAGATGAAATTTATAGCTAATAGTAGTTGTGCTCCTTTTAGTGGTAGCAGATACATGTTTTATAATAAATAATAAACTCCTATTTTTACTTTTTTAAATTTAAATCAAAATATGATAAAAAATAATTGTTAAAGGATAGCTAGGTTCTTTATGTATAGGTACAGGGGCATTTCCTTAGGGTCCTGGCTTTGGTGGAGGTTGGAATCTGGACCCCTTAGTTTGCCACCTCCACTTAAATAACCGCAATAGTCATATTTAGTGAGACACCGCCTTGTGAGACAAATAGCAGGATTTCAGACTATAAAGTATTGCCAGGCCAGAGTGTAATGAAATCGCCTTGCAGAAATATCACAATATTTTACTAATTACACTCAGATTACAGGAACATTAACTACAGTAGTTCCTGGCCCTAATATTGGACCCCACTGTCACTTGGGGTACAGTGATGGCACACAAATACTATTTATGTGACACTGAGCACCCAAGCGCTCTGGGCCTCAGCACCCTATTGTGGTCAAGACATTTACAACCAATGTATTCATGCCACTGTATAACTGTCTATATTTTGACATAGAAGGGGAGAAATTAGGGGCTCCTTTACCCATCGCCTTCTTTACTTCCTAACCTGCACTTTCTCTGAAAATAGTCACAATGGGTGATATATAAGAGAGGGGAAAAGGGGGATGGAAATTTTGCCTTAACTTTTTTTATATTATCCTTCTTTGTACTCCATTTTCAGTAATATTCTGCAACTTGCATGTCTTATGTTAATTAGTAAAAGTTGGTTTATTTTGCTTAACCTCACAATGAAATGTTACTTTTATAGAGTACACACAGGGGTATGGGTACACATAGGTGTAGTGGAAGTGTTGCCCATAGCAACCAATCAAATTCTAGCTATTATTTTCTATAATATACTGAATAAATGATAGGTAAAATCTGCTATGAGCAACACCTACACGTATCCTTTCTAGAAGGTGATAAATCAATCCTATAATGTAGTAATGGTTTGCGATTTTTTTCCTACTGAACCTGCACTGCATATTGTCAGAAGAGAGCAGCAAGCAGCTATTTACATCTCTGTTTTCTTAAAAAAGCATAAGAAATAAAACAACCAAAAAAATGTTTTTGCATCCTAAATGCAAAATATTTTTATAGAATATTGTGTAAAAATGCGAGCTCTATAGATTGTAAACTTGTGAGCAGGGCCCTCTTACGTCTCTGTGTGTTAATATGCAGTTCTGTTTTATTACAATGTTGTTGCCAATTGTAAATCACCCTGGAGTATGCTGGTGTTATATAAATAAATGTTAATAGTAATAATAATAATAATAATAATAATAATAATAATAATAATAATATTTGTTCCATCACAGATATTTTAATAACATTTTCATATTTTTCAGCATTTATATAATACTCTCCAGTGCCTTGTACAATCTATAGGAAGAATTCCAGTACAAGCTCTCAGGCAATGGGCAGGGAAACAGGGGCAATATAAAGTGGCTGGGAAAAGGGGTCCACTCAGCTATTTATGTGGGGGAGAGGAGAAACAGAAACAACTAATGGTCTCCTACACACATTTATATTTGCAATGTTTTAACGCTGGATGAAACATTTCCTGTACATTATTGCTCCAGTGTGACAGGAGATGAGTGTTCCTCATTCGCTTCAATGTGTCAGCACGGAGCAATTTGGTCGATATGACCGTGAGTGCTTTTATTGCTGGAATCGCATTAGCGTTCAGAGTGCTGTCTTCAACCAGCCTAAGGGTGGTGTAATACAACAACTATCGCTGCTGCATTCTTTTCTCTGTTAATTTTGTGTTGGCGTCCTATTGAAATTAATGGGTTTTGCCTACAGGTCGTAACACAGAGCAGAACCCTGCTATAAAATCTGTAAAAAAAAGCTGTTGGCAAACTGAGAAACAGCTCAACACTTCATATAAGTCTTATGTTTCCTCCACCTGGCACATGAGTAATTAAGTCGATGTTGAAAAACTGCTTACACACTATGTGAATTGTTAGGAAGCATCTACATTACTTTTGCAATATTTCCGACACGTTGGCACTTTGACACATTGAGAACTACTGCATCTATCCAGTAAGAGTTCTCAACACTAGATAAGCCCCAATATATCAGAATTCAAAATTATTCTGCCAGTCTTGGAAAGAGAATGAGCCAGGGGGGTCCGGAATCTCATAAACACCATGGTCCTTGGCTGGGAGGTTTAACGTGTAGGGGCAGATTCAATTGAGTGTGAAGTCTCATAGGAGCCTCGTGCGAGTTTCCTCTGTGGAATGTTCAGGGTTAAAATATTTGCATATTTTTGCTCTCTCCTCTTAGCGATGTAAAGATTTCTGTACAGTACTTTCCGGCATAGTGCACATTAACCGCTTGTACAAGTTTTCTATGGAACCTTGCGCTTAATTGAATAGGCCCCATATTATTCAATTTGGGTGTAGTGATACTTCTCAGTCTGTACTCATGTGATTGTCATTTTGTCTGCTTCTCAGGTGTGGTGGAAGCTTGTCTCCTGCACCTCCTGAAGAGAAGGGCAGCCGGATTCTTGCGGAGTGATAAAGTTGCAGCCTTATTCATGAAGGTCGCCAAGACATGTACCACTGCTGCAGATATATGCAAGAAAGTGCAAGACCTGCAACAACAGGTGGAAGGCAGGTGAGGAAAATCTAAATTATTACATTTATTTAAAAGCATACATGTCTTTTTAGAGAAAATTAGTGAATAAAGAAAATTTTATTCGGACTTGTGCTGTTAAACAAGTGTGAAGATGGGAGACAAGGTATTGCCTACACAATTTATTTAGAAGGACATCCTGTTCAGTAATAAATACTTTCCAGGTGCTCTTCACTAACATCACCAGCGGTCAAAGTTGGTAGGTATACAGTGGTATGTCACACCGCCACTACTCCTACTGCTTTCATTGTAAAACTATCAAACTCATTTACTTACATTTTCCATACCGCCACTGTATATATATATATAAATATATATTTAGTGAGGGTGTTGAAGTAAGGGTGTCTACAGCTGTAACGCCACTTCTCCTACTTCCTTTATTCTAAATTCCCTACATATTCCATACCGTCAATTCATTTTCCACTTCAACCACTGTATATATATATATATATATATATATATATATATATATATATATATATATTGCTTTGCTGGAATGCTTAATGGGGACACCATTTCACAGTGCTCTCATGGGTTTATTTGCAGACCAGGCCATGCTTAATGAGAATAAGTAGAAGAAAGTGTATACTGGAAACAAAAAAAGATAACCAAAGGGGCAAAGGAAAACACAGGTTACATGCAGAGGCAGGGATCAAGTATGGCTTAAGCACATGGATCAAACAAGAAGCATTAAATATAGAGGGCCAGAAGATAGGTATGGTAATACCAGGAGGCAGATAAGAAGCATTGGATAATTACAGTAGGAAGATAAGAAGAATGGTTAGGAATCCTAGAGTCAGGCCCGGCGCTCCCATTAGGCAAGGTTAGGCACTTGCCTAGGGTGCCGGGCTCTGGAGGGCACCACAGAATAATAAAATACTTTAAAACTGTGCGACGACCGCTGACCATACCTGTCACGGCCGCCGCACAGCATCAGATGCACAGAGAGGGGGGAAGAGGCTATTTTGTCACCACTGCCGCCTCTCTGCTCCGTCTCCTCCCCATCACTTACTAGTGTCAGTGAGTGGAGGGGAGGAGACGGAGCAGAGAGGCGGCGGTGGCGAGACAAGGTAAGGAGAGGAGGGAGGAGGGCGGCGATTTTTGCGGGGGCGGGGGCGGCGATTTTTGCAAGGGGTGGGGGGCGTCGCTTTTTTAAAAATGCCTAGGGCGCCGTGGACCCTAGCACCGGCCCTGCCTAGAGTTAATGTGTTTCAGCACTATTCAGTGCTTCGGAATCTCACCTGAAATCACCAATGGTGGAGAAACAGATGAAGCCAATGTATCTAAATCCAAATATTGATGAAACTTACTGAACTCGTTTTTTGTCCTTTTAGTAACATCATCTCAGTGAGATAACTACAGTACTTTTTTTCGCACAGTCATCAACAGAGCAGTAAGATTTTAAAGCGCTGAAACACATTAACTCCAATTCTTGGATTGTTTACTTAAATTAATGGCGACATTACGGACAGCTCACTATTTCCATTTCAATATACCGATACAACAGTTTTGGGACATTGGTGTTCCTAATCAGGAGAGGATTACTGATACTAAGCATTTTTCACTGAGGAGTACCCTTGTTATTTAACATGAACATTATATCATCCATGCATAATTAATTCTGGCAGCTTCAAATAACCTCTTCCAGGAAAAGGTCTAACTTGTATAATTTATTCAGCAATTGTATTTATTTGATTATACTGCATGTACTATTCTAATGCTGGAACACCTTGTTTTTTACTGCATTGTGATATATTTTATATATTGTAAGTCAATCTGCATTTGTATTATTCATGTGGTATTGTTTATTGATATAATTTTTATATTGGTTACTTATTAATGTAGACATCTGCTCATTCACCCAAATTCTATTTATACTGTATCTCACACTGGTAGAAAACTGTTAGCACTGTTATTTATTCTTTGTACTAAACAACACTGCTCTGTGGACCTTTGGGCTTCTATTGCAGTGATATATAGCTCCAGCTTTCCAGATCCGGTTAGTTTACAATTAGTTCTATTAGAGATTTTTCTGGTTCTTCCAGATCTTGCACTGACTTCAACAGTTTCCATTAACTTCCTTTGTTTAATGCTATTCCTGACAGTGAAAATTCCAAAGTGTAAGTGTTTATATATCTTTATATAGTCTTAATTTACATTGTGACATAAATTATCTTCATTTATAAGTTTTCAGTCAGCTGCTTTGAGGAGCCCATTTTAAATGAGGTAGGCTCACCATCCTGAGATGTTAAATGGGTATTTAACTCTAGAACTGTCTTCTCTTCTTTTATTTTAAGGCTTAACAAGTCAATCAATTGTTGAATCCTTATAAAAATGATTAATGAATCAAATGGAAGTGTTCCCAAACTTGTGCACATTTATTTACTTTTACTTTTATAGTTTTATTTTTTTGATCTGTTATATCAGTAAGTAAATAGTAATTGTGCATTGAAGATATATGTCTTGTTTACGTTTGCACCCTACAGAGGTTTTGTTCATTTCTTTTCACTTTGAGATTCAGTGAAATGTATCAGGGTCCCCAAACTTTTGCATACAACTGTATATATTGGAGAAAAGCTAAGTATATGATTTGCCATGTTTTACCTTTGTCTGCAGTAGATTGTGTGTAATATGGCCCCTATCTGTGATTAATTATCTCCATCTTGTTGCCTACGTATTGGGTTGTTTGTATGCCTCATAGTCCTTCTATTGTAGGTTGATCACATGCACTGTCTTACATCAATCGCAGGTTCTTTCGGTGTTCTACTGTAGTTTTAAAGCAATATATTTCCATAAATCAAACTAGAAGAAGCAGCTATGCCTTTCGGTTTAGACTATATATCAAGCTGTCAATGTAAAATACAAGTGATAATGAAACAAGGATCTGGAAAATAGATCATAATCAACTGTAATCTATAGACTACCAGGAAATTGTCCATGGGAGAGAGGTAACAGTTCAGCTTAGTTTTTTCATATTGATGGATATATTCATATTTCATGTGATGGATTTGTTTTATAAACACATGTCGACTTCTAGTTGGTTCCGGGACAAGCAGACAAGAGGTAGAGTAGCTGAGACATCTGTAATATGTTGCGTTATAGTAAACCATGGATTTCCCAGACAATGGGGCCTTGTGCTATCCACACTGAATATATATTCCTCCACAGTAGCATTAATAGTCAAAACATTTTGTGCGCTTGTGGACTGGAAAACAATACAATAACATACATTACCATAATGAATCCAATAATCTAAAGAAGTAGAATAGAAATGCCTCACTCAGCACCGCATTCAGGCAATGCTGGGTTTGTGGAAAGACCACATAATGTAGGTACACACGAAAGGCAGCAGAAGAGTGAGGGATGCACACTGCCCCCATGTTCCCACTGCCCCCATGTACTTTCATACTTAAATGGTTCTGTGGCGATAGAGTTAAAACAAAATATGAATTGAGACCATTGACTCCCAAACAAGAGTTAAAATAATGAATTGGGGATTTATATAAATGATTTCACCCCAGAAGGATGGCTTTTGGAATTTGATCAGTCAGCCCAGTGGGAGGTATTTAGGTTAAACTCATCAGAGAACACACATGGTTTCTGGAAACCCAAATATGTATGTTACCACCTTGCTTCCATCTGATAATCCACGCTCCTTCTTGGCTGGAGTAACTGTCTAATAAAGGTTTTGTGCAGACAGAGAAACATTAGCATCAAAAAGTGTTAGTACTGTCCATTAACAAAAGGATGTGGCTCAGTGAAATCCATGAGCAAACAACAAGACTTGAGACAACTTCAAAAGATACCAGCTGTCTGTGTATTAATAAAGAAAATGTACATTTCAAAACAAACTTCTTCATATTTCATATTTTGAGAAATCTTGTGCCAGTTTAAACTCAAGGACAAAAGCTGCACAAGGTGTGCTAATTAAAAATAACCGCTGTACAGAGAGACTACTGTAATCCTGTATCTTCCGGAATGAGACTGAACAATTCCATGATAATATCATATTTATTAGGCACATGAATAAGATGTTGTGACCGGTTTATTGAATGATGAAATATGTCTATGAGGAAAGATATGGCTGGCATATGAATTTTGGACTATTCCTGAACAGACTATGATTCACAACCAGCAGGAGATCTCCTACCCATTTTAGCATATACTCCCCTCTGAGGAACCTCCCAGTGGTTATAAATCCCTAGTATGTTCTTGCAAATTGTCAGCTCTGGGAACTCAGTCTAATTATGGATTGTCCACTTCCTTCTGCCTTGTTCCATGCATACAGACTATATAAACTATGTAAGAGTTATATTTCTGTATTTTTACCCTTTATTTTCTAGCTGTATTGCATTTATTTGAATGTCACTGTATTATATTCTATGTCCTGTTCCTTTTTATACTAAATCTAAAATTTAATAAGTTTGTTCTTGATATGCTAACAAATCCTTATGCCTGATATGAAGAGAAGGAGTATATTGATCATGTTAATCTTTTTAGTGCTAGTTAACAACTCTTTGATTGCTGGTGTGTGAATTGGTAACTCTTTGACTAACAGAGTATAGTGTGTGAAAGCAGGTAAGTTTGTGTTACAGAGTATGGGGTTCTATTGCCCTAATACAATAAGTGGTGGCAGTGATTAGGTGTGTATGGAAGTGAGACATCTGCTTTGGGGTGTTTTTCTGTAACCTCTGTGAAAGGTGAGGGCAAGGTTGCGTACTGTTAATGCCTTGAAGTAACAACCAAATCGCAGATGCTAGGGCAATATCAAGCTTATAACAAAATAATAAATATAATGAAATATATTGTAGTATTTCACAAATTATACAATTCCACTGAAAATAGGGCTCCCCTAAAGAGGAGCAGAAAGCCAGAACAGCCGCGTGGCATCAAGCTTTTGTTCATAAAAACACTCTGCTTCATTTTGGGCACAAACCATTGTAAAACAGTTTAAAGTGTCTAACCCAAATGATGTATAATCCATATACATCAGTAGTCTGATTTTTAGAATAATAGAAAAACATAAAGATTTGTCTATCTGGGATCTGCAAGAGTTTGTGAGATATTTGGTGCTGAATTATTGTAATAATTAATTTTAAATTAAAAAAGTATTATAATTAGTGATTATTGAAAATAATAAGGATATGTTTATAAGCAGTCCTATGATGGACCACAATTCGGCAAATGGTTGCACAAGACTTCTGTGCAGAGGCATTTCCAAAAGCAGTATATAGATGTGCACCTGTTTATGGGTGCAGCAGCTAAAATATTATGGCCTGCACATCCATAGTTTTTCCAGTTCTTGAGTGGTGCTTAGTGAGTCATAAAGCTGCTTATTTACCAAGTGATCGATACACGCTGACTGTCTACATGTGTAGCACACGTCAAATTGTCTTTTAACCCTGAGTAAATCTGCTGCCATAAAGTAACCCTGTGGACTTCAGCGGACCTCATGGAGCACCCTATAAATAAAAATGAATAATAATAATAATAATAATAATACAGGCAGTATATTTACGCCATGCATATTGTTAACATTAAACGCCAAACAATTGCTATGTTTTCCTTGAAATACTATGACAAACCATATGGTTTGTACTTAAATCAATGTAAATAAATGAGGTTGGGGTGATATCCACACTATAAACTCAATAACATATGCTGCTGATAAATATATGGATTTCCGTACTGTGTATGCGCACCACAATGTGTCAGTATTTAGATTTGTGCGAATCATACACCTAAGGCTCCTTAGACCTGGAGAGGGCTTGTACATGTAAGTGCAGCACCCCCTGGAAATGTGACCTGAATAAACTTAGACACATCTTTAGATATAGTTCTTAGCAATGTGTCTTATACAGACACATGAGGCCAGGTGCACAGGTACATGATGATGATGATGATGGCACCAGACTCATTGTGTAGCAGCTTTTAATTGGCTGTTTGTATATTGACTCCTCCAACTGATAGTGCTTCATTCATTAGTGTTGCAGGTATATAATGTCAGACTGTGTACGTCTAATTGGATTTGTTTTTTGTAAGTTACATTTTAACTACTGCAGAAAGAAAATTTCTCATTGGCTTTATAAAGTGGTAAATGACAGCTGTGGTGGGTTTTGTACAGTATTTCATCACACTTTATGAGAAAATGGGACTTTTGCTTTTGTTAATAACACTGGTGATGACACATCATAGCATTAAGGTTAATGCGCTACACATCTCTATGTTGTCTTAGGTTAGTTTACACATTTCTATGCCTGACATATGGCCTGACAGAGAAATACTGCTGTTCAGATAGATAAACTCAACATACGCACATAAGTCCTGATTTATTGGAATAGAAGTTTTATGCATACGATAGACGGACAAATAGTCAAATTGTAAATGAGGCCCATAATTAAGTTATCATTGGTTGATGATGATCTTCACCAAGTGGTTTATTTTTAAGTGAAACTGTCTTTGGGGGATAAACTGCATTAGATAATTGTGGCAGAATTTATAGACATGGTATAATGTGGAATAAAGTTCTAGAAAATAAAAAAATTTCTAGTGAAATCTTCATTAACAAAAGTACAGCCAACATTTTAGGATTTTGCACTTCCAATATATACACTAGTGTTAAACCGGTGATTTTGCACATTTTAAAAAAATAATATTTATTATTATTAGTAGTAGTAGTAGTAGTAGTAGTAGTAGTTATGTATACACACTGATTCTGTGGTTTGAGACAACTGTCATCACTTTCATTTCTTCGTTATAGCTAGAGATGTTCACTAACCCCCGTGTTCTGGTTTTTTTTTTTTGGATCTGGATTAATTTTGTGTTTTGGTTTTGGCAAAACAGCCCTTGCGTGTGTTGGTTTTGGTTTTGGATCCCTTTTTTTCTAAAATCCCTTTTTTTTTGCTAAAATCACATCATTTTTTTCCTACATTATTATTAACCTCAATAACACTAATTTCAAGTCATTTGCAGTCAATTTTGACCACCTCACAGGTCACAATATTATTTGCATACACTTTCAAACAAAGACTGCAGTGACCTGGCTGGATGCTAAGCGACAGTTCATGGCACATCTAGGAAACATTGTCATACAGCCATCCGCTGAAAAAAAAAAGAAAAGTGGTACACCCACCCTTATGTAAGATATTGAAAAGGACATGTACAGTTTAACAAAGCAAGCACTCCAGCGACAAGCAGTGCCACTTTTGTGGCTGAAGTGCTTGGTTTGTTTGGGCCCCCACAAAACAAGCTAACAATGGGCTTAAGGCACCTAAGCAAACAGTGCTATTAATGAACTCTACTGTGGCAAGTTATGCACCAGTGGAAGCAGTTCTTGCCAGTGATAAGAAGAAGGCCATTGTTATAAGACCAAAATATCCACCTCTTATGTGTGGAATTATTTTTACTCAAATTCTGACAACAGTTGTCTAGCCATTGTAAAGGCACAGTCAGTAGAGGTAGGGACCTTAACCATCTAGGATCCTCATCCATGTTACGCCATTTGAAGCGAGTTCATGGAAAGCTTTTGTGAAAATCAGAAACTTCACACGCGAGATCCAACGATGTAACAATGACGTTTGCCTAGTTTTCAATTCCGAGGGCGCGCAAAGTTCGGGTGTGCTCGGTTCTCGAAGAACCAAACCTGAACATCTCTACTTATAGCCAGATAATTTAATGGTGTATCCTTCATTAGAAAAATGATCAATCTTTTCCTTCAGATTTTCACCAGTTTTCAGAAATATCCCTTATTTTCTTCATCACTGTACACATCAAGCCCCATAGAGGTATTTGGGGGGGAGTTCTTCTTTAAATAGCAAGTTAATTACATTTTAAGCATGCATCGGATAGTCATTTTTATTAGCTGTCCTCAAACAAATCATTATTTCCTTTTCAAAATCTCACTGGAGGACAGACAAGTATGGATGCCAGTCACACACACACATAGACTCAGATTCTCAGCAGTCATGTGATGGCAGAGGGTAGAGATGAAGTGGGAAGATTTTACAGTGTTTACAGAGCTCAGAGAGGTGTTCTCTGCTCACTACATCTTATGCCAAGTAGCTGTGGTTGCCATGGTAGCCACATGCCACGGTGGACAGAATTATAAATCAGTAATAGCAGCCTGAAAAAACAAACCAAGGAAAAAGGTAACTACCAAGCTTCTTCTTATAGCATGCCACCAATGATTTCTGTTAGAAAACACACCCATTTTTTTTCATGAGATTGCTGCTTTACCTATCAGTCTTTACACTCTTCACACCTTTAACATGATCTACAGTATCTTATATTGTGTGACTCATACTATTCTTGTTCATCTACTTGGCCTTTACCATGATGGTAACAAGCAAATCCTCTTGACCTATTATTATCAGATCTTACTTTTTACATTGTAGTCTACTAGGTTACAATAAAATAACTCAATCTTAATGTTATAGACCAGCAAAATTAAACCTATTTTTAACTCTACAATTTGTACACTATAAGCACTATCCTCATACTTCTCGAGGCTCAGCCATAAGTGCAATGATAAAACTGTTTTTTCCAGCATCCTGTCAGCTGTGAGCAAGAGTATCACACAAACACAGGGATCACAGCCAGCTTTAATAAGAACAGCTCATGAGGTGTGACTGTAGTGTTTGCTATCTAGCTTCTTTCCCTCTTGTGCTGCAAAAAGTGTTGCTCATTTCAAGCGAAATAATGCTTCTGCTAATTAGCACCTGAAATCTTAGCTTGTAAGGCTTACAGTAGCATTTAAAGGGGAATGTCACTCTAAAGAACGTGGTTCAGGTTCTCAATGCACACATGCAAAACGGTCTCCTATAAAAAAAAAAAAAATTAAACATTATTTCTGCAAAATTATGCATTATATTCAATATTCAAGTTATATCAACAATCAATATTAAACAATTAAATCAATAACAAAAAGATAAGCTTAAATGCAATGTTCAGCTAAGATAGTTGATTGCGAAGAATGATCTTAGGCAGTAACAGTACACATAAATGTAATTCTGAACCCCCAATGAAGAATATAGAGGTATCGGGGCAGAGACAGGATTTCTTAAGGGAGTTTCCAAATGCTTAACTTGAAATTAATGTTTCCGATATATATATATATATATATATATATATATATATATATATACCTATCTATCCATCTATCCATAAATAACACATATATCTATATGTATACGTGTGCACATACCTATCTATCTATCTATCTTTCTATCTATCATATATATATATATATATATATATATATATATATATATATATATACACATATTGAGATTTACATTCCATCATGTTAATTTTGTCAGGATACCCATACCCATATGGGCCTACAGTCCTACATATAGCTGCCAGCTAGATAGAAAGTAGTAAACTATGCAGATTTGCTAAAAACTAAGTGCACTGCAAATTCAAATTGTTGTAAATTAACTTTTATTATAATGAACATGTGAATGGTATTTATGTTTTCTTACCATTATATAAGATAATATTTTTGGGGGATTGTTGAAGTTAAATTAACAGCTCCCTAGGAGTGTGAGTATGGATTACTGGATCCTATGGAAATATTTTAATATCCCCTCCCCCTACATACACTTAACTTTTACCTCCATTCTAAATGAATAAATACATCAAATCAACTGGAAGCAGATCTGAAGAAACGTCTCTTGTTGAATACGGGTGTAGGTGCGCTCTGCGTATGTGGCACTTGCCGCATTGATACACACACAGCACTGCAGGTTATGTACAATACATATGTGGAATATAAAGTCCCAAAATTCACAGAAAGAAAAAGTATTCAATTATGGTCACCTGTTCCCTCCTGTCTCTTTACCTATTCTTCTTCTCCAACTTCACTGTACCAGCTATGCTTGGAGCTTTTTGGAGCCTTGGTATTATTCGTTTATTGTTCTCTACTGTTTTACCATATAGGGTCTACTGTTTGTATTATGTACGGCGCTGTAGAAATCTTGTGGTCCCCTATAAATAATGGATAATAATAATAATAGTAATCTAGAGCTTGATTCATTAAGGAAAGTTAAACAAAAAATTTAGTGCGTTTTCTTACTCAAGTTTTCTGGACAAAATGATGTTACAATGCAAGGGATGCAAATGAGTTTATTATTTTGCACATAATGAAAATACTTGATAGCGGTATTTTTACACTAAAATGTAAAGTTGATCTAGGACATGTCCTACCCCAAAAATAAATCTGCCATCACATTTTAAATATACCTCCCCCTCCAATGCAACATGGTTTTGCCTTTCATTAATGAATCAGGCAAATAGTCATTAATGAAAAAAACACACATATACATATATATATATATATATATATATGTACATACAAGTTAACCCGTGCATGATACTCATGCAATCGAGTCAAATCAAGCTACTTAAGGTGTTAAAAAGGTTCTTGTCATGCATTTGGGCCTAGCCCAGGCCTCAACCACCAACCACTCCCCACTGTCACCCCCGGCAACCACCAACCACTCCCCACTGTCACCCCCGGCAACCACCAACCACTCCCAACTGTCACTTCTCCTTCAAGAAATATATATATATTTTTTTAAAATCTTTATAAACACTTTTAACAATTAACAAATTAAATTAACAAATTAAAAACATCTTAGTATACCAAATTTTAGCCCTTTCTGAATTTTTTTTTCCACACACACTAAGAATTTAGTAGGTCAGTGTATAACTCCGCCCAGCAGGTGGCGCTGCAGCTTGGTTTTATTTTTTCCACACACAGACAGACTAACAAACGCCACTAGACATTTATATTATAGATCTCTCTCTCTCTCTCTCTCTCTCTCTCTCTCTCTCTCTCTCTCTCTCTCTATATATATATATATATATATATATATATATATATATATACTTTGATTGCAAACAGATGTTTTATCATGCATACATGTTCGATATCAGTATCGCTCTGCACTTAGACCTGCCCTGTAGCTGGTGCGACTTAAAATCACGTACCTGAGAGATGCCCACAGCTTGCATAGGACACTGCTGCGTGCGCTTGAGCTTGGCACACCCTCTCTGTACATTGAGTACATGCAAACACCCATTCCCCTCCCCGTTCTGCCCATGAAATCTTTAACCTGTCGGAAGTGACCTTAACGCTTGAAGATGAATTGCATACAACTGCTTTCACTGGAGTATCGTGCACAGCAATTTAACGGAAAATATGGCACGTATCAACATTTGTTGGTCCCTTAATGAATCAGGCCCTCTGTATCTAGGAAGTGATCAGCAGCCCCACACAAAGATCACCACAGTCAGTAGCTTAGCCAGCTTCCTTGGTAACAGACGTGGAAGTGCTCATACCTGCAGATGTCTATGAAGTTCCAGAGCAAGTCAAACACCACTGCCGGGCCTCTGCTTAGTACTAATGTGGCCCAATAAGTAGAGTTTCAGAAAATGTTGTTTGCACTGAACAAAAAGTAAAGAGTAAAATCTGAAAACTCTACAGCAGAATAAAGAAATACTGGCCATCTTATATAAGTTTGTTCATACTGAATATGCAGTATGGATCTTTAGTGACAGTTTCTTGCTGCATTATCCCTAATAGATAAGAGAGGTTAAGTGCTCTACATTTGATGGAAAGTGCACTTTGCATTATGTTAACAATCTGAAGAATACTTAGTGTAACATCTCAACACTGTTAATTAATGAACATTCATGCCCTGTAGAAACCCAATTGTGGTTTATAGTGAGATGTAAATTCCGTATAAACATATTCCTTATAATATGTGCATTTAATTATCATTGCATATAAAAGTGTCTATCAGGAGATACTTTCAATGCTGTGTGTTGTATTTCCTACTTCCTCCATAAGTTTCTATTATGGCACCTGCAGGGGTGTGTATCTGACAAACTGCACAGATTCCAGGCATGGGAACTAGTGTTTCTTCTACTTGTGAGGATGAGGGTTATATTGAAATAATAATGTTTATTGCAGCTCCCTTTAATTGTGGAATAAGAGTGTTTAAGTGTTGTACTTCTCTTCTGCCTTTGGGGAATTGCTCATTTAGAGTCCACAATTATTTTACAGATGTCCTTAAACATGTCTTTGAGACCAGGGACGACCTCTCATGTCAAAAAATAGATATTTCGGTTCACATGTTGAGTCATTTGAGGAGGATCTTACAGAATGGAATTTTCATGATCTCATCATTTTTAGTTTATTAGTTGGTTGTACCCCATAACCCACTGGTAGGTTACGGGGTACATTCCCTTTTTTCCATAATATTCCCTTTTTGTTTATTTTCAAGAAGATGTGATCCCTCACTTGTGTGGGTCCAGGTCACTTGTTAAATCCATGGAAAATACCTTGTTGATAACCATTGTCATTTGGCTTAATTCCAACCTGGGTTGCCCCAAGAAACAACTGAAATGGTGGTTAAGTTGAGGAGTGTTTCTATATTGATGCAAACTGATGTAGATGTCTCAGGGAGAAGACTTTATGTAGAAGTAACATGTAACAAATACATTTAAATAATGTTTATTAAATTACTGATTTTTACCTTAGTAATCAATCTAATAATAAGAAGAATGTCTATATCTGTCTTTACTAGTGTAACTATATATGTTATGATAGAATATTTGCCAACATTCCCATTTGGAGAATTGGGACAATTTTCCCATGCCCCATATCTGCCCAAAGTAGTACTGTAAAGATAAAAGCAGTACTTTATTGAACTGATGGTGATGGGCCTTCTGTCAAAGCTTATATCTGAAGCTTATTCAGTTGTATGAAGGTGGTATTCTCTGGTCCAGCATTATGAGGAAAAACTGGAATGACACTGAAAACCATATTAACTAGATAAAACTCAGCGAGGGCCACATTAGTTATGTCAAGTTCATCTTGCATAGTGTCCTTCTGCTAAGAAGCATAAACATTGCTCCACACTATATGCAAATTCCCAATTTTGGCTGCAGAGAGGGACTCATGCTAGCTCCCACACAAGAGAGCACAAAGTGGTTGTTAATTTATTTGTATTGATAATAATGTGTATATTTATTTTATTTTTTACTGTTTTGTTACTTTAGTATTTAAAAGTTTGCCCATCGTCAGCACTGTGTGTTTTCTTTGCATTATAGTGTGCTTGCCTTATAATTGCTGTGCCTGCTCTGAATCTGTATTCTGCTGTTTGATCTGACCTACCTGACCTTTTGGCTTGTTATCTGGACCATTATCATTTCCTGCCTGCCCTTGACCCTTTGGCTCTGTTACCTGGACTACCCTTGTTCGCTGCCAGCTCTGACCCTCCGCCCCGAATCGAGACTCTTCCTGTCTGCTTCTGACCTTTTGACCCCTTGTCTGGCTCTGGTTGCTACTCGCGCTTGAGTAGTGCTCCTGCCTCCTACTTCTCGCTTACCCTTTCCTAGATATAAGCTTTTACTACTCTGAGTGTCCTGGGGGCATCCAAGTACCTGCAAAAATATCTATCTCTATGGGAATGGCAGCTGCTATTGGTGAAGACCTCTACTACAGTATCTGTTCTAAAAGCTTATACGGGATTCGGGGGAGCTGTAATAATGTCCTAAGTGAGTCTTCTAGACTAAAAGGTGGCAGTAGTTTATAAAATAGCTGTTATGATAGAGACATTCCTCCATTCTGCAATTGGTAAGATTTGTACATCAACTCCTGTCATGGTGATGCCAGCACTACTTGTACCCAAAGCCCAGTAAAGCGGAAAGGCTACTTTGAACTATAGTTAGCTGAAGTGTGGACTATACAAAGTGAATGCTTTACACTTAAGTTTCCCCTCAGATCACGGAAACCTGATGAAGCAACATTACCTTTTCCTAAAATGTTTTCCGTCTTTTCACTAAATAAATGTGGAATAATCTCTACAACATAAATGAAGCTTCATGTGTCAGCAATAGTGGGTTATGGAATGTGACCGGTCATCTCCTCGGAAAGTTATTCAGCCAGTAATCAGTGTTCCTTGAGTGTGATGTAACTGGCCATACTATACTGTATTGCAGTGGATCCCATCCATTTTATGTTAAGACACACCTGTCAATATACCTGTCTATATTATTTTTTGGTTATACATCTTTGTTAAAATACTGTGATTATTAAAGCTGAAAGAATGAGAAAATAAGATAAACAAAGGCAAACATTATCCAAATAAAATATATTTTGCGTGTACTCACTCTTTCATCTTTACCTTCTAGTTTTTATTTAATAATCCTTACCTATCACACTTGAATTCTTATGAAACATCCATTCTAGCATGTGGCTTAAGAATATGCCCCGAACCACTAGTTCGGATTCACCACTCCATATTCAGTTAATCAAGGTAATTCTTTATAAGTAAAACTGGAAGGAGTTGTGAAACTACTTTATCAACTGTAATGTGCACTTGAAATATTGAAAATACAACCAAGAAGGTGTACTTTAATTTGCTACATCCCACATATACACAAAACAGGGTGAAACAAACATTTTGAAAAATTATAATTGTCTAATTCAAAGCAATTGCTCATAATGATCTGGTAGGATTGTTGTCAATGTTATGTTTAGCTTTTTTTTCCCTGATGGTCCGTTATTTTGAAACCATTGTGTGTATCTATTTTTGGAAGATGGCGTTTCTCAGTACTCTGTAGGAATGCCTACCTATGTGCGTAACCATGATAGTCGATGACACAAAGGAAGATGTCTGGTTTAAAAGCACGTTTCAGGATCCAGTCCCGTATGGGTGCAAGAGAGAGGAATAATAAAAATATCCTGGTCACTCTACATGATACGCTTGTTAGCATTATTGGCCCAATATCACAAATACTTAAATGAAATAAACCGCAGGAAGATCGCTCATCTGTATGCATAGTGCTGGCCCGCTAACATTTCATTAACAAGGAAATGCTACTTCAAAAGAAACATGTGATTGAGATTTCCAGGGCTTTTCAGACCAGCGCAGTTCTGTGAAGTTAATGAGCTGATGCTGTCATCACGATTAGCAAATTGACCAAACGTGTAAGAAATTCATTAGCAGAATCATTTTGACAACTTACCTGCGATTACTTTGTTTTGCAAACAGTTATTAACCAAATGTAATCAGTTGTGGGAAAGGGTAGTTAACACTTTTAAGTATTTGAATATATGTAGCCTGAAATTGTATATAACCAGCCTCCTTACAAAATGTGCAGAAGAGTTTAACAGAAAGGTTTTGAACCTGTTTTTGCCTCATTGTGTCAGTGTATTTCCTTATGTAGATGAAGGCAATTATCTATGATGTGACACATCACTTGTTGCTTTTTTTTTACTTTTTCTTAATATATAAATACTGATCAGCCACAACACTAAAGCAACCTGCCTAATATTGTATAGGTCCCCATCATTCTGCCAAAACAGCTCTGACCCATCGAGGCATGGATTCCACAAGATATCAGCAGCAGATCCTTAACTTACGAGGTGGGGCCTCCATGGCACGGACTTGAATTTTACAGCACATCCCACGGATGCTCTATCGTATTGAGATCTGGGGAGTTTGGATGCTAAGTCCTAAAACCACTCCTGAACATTGTTTGTAGTGTTTCAGGGCACACTATTCTACTGAAAGGGCCTCCCATCAGGGAATACTGTTGCCATAAAGGTGTGTACTTGGCAGGGGCGGGCTGGCCCGGGGTGCAGGGGGGCATCGGCCCCCCGGGCCGCTCGGTCAGGCCGCTATTAGAGCCGGGGGGTAGGCCGGCCGCCCCCGGCTGCAAAATACTATGCTTTCAGCCCGCGGCCGCATCTGATGACATCAGATGCGGCCGTATCAGCGCACAGGCGGCCGCATCACATGACATAGGGTGCGGCCGCGTCATCAATGACGCGGCCGCATCCCTTTTCATGAGATGCGGCCGCCTGTGTGCCCCCCGGCCATGCCTCTCCCAGCCCGCGCCTGGTACTTGGTCTGGAAAAATGTTTAGGTAGGTTGTACGTGTCAAAGTAACAAGGACATGAATGCCAGAACCCAAGGTTTCCCAGCAGAATATTGCCCAGAGCATCACACTACCTCCCCCGGCATGCTTTCTTCCCATAGTGCATCCTGGTGCCATCTCTTCTCCAGATAAATGATTCACATGCACCCGGCCATCCACATGATGTAAAAGAAAACGTGATTCATCAGACCAGACTGAGCCCAGTATAATGTAGATCCTGTTCTCCTGAGCCCAGTATAATGCAGAACATGTTCTCCTGATCCCAGTATAATGCAGGACATGTTCTCCTGAGCCCAGTATAATGCAGGACATGTTCTCCTGATCCCAGTATAATGCAGGACATGTTCTCCTGAGCCCAGTATAATGCAGGACATGTTCTCCTGATCCCAGTATAATGCAGGACATGTTCTCCTGAGCCCAGTATAATGCAGGACATGTACTCCTGAGCCCAGTATAATGCAGAACACGTTCTCTTGAGCCCAGTATAATGCAGTACCTATTCTCCTGAGCTCAGTATAATGCAGTACCTATTCTCCTGAGCCCAGTATAATGCAGGACATGTTCTCCTGAGCCCAGTATAATGCAGTACCTATTCTCCTGAGCCCAGTATAATGCAGGACATGTTCTCCTGAGCCCAGTATAATGCAGTACCTATTCTTCTGAGCCCAGTATAATGCAGTACCTATTCAGATGACCCAAGTATAAAGTAGAGCTTATTTTGTAGACCTCAGTGATGAGATGATCACTGCATATGTGTGGAGAACCAGGCTGCTCAGTCTGTTACATGGGCCACCTGAGGATTCTCCATTTCTACAGCAGGCGATACTACTGTAGTTATTTAACAGGTCTGTGCCTTGTGCCCTGCTTCACTAGAAATTGGACAGCACTTCAAAAACATGGAAACCAACTAGGTTGTATCCCAATCTTTCTGTAGCATCTTTAACAAATGCACAAACAGTTGGCAAAAAAAACATTATCTTATGATAACAGAAGAGATGTATATTCTAAGGATATATGAAAAAAGGTTCCGTTTTCAATTCTGAGCAGCATAAAATAGAAATTGCTAAGGAGGAATAATCATAATAAGCAGTGCTTTTTTGTAACAAAAAATGTGCCGGAAGTCACATCACGTAGTCAATCACTGTACACACACCCACACACGTCAGTTGTGTAATGAAACATAATTGTCGCTGCCTGCAGTAAGGATTCAACGCGCAACCACACGACCAATAACAAGCTGAGCAGCGCCACAAGCCGAGAAGTGCCATCACAACTAGTGCGGACAAAGAACGCATGCATCGGACTCGGCACACAAGCAGCCCGCATGTACCGTTTTAATGATTTTGACGCCGACCTACCATCAACAGGGCAATTCAAGTCCACTTGGACCAAACATCAAATGTTCAAAAGTTACTTTTAAAACTTGGAAAATCCGTTGAAAATTGGTGCCGGAACTCAGTTCTGTGAGTTCTATGACAAAAAAAAGCACTGATAATAAGGATACTATTATTCAGAGGAGTTATGTTCTTGATTATGGGATTCAATAAAGAGCCACAGGATCCATTCTTGTCCATATACATATTAAAGCTTTGATAAAGACTTGACTTCCAGAGTCGAAACGTGTCGCCTATACAGTGTGAGTACAATGATTTATTTGATTTTATCTTCACAATTAAAAGGGTACTACACAAGTTGTTTCCCCTTTTCTTTTCATTTTGCCAGCAAATTTTGAGTACAAAAGAATTGAGTACAATTGTGAAGAGATATCATAGGATCTCCACACATTGAAATAATTTATACATCCCACAGTTATATATTGGTAGAGGACTTTTATGTCTTTGTATCCATATAGTACACTATATTGGTATTTCTTTTGTGAGTTTTGGTTCTAGTTCGAACAATTGAAGATTGCAAATCCAAGAAGGAGAAGCCCAATGTGGTAGAGGACTATTATCGTCTCCATATGTGTATGTGAGCACCAGGTGTTTGGATTATGTTCATTTCATATACATGTTCTCATTCATGGAGATAATGTATTATTTTCCCATGGAGGTAATGTGCCAAATATTTAATTTTTAAAGGGCTGGTATTGATGGAGTTTGAGGACTTGACCATTTTATTTAAATTCTCGGAAGGGTAACACAGAAGAAAGGTCCATGGAACTTTTTGTACAGAATCTTCAGACATGGAAGTCAAAAGGAATTGTATTTTATCCCAGAAAGGGGATATCCAAGGATAGGTCCACCTCTCAGGAGTTTAGTACCACTTACAATATATTTTATAGGCCGTTTCCTTGGTTAAGGTGGAAATGGATCTTTTAGCTGTGCCCTCAACCATGCCCTCTCATCCGTCCTCATCCAAAGGGGGACCCAGGTCTTTCTCCCCTCCTCTTTCATGACAACTTTGTAATACATTAAGGGAGTCAAGTAATAAACCATATTATATTGAAATCATGCTTTAATGTGTGTGGGATATGAGACAGATTTGTTCAAAAAGTGATAGGTCTCGGCATTTGTTCTGGTGAAAGAGAGGCTAGGAAATATTTTGTTTGGAAATGTAATTTCAGGAAATTTTTGTTGAATATCATGGAGGGATATAAACTGTCAGGGAGGTTGTTTAGGTCATGGGATGAGGTTGAGGTCCAGACATGAAGAAATGCTGTGATAGGGGCGTGGTATGACTAGATTATTGGATGAATATGCACTCTGTCTAGCTTTAGGGTTACATCATCGCTGAACCGATTTAAATCTATTGTTAAGTGGGAATGATGAACCATTGAATAAAACAGGTAATCTCTAACATTCCAAGAATCTTATGATCAATTGGCAATAATTGGAAAGTGCTGACAATGGGAAGCACAGTTGTGTGCAAGGCACAACTTGGTCAGCAAAAAGCTCAAGGGTACATGGTACAAGGGTATACAGGGTGTATATAAGAGTGAGGGATGACCCGTACTCTCAAATTCCCTGGAAAAATTATTTAAAAAAATAGAATATAAACATTTGAAAATTCCAAATGCTATTTTTAATAATCTAAAAATATCAAGTATAAACACAGGTTATTACTTAATTTTAGTTTAACAAAACTATGCAAATACTAGTGAAAACTCGTCCCCCTGTAAAAAGGAACAAGAAAAAGTGAAAACATAGTAAGAAACATTTTACAATGCAAATTATTTATCTTGCCATAAAGAAAGAAAACATTAAAAATATCATTAAATAAATCCGAACATAAAATATCATTATACGCCGACGATGTTCTTTTGACTCTCTCGGATCCCGCTGTTTCTCTTCCTCCCCTTCTTGCAGACATCAAAACCTACAGTTACATCTCGGGATACAAAATCAATCCACAAAAAACAGAAACTCTTGATTTCTATCTTACAGAAAGTATGAAATCTTCTCTCACTCAACAATTCCCCTTCAAATGGTACCATAAAAAGATAAAATATTTAGGTATCTACATAACTAAACAATATAGTCAGCTTTTCCAAGCTAACTATTCTAAACTACTATCCCAAATTAAATCTGATTTAGAAACCTGGAGTAAAAACCTAATTTCCTGGATAGGACGAATCAATTCAGTTAAAATGAACATTTTGCCCAGGTTGCTGTATCTCTTCCAAGCCCTTCCCATACGCATTCCCCCTTATGTATTCAAATTTTTGCAACACTACACTTCACAATTCATATGGGGTAGAAAACGTCCAAGAGTTCGGCTCCTTGTCCTACAAAGGTCGACGCGGGAGGGCGGTCTGGGAATCCCCAATTTTAAAAACTATTTCTTGGCAGCGCAACTTGCCCAGTGTATTTTATGGAACTCCCCGGGCTCCTCCAGAGTTTGGGTCTCGATTGAAGCTGAGAGCCTGGGTATTTCCTCCGCCTCCTCTCTCCTGTGGCTCCCTCGCACTAAACGTCCTCGGTCCGCTCTTATTCACCCAATTGTATCGCATTCGCTCTCTCTCTGGGACCGGGCAAACACTAAGTTTAATCTTGCCCCGGCTCCTAGTCCAATTGTTCCTCTTTTTGATAACCCAGATTTTCTACCAGGTCAAATAGTCTCGTCCTTTGAATTTTGGAAAAGGAACGATGTTTACTATCTTAATAATATCACTACAGGCGCTTCTTTTCCTTCATTCCAAGACATAAAAACCAAATTCAATATTCCCAACACTTTTTTTTTTCAATACCTACAACTAAGAAACTTTCTATCCACCACTAAATCATCTTTAAGAATCAGGCCGTTGACCTCATTCGAGTCACTTTTCCTCCGGTGATCTTCTACCAATGGCCTTATATCTCGGCTATATGGAGGGCTGAGAGTCCCTGACTCAGACACCCAAGATTCCCATGAGCGAGCCTGGGAGGAGGATCTGGGGGGTCCCTTGGATGGGGAAGATTGGGATGAAATAAAAACCAACACGGCCTCTAGTTCAATCTGTGTGAAGCTGAAAGAAAATGCCTATAAGCTTCTTTATCGATGGTATTTGGTCCCGACCAGATTACAAAAAATCTTTCCGGACTCATCCAGCTCATGTTGGAGAGGATGCTCGTCAGAAGGGTCCTTCCTCCATATTTGGTGGCAGTGCCCCAAGATTGCCCCATTCTGGTCGGAACTACGGAACTTCACATCTCAGATTCTGCAGATTGACATCCCGGTCTCTCCCAGATTTTTCCTTCTCCCACTTGGAATTCCATCCGCAACTAAACACCAAACAAAAATGTTCCGCCACATAGTTTCTGCAGCACTATGTCAAATTGCCACTAATTGGAAACAACCCACCGCGCCCACTATGCAGACAAATATTAATAGAGTTTGGCAGTCATACAAAATGGAGTTTATGACATGCATATTGCGCAACACCTCTAAGTCATTCAATAAGGTCTGGGAACCTTGGATGTCATTTTTTCAAATCTAAATTCCTTTTGCCCTATGACTCCTCTAAAACACTCCACTTGATATCCCTCCTCAACCCGCTACCTTTCCCCCCTCCCCCCACTTCTCTATTTCTTGCTCTGCTTTCTTTCTCTTCTCTTCTATTGGCGGTCTGCCACACCGCCTCCTAATCTATTTTGCCCACTTTTCTCTGACTGGCCTCCTTTCTGTTTCTTTCTTCTTCTATCCCTATAGCTAAAATTTGGTCAATCTCAATATTCTCATTATGATACACAATGTTTGTATTAGTCCCTGAATATGTATAACCTGATTGTAACAGATTTTGTCTTGGACTGATGCTCATTATTGACCTTCTCAAAAATAAAACTTTAAAAAAAAAAAAAAAAATATCATTAAATATGGTAACTTAACATATCTAGATATAAAACTATAAAATATCTATACATTATTGGTGACATTCATTGTGGTGGGGAAGTAGTAACATATTAGTAAACATGTTAACATCATGTATGAGTTACAAACAATAAAATATCTGTATATTTAACTATTGATAGTCTCTAGCATAGAATGGTGTAGATTTTGATTAAAACTTTATCACCTATCTATAAAGAATATGAACAATTATATGCAATTACATGTCTCTTCTTTGCCAAAGAGTCTATAAGGAAAGCAAAAATATGTGTAACAGTGGTATGTTGTATTATCATTGACTCTATACAGTACCCCAGAGGACCTGTGTAAATGCAGTCATTTCTATTAGATATATTAGGGGCATAGTATTTATATAACAGTTTGTTACATTAATACAATTTAAATTGATTTCACAAAATTGATAGTATAACAACACATTTTTTTAAATGTCTCTTTTAAATATCACTATTTGATCTATTCAGTACATGAAATTCAAGGAAACATCTTAAAAAATATAACACCATTTTACAAATAGTAGACCAATATGGGGTCTATGCTTTAAAATAATTTGCCACTTACAGATGCAGTAGTTTCCGCATCTTTTAAGTATACTTACCATGCATTAATGCATTAACTGCCTAACGGAGGAGATTTCACAGAAATCTCCATTTAGGCAAATACCGTGCAGCATCGCAGTCCCCATAGATTAATAAGGGGACTGCGATGTTCTGCAATGCATGAAGCTTTGATAAGCTTCACATTGCGCAGACAGGATGGCGTTACCTGTCTTTTCCTATGGGGTTCTGCTGAAGCCTCTCTGACTTCACATGCGCACAGTACTTTCTCCTATCAGGAGGAAAAGACAAGTTGTCTCAATAAATGTGTTTTCATTTCAATAAAGCAAAACTGGCACCCCAAATCATTTTAGTAAATAAAGAGGGGGGAATAAAACATATATCAGACTGTGATATACCACTTTTCTAATCATTAATAATACTAAGGGAATACTTAATCAGAAATTACAAAACAAAGGCAGAGTTTCAAATTATTTTATAAACTACCCTGTAGCTTGATTGGCTGCATTACTACTCTTAAGGGCTAGATTTACGAAACTGCGGGTTTGAAAAAGTGGAGATGTTGCCTATAGCAACCAATCAGATTCTAGCTGTCATTTTGCAGAATGTACTAAATAAATGATAACTAGAATCTGATTGGTTGCTATAGGCAACATCTCCACTTTTTCAAACCCGCAGTTTAGTAAATCTAGCCCTAAGACTTTGTACACATTGACCCTTGTTTTTAAGGCATCTGTGGTGCATTGAACTCTGGTGCTTTCAAATGCGCAGAAAATTAGGGTTCAAGCATGGTTGCTTTTTTCATCTAAAGACTGCCCCATGTCTACAGAGAGAGGCTGTGTGTACTTATAAAGCTTACAAAGGAATTAATGAACCCTCAATTTCTGAGCATTCACAATCTGTTTTAAAAAGCTCCCTAGTGTGATGCACTGTGAATGCCTATTGCCATCTGTGCGTTCAAGGCCTCTAGGTAGAGGATAAGTGCATTTTTTATCAAAATACTATCAGGGTAGTTTATGAAGCACAGCAACACAATGTGTGAAATTGCTGAGTTTGACCAAAGTTGGTGTCGTTGCATTTGTGTTAAATAGTATCAAGAGTCTGAATGTGAGTTTGTGTAGTGATATTTAAGTCTGCCAAGAGGAATTTTGGGCTCCGGTACAGCAACTTCATGGGCCCCCCTTTAGATGATTGGTATGTAAATTCATGCACCATCAATGGGGTGTGGCCATACCATTGGGGGCGTGGCTGTGAATCACATGTCTAGCAGGGCAGGTGAAAAGCGCTAGTCCACCCTTCAACAGAAAAATGCTTTTCTCACACATGTCCCCTCTGCCCACGACATGGATAAATGATGCAGCTACAGTGGGTGGCATGGGATGTGGCCACACGGACCACATATGCTGCACGGCATTCCCAAAGGACCACCAGACAACCAACTAACCAGATGTGTGCAGGAAAAACATACCTTCCAAGCATCCTGATTTAGGCGGGACAATCTGATTACCTTTTTGGGCAAACTAATAGGGATAGCTTTGTCCCAGTTGATGGGAAAGTTGGAAGATATTCTGGTGCATACGTCAATGAAGGGGTTTGGAGGGGAGGAAAGGGATAGGATAGGAGAGAACAGGGCGTTTTAAAAGCACGAGGCACGCACCCATAGTGCTGTGACCACACCCCAATCCCACCCAAAAGTTGCTAAGTATGGGAAAAAGCATTCAAGCAACAGTATGATACACAACTACCAGGCACATGAACGATTCACACCACCTGTTTATTTAAAATGTATACCACCCAATTAGAGAGTTACATGACTTATTCTATCTGTTATGCTGCCCTTTAAAATATGTAAAATGATTTAACCAATAATCCAGTTTACTAGAATTAAGGTTCTAAAGTTCATGTGTCTGGCAGCAATTGGGATTAAAATAATAGATATTTTACAGAAAAGCAGAAAGAAAGGCATCAAGTGGAATTTTTATAAATGTTAGAGACAATTAGCCTTTATTTCTGGACTGTGAAACAATTAGTCGACATCCTTTCAGTCTTCAGGGATTCCTTGCTGTAGAGATATACACTGATCAGCCACAACATTAGAACCACTGACAAGTGAAGTGAATGACATTGATTGTCTCGTTATAATGGCACCTATAAAGGGATGGGATATGTTATACAGCAAGTGAATAGTTCCTGAAGTTGATGTGGAAAACTGGGCAGGCATAAGGATTGGATCACCTTTACAATGGCAAAATTGTGACTGGGTATGAGCATCTCCACAACAGCAAGTCTTGCGGGGTATTTCCAGTATGCAATGGTTAGTACCTACCAAAAGTGGTCCAAGGAAGGACAACCAGTGAACTGGTCGACAGGGTCGTGGACGCCCAAGGATCATTATGCTCTTGGGGAGCGAAGACAAGCCTGTCTGGTCCAATCCCACAGGAGAACTGTTGTAGCCATGATAGAAAAGTGTCAGAACACACAGTGCATCGCAGCTTGCTGCATATGTGACTACGTAACCACTGAGTGGTCAGAGTGCCCATGCTGACCCCTGTCCACCTCCAAGGGTGCTTACAGTAGGCGCGTGAGCACCAGAACTGGACTATGGAGAAATGGAAGAAGGTGGCCTGTTCTGATGAATCACATTTTCATTTACATCATATGGATGTCCGGTTGCGTGTGCATTGTTTACCTGAGGAAGAGATGGCACCAGGATGCACTATGGGAAGAAGGCAGTTTGATGTTCTGGATAATGTTCTGCTGATGTGGTTGCTAAGTGGTTTGCTTGCTATTCTTTTTGCCATTTTGGTGTATGCCATACCGTCACTTCTCATACTGCCTTCTTTGTAAAACTATCGAATGCCATTCATTTACATTTTCCATACCGCCACTTCTAAATTTTCACTTTGACAACTGGTTAGAGGCCAGTGGGATATAGAGGAGGCCTGCATCAAGAAGTGGGTGTATACAGTATATGTATTTATAATGGCTACAAAAATGCAACATTGCAGATAATAAAAAGTGTATGTTTGGATTAACTTTAATTCACGTTTTCCAAGATATCTGAGATGTGTGAAAAGCATTGCAGGGAAAAATGGACTCTAGCTTTTTGATAAATAAGGAAAGCAGGCCCAATCATGATTTTGTTAAGAGACGTTTCAATATAGTCAATTTGTTGCTTAATAAATAGACCCCTTTCAGAAAGACATAGAATCACTTAGAATGTAAACTCTCTAATTTTGTATTATTGAGTAGAGAGTGGTGTTGTGGATTATTTAAAGACTGAAAGTCACAAATTCAACTGTAGACACTGCAGACACGTAACTCATATGGCTCATGGGAATTTAAGCCTTGTAGTCTGTAATGTTTGATATACAGGCATAAAACTGAAATTTAATGAAAAATTAAGACACAAAATAAGCTATATTTTATTTAAACATTAACAAAATAATAATCTCTACTACATTATGGTGATAAAATTACATCAAGAAAGTATATCTCAACCAACACTGCTCTTAACTGCATAAAATATTTATCTGAGTGACTTAATTTAAAGTAAAGGATATATTCATCAAAGGGGGATCTGGCACCCTACAGAGATGAAACAGCAATTGCCGCAGATGACTCTGTTCTTATTAACATGTCCCGATTTGACTCCTGCTGCTAAAACCATTGGGATTCCTTAAATGTTCAGAACATTGGCATAAAAGACTGTGAAATTTAATATAAACACTATGGGATAAAATTAAAATCATTAACAATGTGTTGCATCTAATTATTAATTGGAGAATATGATTTTTAAATGTGTGGAGTTACCTTTTAGGAGGATTCTAAAAATATAAGAATTAAGTAGCACTGTTAACACATTAACAATATCTTCCTTAAACTGGGGCAGAACAGTGTATTGTCTGGGCCCCATAGCAATATTTAAGTAGAGGCCCAGCGATACTGTTATTGCCTCAAGGACGCGCCCTCTGCTCTCAATGGTGCAGAGCAGGGGGCCTGAGAATGTGAGGCTCAGAAGAGGTCATTGCCCGGTCCCCCACAACTCCTGACTCCTTCACCTCCATACCCTCTCCACCTGCTGCAAGCTCCAAGCAATCTGAGGCTGTCTACAATCCCCATGTAGATTTGTCAGCTAGAAACCGTGTATGAAACTTCATCTCTCTTGTGTAGAGATAAATGAAACGAAAAATCTGCATCTAGATCTACTTTTATTTAACCATAAAATCTGTGGTTCTGGATGCATGAATGGACATTACGGGCAAGTAGGGAGCAAATTACATATGTCTACCAAAAGTTCCGAGGGTGAGGTTTAATTCTGTACCCTGGTTCTATTGAATAAATCTTGTTGTTAGAAATTAGGTATGAGAATGTGAATACTTTCTGTTATAAGAAGATGTACTCCATTACTTGTGGATGTCTATATCTCTGTAACTCAAGGCTGTTCTGAGCAAGAATTTGTTCTTTTGGGGCCAGGCTACCTGTGACTGCACATACCTAGTGGCCAAGAGACAGGCAGAGGATGCTCCCTTCCCTTTGGGCGCACAGTGATTGAGTATTACAGGAATTATCCTCCAGCTAGAGTTCAAAATGCTGTCAAACTTCTTCTCCAGTGTCCGACTGGCAACATGGGACCACAGGAGGTGGTCATTGCTATCAACATCAGGCTGCATCATAAAGCCACCAGAGACCTGAGTCTGCTTTTTCTCACAAACAGAGATGGGAGGGGGTTACATTGTAAAACCACCAGGTATCTGTAGTCTGTATAATAAATCCACCATAAGTCTGGGCCTTTATACTAAAGCACCATTGATCTGGGGGGTGTTTAATCAAGCCACCAGGGATTTGGGTTGGTCTGCACTGTAACACCACCAGAAATTTAGGGGACCTGCATTGTAAAGCCAATAGAAATTTGTAGGTCTACATTTTAGCAGTCATTAATATGCATTGTGTTTTAAGTAGTGGTCCCAAGAATGCTCTCTGTAGCGTATAGTAGTCACTAGAATGCTCTTTGTATTGTATAGTGGTCAATAAGATTCTCTCTGTAGAGGTCACTAAATGCTCTCTGTATTATATAGAGGTCACTACAGAGCTCTTTGTAGTGTATAGAAATCACTAGAATAATCCAGAGCTGGAATCAGCAATCGGAGGACAGGGACGTTACTTGTAACATTGCTGTCCTTGGTAAATAGGCTTCCCCATGCTGTGCATGGAGAAGCATTTCAGGAGGCCCTGGGTAATGGCTACATGTATTGCATGTTTGATATCTCACCAATTCAAAATAATAAAGTCTGAGGATTGTGAACGTCCTTATAAAAAAAAACATTTTTTGTTCCTTCAATACTTTATGGTTGATTTTGAGATATGTTTTGGATCGTTCCCTTGCTGAAATATCCAAGCCATTCATCTTCAATTTCTTCACTGACTGTGGATGATAGCTTATCTACTTGTTGGTATTTAGGTGAATCCATATTTCTTTCCGCCTAGACAATATTTCCTGTGCTCTTTGTTGTCACTCAACCCCAAAGTATAATACACCTCCCCCCATGTTTAGCCATTAGTATTTTATTCTTCAAATATTTTACCAGTTTATCTCCAAATTTATATTTTACGGTGGCCGAAAAGTTAAATATGTCTTTGGTGGTTGTGGCAAAAAAAATACAATGATGGTTCCTTCAGTGCACAGCATGTAAAGTCTCAGGCTTTTTGTTATACTTACTTTAGATGCTGACTTTTGTAATGAGGCTGTTTCCTTTTGACAACTCTTCTATGCATATCATTTTTGTGTAACCAGTGCTGTGTACTCTGGTTTCAGCTAAACCTTTCTGAGGTCCTTTGCAGTGATATGTGGGTTCTGTTAATGAGTTTATGAGCAGTTCTAGCAGAGGATATTATGCATCTGCTAGATCCTGCCTTGATTTTTTCATTTCTTAATGTTATTTAGAGTAGGCACAGTATCCTGAGAGATTAGAATGGTCAGAGTATTTGTTTAATTCTTGAAGTGTCCTACCTGCCTTAATTTAAGGTGTATCAAGTCAAACAAGTTTAGAACTGTTAAAAACTATTAATGAATCAATTAGAAGGGTTGGATATGCCACATTAACTGCTATATTTTAATAGCTTTTTCTAAGGATGCTTGTTATATACTAGCTATGAGACTAAATACTTTCTTTCTTAAGGAGGCTGTCAATATACCATAATTTGTGTGGTATAGATTGACCTATCAGCCACAAAGTACCTCCCGTTGGTGTACGATGGGCAGAAATGTGACCTGGGGAGCCTGTTCTGAGCCTGCATTCGAACATCCCTGCACTGATTGTAATGCAACAATGCAAGGTGATCCAGTTGGATCCTGTACAGGTTTTAGGGGGCCAGGTTCCAGATCAGACCTCCTGTTCGTGTGCGCTGGGCAGAACTTTGACACAAGGAGCCTGTTCTGGGCCTTCCACTGGATGGATTGGATGACATCTTAGATGCTAATCATTTTTAAAATGTTAACAGTTACATCAAACTCATCGATAAATTAATTATTCGAAATTTTAAGCTCGAGCAATGCAATGTACTTCAGCTAGTATGTATACATATATACACATATGTGTATATATGTATATATATATATATATATATATATATATATATACATGTGTGTATAAATAAACTCCCATACTGGGAGAAATTTGTCTTAGTAATTCTGTTATCATCATATGTTTTAATTGTTTTTAAAATGTTGCAGGTGCTCCATGAAGACCAAATGGTAGTACAGTATTTTGATAATCGGGTATTACGAAAGCAGTTTTTCTTATGCTGATTTAGCTAAGGGAACTTGATAGTATCCATTTGTAACCCCTTTGTTGTTAAAAAGTTATTCTTAGACATAACAATACGCAGGTATAGGTTATTCTTAAAAAATTTATATTCAATGACTTTTCTAAAGTTATATTGATAGGTGGTTTATGGACATGGATCAATCATGGAACAATCAGACAATGCAATGCCTCAAGTACCCCAATGTTTACATTTTCTGGATTTCTAACCATATTGCTTCTCTTTGTTCCCCATGACTTCTACAGAGCGTTAGTTTGTCAGTGACCCCTGGTTCTGTTGTGAAATCATGAACAGAACATCTTGATTGCGAAATACCAAAGCTGTAGCCTTGTATTTTTTTGTTCTTGCATAAGGTCATCAGATATTCTTGCAGCTGGTTATTAGTTTCTATCTCCTGTACTATAGTTGTACAGATTTCCCGATTTTTCCAAGGTTTTACCAACTTGATATCGTAAATTTACTCTATCTTTCTGCAGTCTGGTTGTTTGGCAATTTAATATTGTCCTTGCCACTAGGACAAGAGCTTGCTCTAAACTGTGAAAACATGCACCATTATTCTATATCCTGAATAAAAACAACAAACTGTTGCTCTTTTTTTATAAACATTTTGCTGGGATCTCTGTGCTTCATCTATATATATATATATATATATATATATATATATATATATATATATATGGTGCAACAAAAGCTGTAACTTTCTTAATTATTCAACATAATGTATGATATGTCTACCTGGATGAGTTTGTTCCTCCCATTCTTCCTTTGCTATGTTTTGTATCCCCCTTGCAGGGGCAAACACAGTATTTATAGAGGGGAAATTCCATTCCACACTGCCAGTGTATGAAAGAGGCATGGCTATCATGTGAGACAGTGCTAGGCTGCTCTCCATCTCTTCCCATCCCCTTCAAATACATAGGCAATGGTAGCCAACTGTTCTGATTCTGGTGGGGCAGTCCCTATTTTATGTGACTGTCCTGCTCAGTCAGGACTTTATTCCAACTGCAAGGATAGTTGGGAGGAATGTCCTGCTTCACACTGTACTGCTTATTACACTTATACAGGCTAACAGTTCTCACCATGTCATGTAAAGGTAGAGTGGAGGGTTTACATTACATACAGCAGACAGCTCAGAGGGGCGTTCCAAATCCTCTCTACTCATTATCTCATGTGTCATGTGCTGGTGGTTGCTATGGTAGGCCATGACAATGGGCAGAATTATAAATCATTGATAGCATCCTTAAGAAGCAAACCAAAGAAAAACAACAAATACCAACATTCTTCTTATAGCCTCAGAACTGTTAGTTTCCCTAATTTTATTCCATCTGCACACACATAAAAAGAGTCCCTTACTCTGCCAGCGACGTCTGAATAGTACTAGCAAAAGTTACAGCATCATATCTATGTATTCATATGTGAGCTGAAGTTTAATAGAATGTGGGTCATGTGGCATGATAATGATACTGAACACACAGGTAAAATAGAATGCCTTAAAGCAGTATAACATGTACCCTGATCTGAAGTGAAAAGATCATGTAGACAATTCAAAGGAGTTCTTGCAAAATAACAATACATTGAAGCAGATCTGTAAAGATGAAAAGGTCAATATACCTCTGCATGAATGTGTGGGAGAGACTCACATTCAGTGGAAACATTTGGCTGAAGTCACAGTTATTACAATGATTGTAAGACACTTCAGGGGGGGAAACAGCACATACATAAAACAGGGGCTGTCAGGATGAGGGCCCCAAATAATATATTAAATTCATAAATAGAAATGACCACGATTTCCCCTCAGATAAAAGTTGTTGGGTTTTTTCTCTTTAAAACATTTGGTAAATTGGTCCAGTGGGAGGCAATTAGGTTGAGCAGATCCTCTGTGAGGAAACCAACTTAAGATATGCAGATCACAGACATCCATTGTCTTTGATCATGTATTCACCTTCCTAATTAGAGACTTCCTTTCAAAAGGAATTGTAGAAACAAAAGAACCAGTAGGTGTAAATTAGGGAAAGCCATGCCTAGGTGAGAACTTTGTAGACAAAGGCAACACATGAAGAATATCTATGCAGGTATATAGAAATATGAACTTCAAAGAAAATGCTTTCATATTTTGAGAAATTCATGTGCCACTCCATACTGAGGGGCAAAAACCACACCGGGGTTGGGAATTACAGGTACCAACGGTGCCAAGGAACAGCTGTAGTCAAATGTCTTTGGGAAAAGTATGACATATTGCAGGAGATTATAATCGGTTTATTGACGAGGGAGGTATGTCTCTGGGATATATTTGAGGAAAGTTAAGACAGGTCAAAAACTTTAGGAATTCTTTTGAACAAACCCTAGGTGACACCCAGGGGACATTTCCGCCCCCACAAATTGTCAGTCTTTTGGGAAATCAATCTACATTGAAAAGCTGTCCATCTTCAAGCCAATTTCCCTTGGCCCAGAATATACCACTGTCTGTAAATTATACTCTGAATTTAATTTAATCCCTTTATTTTATACCTGTTTCACTTGTGTATGTATGTCAATTGTTTATTAATTGTTTTTATGACCTGTAAGCATTGTACTCTTTGTATATTAAATCTAAAATGTAATTAGTGATGTCTTTATTGCTCTAAACGAATTCACAGCTTTTTATGAAGAAGATTGCTTGACCATGCTAATTCTTAAAATCCTGAGGTGTGAATAGTAAATACATTTGTATACCAAGTCTAGTGTGTGTCTGCATGTACATTTGTGTCATACAGCCTTGAGGGGTTAAGGGTTAACCCTTTGATTGCTGGTGTGTGCCTTGCTAAACTCTGAGTAACAAGGAGTGCTCATTGCGTGCCAGTGGGAGACAGTATATTGAGGTCCTATTGCCCTTATCTCCTGTCCTTTCTCTTTACTTTAAACAGGAAGAATGGGAGGAACAAACTCATCCAGGTAGACATATCATACATTATACCACTGTCTGTAAATTATACTCTGAATTTAATTTAATCCCTTTATTTTATACCTGTTTCACTTGTGTATGTATGTCAATTGTTTATTAATTGTTTTTATGACCTGTAAGCATTGTACTCTTTGTATATTAAATCTAAAATGTAATTAGTGATGTCTTTATTGCTCTAAACGAATTCACAGCTTTTTATGAAGAAGATTGCTTGACCATGCTAATTCTTAAAATCCTGAGGTGTGAATAGTAAATACATTTGTATACCAAGTCTAGTGTGTGTCTGTGTAACGCCCCCTGCGGGGAAAGACAGGGACAGACGCAACAGAAAATAACTCACCTTGTAAACGATGGTCACCTCCAGTCCGCTTCTGATTTCCCAGCTGCGATCCGATCCCAGCAGATCCGCAGCCGCGGTCACCTCCAATCACGTCCCTCTAAGATAGAGGCAGAGATTACGGCCGTGCCTACCAGGTAAGGGCTGTCCGAGACTACGGCAAAGGACAAGGACACGGTCAGTCCAAGCTCCTTGCCGCCTCCTCACTTTGTTCTTGCCAAGACGCGGGGGACTACAGGCACTGAAGGCCAAGACTAATCCGAGGACTAATCCCGCCTCAAGTGCCTCACACACCTGCCGGTGAGGGCCTAACCGAAAGGAGGAATCGAGCGTGATACTCACCGGGACACTCCCACTTCCGATCCGGTTCTCCTGCACCTCCCCGACTCCTGCGGATGACAAGAACACACAGCCTCCCTCTACGCTCTCCGTGAAACTAAGATGGCACCCACAAAACTGGACTAACTACATCGGCGACCCGACCCTAACAACGTTCTAATGGTCGGCAACGCAACTAAGTCAAACACTAGGACTAACTAAATGTGGTGCACTAACGGAACTACTAGTTACACGCTACGGGGAACACCAGCCGGTGTTCACAGCCTAAACCGGAGGGCGGTTCCTAACCCCCTCACCCAGGTCGTACCAAGAAGCTGCCTTCTTGCTATGGAGTCACACACAGGCCCTAAGTACGGGTTCTTTAAGCCCGGCTGAGGCTCAGTAAAACAGCACACTAACCCGCGGGCCGACTGCCGCACGGAACAGCCGATCGAACTGAACCGCCCGACTGCCTGTACTCGGGTATCTCACACGTGTCCCTACGTCCGGAACCACAGGTCCACCTGCACGGAACCGGCCTTGAGGACCCTTGATCAGAACCACGGCCGCCCCTGGAACTGCCTCAAGGTGTGCTGTACTGCCACCAACTCACTCAGCCACCCCCTCTGGGTACCAGTGTGACCCCGGGGACCTAAGGGACAGGGAAACTACGTGTGTTCTCCCCTGACTATGTGTATGCTGGTACTTACACTTGTCCCCCACAGCACGGGTTAGCACAGGAAAACCACAGGAAACAAGAGCCTACCTTTAATGGGGGCCTGACGTCTTGCCCCTGGACACAGTTAGAAAGCACACCAAAATACTGTAATGTAAACTACACTCGCCACACAGACAGAATAAATAGATACAGTATACAGTACCTTGCCCGCTACTTACCCGAACACACCGCTGCTAGCCAACCAGCAGGTTGCTACAGCACCACAGGAGCCTACGCTCGACCGTACCTCCTAACCACGTGTGCTCACCTCACACAGGACCGCGCCTACACTCACAAGGCTCTCACGCCTCTACCTCACACCACCAGGGCCTTATGCCCTACACACCATGGGTCTCTGCCCAGCTACACACAGAGCCTTCTGCTCTGACTAATGGGCCTCAGCCCCCTCTCTAACTCAGGGCTCTGAGCCCACTCACTAGGGCCTTGTGCCCTACTACCTAGGGGTCCTAGCCCCTGCCTGAGGCCTGTGGCCTTCCTAACTAACCGAGGGCCTTGTGCCCTTAATAGCAGATGGGCTACCAGCCCCTAACCAGGCCCTCTGGCCTTCCTATGGCCTCTAGGCCACCAACTACCTAAGGGCCTTGTGCCCTTGTACCTCTGGGGCTCAGAGTCCCCCTCGCTATCTAACAGGGGCTTGTCCCCTTTTATATCAATATACTAATGGCCTACTGGCCCACTACCTTCGTTGGGGCCTAGTGCCCAGGTCCCTGGGCCTTGTGCCCCTAATTCACGTGCCACGGGCCTTGTGCCCGACTGTGCCCACGGGCCTAGTGCCCGACGTTATTGTTGAGTCTACTTACCTGCTCTGCGCAGGATACTCAACTTGACACGCCGTCTTCTGTTTCTTTCTTCTCCGGGTCTTCCAGACCCTCCAGCCGGCGGCGCCTCTTCTCCTCTTCGGCGCTGTTGAAGGCTGCTTGGCGGGGGCGCTCTCAGCCCTGACAAGGGCTCCCCGCCGACGATCTCCGCTCCGGCGGCTTGCTTGAAGTCTTCTGGCGGCAGGGTAGCTCACGGCCCTTACAAGGGCCCCCTGCCGCCGCTGCTGCTGCCTCAGTTGCTGGACGTCTGGACGAGACGTCCTCTCTCTTCCCCGCCGACGGACTTCTCCCAAAATGGCGCCACCCGGCGACTTATATAGTCGCCGGCGTGACGTCATTAGCCGGCGCGAGCGCTGATTGGCTCGCGTCGGCGCCAATCTTTTGAATGGCCGGGCGCGAGCCGCGATTGGCTCGCGCATCCGGCCGCTGATTGGCCAGCGGGGAAAGATGAGCCCTGATTGGCTCATCCTTCCCCCGCGCACAGGACCTGCAAGAAAGAAGTTATACTCACCGCCGCTGGATCGATGGACGGGTAAGTTCTTCTTCTCTTCTTTCTTCCTGCTGGGCACCATCGGGGACCTCTTCAGCCCCTCCAGGGGCACAGCGCTGCCGGATATCTTCGCCCTCTTCACGGGCACCGGCTCTGGCATCTTCTGTCCCTCCACATTTGCATGTACATTTGTGTCATACAGCCTTGAGGGGTTAAGGGTTAACCCTTTGATTGCTGGTGTGTGCCTTGCTAAACTCTGAGTAACAAGGAGTGCTCATTGCGTGCCAGTGGGAGACAGTATATTGAGGTCCTATTGCCCTTATTCAATAGGTGGTGGTAAAACCGAAGTGGGTGTGGTTGTGTAAGCGCTGTTTGGGGGCGATTCAGCTAAATCTGTAACTTGTACGATAGGTGAGAGGAACATTGAGTGCTGGAATTGTTTGGAAGCCGACACAGTAAACAAGTGCGCAGAGTGCGGTTTGTAACTGGTAAGGGTAGTTACGAGAGATTTCCTGATGAAATAGAGGTGATATATCGTTTGACCGTATGAACATATGATAAGAAATTAAACCATTGATTGGCTATTTGTGACAGGCGCATATAAGGTACATAAAATAAATACAGATGTGAAAAGAAAGGGAAGGGAAGGCCCTGCTCATGACAGAATTTACAGTCTAGTGGTAAAAGGGCACAGTTGAAACAAAGGATTGACTGAGGGTCAGTGTAGAAATTGGGGCAGTTGCGAGGAAGTACTAGTGTGCACAGTATAAATGGAAGTAGGTTATTAAAGAGGCGGACTTTCAGAGAGCATTTAACAATTTGAAGGCTTGGGATAGTCTGAACAAGCATAGTGGGGAATTCAATTAGTGGATTGAGGCACAGGTGAAGCCTTGTAGTTGGGAGTGAGAAGTGGTTATTAGAGCCAAAACGAGAAACAGGTCAGAGGTAGATCTAAAAGGCCATAAGGGAACATATGCAGGGATGAAATTTGAGATGTATGAAGAGGTAGTGTTGTTAAGTGGTTTGTAGGTGAGGGTGAGAATATGAAGAACCAGTGTAAGGATTTGCACAGTGGTGCTGTGTATGTGGAGCAGCAAGAAAAAAATCAGTCTAGTGGCAGTATTTAGGAGAGATTAATAGATGGATGGATGAGGGGAATGCCAGATAGGAGAATTTTGCAGTAGTTGAGTTGGGAGATAATGAGAGATAAGAGTTTTGATGCATCTTGGATAAAAAAAGGGCATATTCTAGCAAGATCTTGAAGGACTGGGAGAGAGACTGGAAGTTTGAAGTAAAGCAGAGGGTGGAGTCAAGGGTCATGTGAGGGCAGCAGGCTTGGGTTACTGAGAAAACTGTGGTATTATTAACAGTGAGGGAGATTTGAGCAGAGGTTGTGACCCTGGAAGGACAGAAGGTGATTAGCTCTGTTTTGGACAAGTTGAGCATTAGATAATGTTGGGACATCCATGTGGAGATAGCAGGGAGAATGTTGGTCACACAAGTTAAAAGTGACAGGTAAGGTCAGGGAAGCAAAAGTAGGTTTGGGTGTCATCAGTGTAGAGGTGGTAGTAGAGACCAAATGTGCCAATTAGTTCACCAAAAAAGAATTGCACAGTGAGAAAAGCAGAGAGCCAAGAACAGAGCCTTGTGGGATATCAGAAAGTGGATGTAGATAAAAGGATGCATCAGAGGTAGAAACGCTGAAGAAACAATTAGGTAGGTAGAACGTGAACCAGGAAAGACATTTGTCATGAAGGACAGGGGAGTGAAGGATGTACTGGAGAAAAGGGTGTTCAATAGAGTTGAAAGCATCAGAGAGGTTCAGGATGGAGAAGTGACATTTAGACTATTATAAGTAATAATAGACCACTTATCACTTTTGTAAGGGCTGTCTCAGTGGGAAGTTGGAGGCGGGAGCCTGATTGCAAAGAGATCAGAAGGCAGTGAGAGGAGAGAAATCAAGCAGGTGGATGTACACAAGTCTCTCAAGTATCAAGTAGTTTGAAAGCAAAGGGAAGGAGAGAAATAGGGCATTAGTTGGGAGAAAAAAAATGATTCTTAATTATTTGGGAGATGCGCACATGTTTATAGGCCAATAGGAATGTGCAAAGAGAGAGAGGGAGAGTAGAAGTTTTGAGGTAATAGAGATGAGGGGTCAGTTTGTAGGGTGAGATAATGAGAGGAGTGCAGAAACTTCAGCCTCAGTTTTGCGGGAGAATTAAATAATTGTGAACTGTGTAGGGGTGGTTGGCGTGTTGGGTCTGGCATGAGGACGTATCTTTCTCGATTGGTATCGATTTTGACTTTGAAGTAGGTGAGTCACGGGCTGTGAGGGAGGACCAGGGATGTGGTACAGCAGTGCAGAGAAGCGAGTGGAAGGTTAGAAGTCTGGGTGAATATTAAAGAAGTGAAGAAGGTTTGCTTGGCAAGTGAAAGGGTAGTGTTGTACATGGGATTCATGGGTTAGAGAGAGCGAGTACATTTACAAGAGTGTTCTCTGGATAGCACAGGCACCAAGGAATCGTACACATCCTTGAAGGTGGAGGTGATCATGTCTCTGCCTATACTTTCAATGTACTGTCATTTACACATTCCTGATGCACGTTATACAGAAAAGGGCATTTAAGTGCTTTTCCATCAATGTAGGGTCTAATGCAGAGTTCAACATGTTCTGCAAGTCCTAATCTATGGCAAAGCAACTACTAAAGTATTTATTGTTTTCATTGGTCCCTGTTTGAATATATGAGATTAAAATAGTGTTTTAAAAAAGGTAACATGCTAGATTGGGCATGATATTGTCTTCCATATATACCGTTTAACACTGAGAATGGGATCCAGTTGAAAAACATTTGATTTATATATATACATATATATAGGCATATCGGAAGGGGCAAGTGCCCCGATATTTGTACTATGTCTGGTTTTAGTACCCATCCCGTGCTGTCACTATATATAAATATATATAGATTCCTTTGATCTTCTTCACCAGTTCTGAGAGAGTCTGCTGTTCGGGTATTTGACTATATACATTTAGTATGTACTTTACCTGATACGTCTAATGTGTCTTTTTTTTCCCCTATGACATCGGGGGATATCCTGTTGGATATACCATTCTTTGGAAACAACGTAGAAACCATAAGAGACATTACTATTACTTCTATTAGAGACATTTGAGATTGGTCATTTTACGTATGTATATGAAATGTGGAAGTCATTATTGAATGAGTAAGAATAAGAATACTAGATCCATGTTATATATATAGGCTGTTTCCTCATTTTGTCTGCTCCTGAAATACTCGTACCTGTTTTATTTATCCATTACTTACACCTACCTCTGTCCACCCACAAATAACACCGCTTTTTCAGACTACACCCAGTCTAAATCCACACGCAATTGCTTAAACATGTCTTTGTTGTACATTGCCTATGTAAGTACACCCCTTCCCTCCACTGTCTTCAAGTGTAAGGAATCGTAAGTGCAAAAAAGTTGCAGATTTGAAGTCACTGTTAGATACATTTAGTTTCTGAGCATGCACACTGCAACAAAATGTGAAGATACACTATGGGCATAAGTCTCACTCTGAATCAAGAGTGATTTTTGTGGGAGCAGTTCCCAAAATCAGTAGGTGGTTGTTCACCAATATATGTGCCCAGCGTTTTTCCAGTTCATAAATTGAATACCACAAGAAAGCATTTTGTTGTGTATTATTTGTTTTATCAGATTCACTGTATCTATTAGGATTTAGATAAAGATCATATCATAGTTTAGGTTAGATTAATTATTTAAAACATATTATTCTAAACCGCATACAAATTTTTCATCACCATTGTGCAACTTCCCCCTCTGGAAATAATACCTGGCTCTGATTATGAACCACCAGTTTCAAGATGGTTTTATGAATCGTTAACTACCAGTCAGCAAGGAGCTAGATATCACAGCTCACTATTTGTTACCCTGCTTCTATTCTGAAAAAGATGGTGACTGCATGCTCCAATGTCATTTGTTTCTTGGCCCTCGTTTCACACATTAGTACTAATAGCTGCTGTATTGGTTACTATTAGTTTCTACTTACATTAAATCTATTTCTGCAGGTAATAGGTTTCCTCTAAATCAATAAAAATGTAGGGTTCAGTGGGCTGAGAAATGTCTAATGAAATGGATGGTACCAACAGGATTGCACTTTGATTTCCACCCAGGGTCCAACTGCAATTAGGCTGGGTACACACTGCAGAATTTTCCAACCAATGTGTTATCTACAACAATTGTACCAAAGACTGAGGAAAAAAGTCCCTATCAGCATGCCGATTCATACTTATACACTACACGTGTTTTAAAAGATTTACCCTAAGATCTGTGCTCTTCAACTGTCATAACCGTCGGCTGGAAAGATCATAATTATGTATATTCTATGGAGATCTTGATCATGAGTGCATACACACCGCAGGATTGGAATGACATTGGAACATGATTTATAGTTCTGCTAAACAATCAAATGAAACTACGATTGGTACTTTGGAACGACAATCATTATTCCTTTTCAAATATACACACTAGTGCGATATTGGCCCGAATGGTTGTTTATCATGTGAATGATCCAATGGTCAGCTGAAAAACCTGTAGTGTATACCCAGCCTTAGACCTATGTTGTGTGACTTTTCACTCCAGCATGCATTGTCTGTATAAGTGATGTAATTCCATGAAACATAACCTGAATTGGGATCAGGTCATTGCAGTGCAAACCACCTGAAGAGGTTAACATAAATCCAAATATTATTTTTCCTTTATATATGTCCACCAGAGTTATTAAACAAGCCGTAATTATGATTAACTGCTCCATTTCATTAAAAGTTAGGACAGATATTACAAGGATTATTAAGGTGAATGACAACTGATGTGCACAGTAAGTGAAATGTATTTTGTATATATAACAATGATTGACATTGACTTATAGCTAGATGTTTTCTAATTTACTCAACTGTCTACTGTGCAAGGATAGCCTTTTGGGCCCTGATTCATTCAGGAAAGTAAAGCAAAAAAATTAGTAACTTAGTAACTTTGCACCTCAGCAAAACCAAGTTGCATTGGAGGGGAAGGTAAATTTAAAATGTGAGGACATATTTGTTATTGCGGTAAAGCATGTCCTAGATCAACGTTAGATGTCAGTGTAAAAATAAAGCTATGATGTATTTGCATCCTACATGAAAAAACAGTCAGCATTTAACTTATGTGCAAAATAATAAAATTATTTGCACCCATTGCGTTGCAACATGGTTTTGCCATGGTACAAAGTTGCTCATTTTTTATTGCTTTACCTTTCTTACTGAATCAAACCCTTTATGTTTTTGGGTTTTACCAATAAAATCTGTAATACTGGTAGAGTGTTGTAATGGCTGAGAAATAGGTTGTAGTTCTTAAATTTTACATGTGGTGGTGGGAATGAGCCCATAAGAAACCATTCATCCTATTTTTAATGTGGTATTCCGGTATTGCTTAGCGATTCTAAATGACTTTAACAGCAGACAGGTGTGAATGTGTCCTTAGTGGGCCATGTTTTGTACCTTCCTGTTTCACTCTGGTGGAGAAGTGGTCACCAAAGTGCCACACGTAATAACAACGGCCCCAATGTCCAATCACTAACATGGTTAATTTATGCCATAAATGAGGCTTAACCAAACAATATTCTACGAAAAACATTCAAAAGTTTAATTTAATAAAAGGGTTGGTACTCAAGTTCTTGGATGTTGGATTTTAATGTAATGTTTACACTTTTGCACAGTGCCACTTCCGACTTATCCTCTTCCCCGCAAACCTAAGTGCACTTCTAGTTTATGGAGGCATCACCCGAGAACAGAGAGTAGGTGTGGACCTTGAATACGCCGACAGGACTATCTAGGTGGTGGTGCAAATCCAAGGTGCTTTTTCGGTGCACATCCAGTGCACTTTTGTAAATGAGAACCACTGAACTACTTGCACTAGTTTTTTTAAATTTTGGTATGGGCTATTATACAGGCAAAGTTCTGGAATATGCATCTAGTATAGAGCACAATGTTACTTACACTTCCTGTCTTTTTTAAATTTGGTTTTGTGTTGACAATTACCATGCTATATTAGGTTATGTCAATCACTTTTAGTTCTGTATCTACTACTGCTATGATTTTCAACCTTAATTTACAGCTACAGTAATTAATGCATGTTTTATAATATTCAGTTAGAATGGTTTAGGTTTAGAATTAGGACTCATGAAACGTATGACTGGATTATAAATAAAAATTAGGAAGAAGAAAACCGCTTATTGAGTCTCGCAAGGCTTCTTTTAAAATTCCATTCTTGACCTTAGCCACAGGCAATTTGTGTATCTCGGTGAGCATCATGTGATCATTTAATGTCCAATCATGTGCTACACTCTTCTGCCAAGAACACCATGCTGCTTAGAGTAAAATAAATAATCAACTTTTGTATGGTCCAGGCCCTTTACTTCAAAGTCATGTTTCTCATGTATTACTTGTTTTGGATCCTTTAAGGAAGGCGCTAAACAGATAATCTCATGGTACATTCAATGGTCATTACATGTCTGGCAATATATAGGGGTTGGGAGAGTGGCCTAATTCATGTAACACCATGTGCATTACATCTGCTCAAATCAAGGCGCACACCACCATCAAGGAGGATTTTGCACTGTGCCTTGTTTTCTTTGTGGGTCATAAATGACATTGTCACGGGCACTAGGAGTTCTGCCCAGGATTCACCAGTTGACTATGCTTACCAGAGGGGCGGAGTTTGCACAGCGGTCCTCTGGCAGCAGGGTGAATAGTGGAATGTATATAACAGCAGATGGAGAGAGGATGCCAATGGAATTGATGATAGTCAGTGACTTGCAGCTATACTGGTAGATGAGTCAGCGACTTGCAGCTATACTGGTAGATGAGTCAGCGACTTGCAGCTATAGTGGAAGGCAGGTTTCAACCACGGAGAGCAGGGTGGACGTGAGCAGGTGAAGGAAGGTAATGGGAGAGTCAGTGGTCTGCGTTCAGCAAGTTGTACCACTGCTGTGAAGGGAAGACTTGTCCAGGTGCAGGTAGGTAGCGGGAAGTCAGTGGTCTGCGTTCAGCAAGTTGTACCACTGCTGTGATGAGAAGACTTGTCCAGGTGCAGGTAGGTAGCGGGAAGTCAGTGGTCTGCGTTCAGCAAGTTGTAGCACTGCTGTGATGAGAAGACTTGTCCAGGTGCAGGTAGGTAGAGGAGGCGTCAGTGGTCTGCGGACAGCAAGTTGTACCACTGCGAGGAGGTGAGGACTTGTCCAGGTGAGGATAAGTGGAGGAATGAATAGAGTCAATAATTGTATAAATACAATGAGAGCACAGAGGAACTTGCTCCAAACAGATATGCAGCATTATAGCTAATAGTCTATGGCGGTATGTACCGCTGCTGAGTAGAGAGGCTTGTACAAAGCGGATATACAACGTATCAGCTAATAGTCTATAGCTGGTATGGATACCGCTGCTGAGTAGAGAAGCTTGTCCTAAGCGGATATGCAAGGTAACAGTGGAAAGTCAATAGCAAGTAAGCATACCGCTGATGAGTAGAGAAGCTTGTCCACGAGGATATGCAGGCACAGCAGGAGCGCTGAACGGCTGAAGCGGGTATGGGAACCGTAGGTGAGCAGAGCAGGTAATCCAACAGACAGCTGAAGACACGAGCAGGATACAAGAGTCAGTAGCGGGTATGAGAACCGCTGATGAGTGGAGCAGGTAATCCAGCAGACAGCTGAGAACACGAGCAGGATACAGAAGTCAGTAGCGGGTATGAGATCCACCGATGAGTAGAGCAGATAATCAGCAGGAAGCTGAAGACACGAGCAGGACACAGGAGTCAGTAGCGGGTATGGGAACCACCGATGAGTAGAGAAGGTAATCAGCAGGAAACTGAAGACACGAGCAGGACACAGGAGACACCTTCAGAGACTCACAGGGAATGAGACTCAAGATCAGGCAATGATGTAATAAGCACAGGTGCCTTAAATAGGGAGAGGTGCCTGATCCACCAATTAGATTAAAAGCAAAGGTCATAAGAGTTCTTGGAGGCTGCGCATGCGCAGTCCATCAAGATGGCGGACGGCCGCTGCTCAGGACAGGCGCCGGCAGGAAGGCTAGAGAACCACGCATCAGCGCAGAGGCACTCACGGTCCGGTGAGTGACAGACATCCAGCAACTAACATATTCACTGTATGTTGGAACCTATGTTGGCTTGTTTTAGACATATTTCTCTGCACTGTTAAACAATCTATACTGCAGCACCAGAGAGATTCCATAGTAAACCACCGTGAGACTTTCTGTGTACAATTACATGTATCAAGTACAACAGCCTGGTTAACTCTCACAATTCATGGTAGGACGCACAGGGCACATCTGCGAGTTTCCAGACATACAGAACTCATTCACTTACTCCAGCTTTGAACTTATTATATGATAATCATGTGAGAGCCATTACAGTGCATTAGCAGCTATTACCATGTTGTAAATGAGCTCTGAAATGCAGAGATGGAAAACAGACACTAAAGAAAGCCTAACACAAATGTTTGTGTTTCCTTAATGGCATCTATTGATGGTTAGAGAGTCTAAAAGTGAGTCATTGTCCAGAAAGTAAGCAAGTGGAACACGTCCTTACCAGAAGAATACAAGGGAAATGTGGAAATAAGGCTGGCTGTAGTTATCTAGAATCCAGACATGTAGCGTCATAACAAGAAACCTTAAGGACAGAGATGACCATTTTTCTTCACATTATTCTGATTATCGTGGCAGGTGATGTCTGCAAACAAAACTAGAAAGGCATATCACGCAGGTACATGAAAGTAAAAGCTTCATAGATACACAAAGACCCCAATGTTTTTGAATTTTCTCACCCCACACCTCTCACCGGGACCCGACAAACACTAAAACAAATACTTGCCAGCTAAAGTCTCTTTTCACGACCAGGATATGTTTGATAGAAACCAAAAAGATAACAGGTGAAGCTTTAAATTATAACTATGAGGTAGAATATTGTAAGACTGGCTGGACTTATTACATCTCTCACAGCAATATTTTTAGGATAGCAAAGTGTAGGTAATACATTTCAAAACGTCTTCTTGTTGATAGAAGTAATAATGAATAAAGTGGTAATGCTTGCCTTTTACAGAATACACTATTCATATATACATGTTATACTAGTTTTATTGACGGATGATAAGGGCAACATTTCATCTAGCAGCAAGATGGCTGGGCACACCCCTGGTGCCATGATAGTGTGTAGTAATAGGTGTGACCCTTGGTCATATGTGGAATTGGTAGAGACAAGGGTATTTAAAGCCAGACAACCAGTAGAGGTCAGCAGTAAAAGGCCAATCCACAGTGCAAATGCAGTTTTGGATTCTCTCTCCGCTTGTGTCTGGATTTTGTGAAATTATTGTAATGAAATAAGGGGTATAGAGGATGTATTTTTGGGGTGTTGTGCACAGCCATTCCCATTCCACAAAAGAACTTGAGTTCTGCACTAGCTTGGAGATCTCACACTGTACTTACAATGGAACCCGTCCTGCCGCTGCATGTTGTTCTTTATACCTAGATGCACTCTGAGCAATGTAATAAAAAAAACTTTAAACACAAACAAAAGTGTCAAATGCAATAAAAAAACAAACATAGGAGATAAACAAAAAAGTTAATTCAATTGAAAGGTTTGGCACATTGGCTTTGATGGGTGTTTATACATTGGCACAGTACACCTCCTAAAAATTTTCCACTTTGTGGAGGCTGTCCCTGAGTGTGAAACAGAGGTGGGCACCTCGAAGGGCTCTGGACTCACCATGGGGGGCTAAGGTGAAAAATCAATGTATTGTGCAGTGCACCTCGGTAATGGTTATCGTCAGGAACCATAATGTTTTTCCAATAAACAGTAAATACTATTTATGTTGCAAATTATGTAAATGCCTAATAATTGTACTTTTACTATTATTGTTTAGTGAAAAATGAAGATTTCTGTATAAGGTTTGGAGCTGAAAAAAGAAATCCTAATGACAATTTGCTTCTCCTAGAAAGAACCTCTGCAATGGCCAAGAATCCATCAAGAGGCAAAACTCAACAACTGTCAGAACGACCACACTCACCCCACAAGCCCTGAAGCACATTTGGGTCCGTACTGCACTGATAGAAAGAGTCCTGGATAAAATTGTACAGTATATTGTAGATAACTGCAGGTAAGTACTAAAGACACGTCCATTACCAACACTTGTATTTATTCATGGAAATCTTATTGTGCATTATATGAAAATGTTTGCCCGTGTTCTCCTGTAATAAAAAAAATTACAATTCCATTGACGACTATATATATTTATATTCTATGTAGAGTACACAAAGGAGGCAAATTAATCAGGTAATATAACAGTTTAACACACACAGAGTCAGCAACAAAAATATATTTTTAATATTTTAATGTCATGCAGAATAAGGTTCTACATTACACTTGTATAATTGAATTCAATGAATGATTCATTAATAAATCATTTTAATGCAACAGCTAATCAAGGTTTTATAGTTTGCAGTTCAAAAATATTGCAATCAAAATGTTATTGGTTTTCATTGTAAGAAATACGCTTTGAATTTCTATCCATCCAGCATTAGCTGCAGGGAATAACTTGAGCTTCACACAGAGCTTGTAGGTTATGATGAATCATGGTCTGTTTTGTATCACAGCTACAATTGTTGGTAAATGTATAACCAGACGATTTCCCACTGCGTACTATAGTTCTCATGCTTAACTTCCGAGTCTATAAAAATTCATACACGTTCGGATCTGTATTCATCATTCAGCTCTTTTCATTCGCCTTGCTCACCCTTCACTGCTGACGAAAAGTCAGAGGAGGAGATTTACTAACTTGCGGTTTGTTCAAATCACAGGTTTTCTGGTGCTTCCTTGATGTGCGGTTTGTAAACAAACGATTTACTAAAGGTCAAACTACACATCAAAGACCATGATTTTAAACTGCAGAGGTAATGAAATAGTCCAACTGTGCAACGCATAGCAAATCACTGCTTATAAGTTACAAAAAAAAAAAAAGACATGGTTCAGATAGGCAAGATAGCTCAAACCACATGCTATCTGAACTATCTTGTCTGTCAGGATTGAAAAAAGTAAACAAGAAAAGTTTAAATATTCAGAGGGAAGGAAAGGTTAAACATCGAGACTGTCAAAGAAAGTGGAAGACTAGGTTTTATGCTTTCAAGACAAATACCAAAAGAAAAAATAAAGAACCACAAGAAAAAACTGTACTATAAAAAAAGATTTAAACATAATGAAATGACATATAAAAAAAAAATTCTATATGCAGTACCCCAATTTGCAAATGGGCAAAAGCCTTGAACTAAATAGATCCTCCAGGAAAGACACCCTTATCAATGGCTGTATAGTAGGTTGACTTAAGGAGAGGAACTAGTGGGATATAATACTTTAGAATCAGAACTAATTTAATAACCAGCAGCCCTCAAATCCAAGAAGGTCATAGTAGTAAAGAAATTTCAAAATCTAAATTCAAAACTGGAAGAAGGATTTTAAAAGAAGCTTAACTGATTAGAGAGCTGTCAATACTGCCCATAATGGCCTCTCTGGAAACAACTAGAATTTAGCATTTCTCAATTTCAGGGGAATCTGGTTGACAAAGTGTCATTTGATGCCCCAGTACCTGCAAAGACAAACATTACTGCAAGAGCAATACTCTTCAAGAAGTGAAATCATTCTACTTCCAAAGGTTCCTCTGGAGGACTATTCAGAGGTATCTGGAAATTCTCTTCCCTCCTTGAAACAATTTAAATTGAGATTGTCCAGGGATTGTAGGAAATCTCAAACTGCCTACTCAGCCTTGATTTTGTCTGAGAGAATGAAAATGAATGGTGTACTGACTTTTGAAAGCCAAGGATAAAGAAAAGGCTTGTCAAAGACTTTCCTAAAGGCTGCGATGGTCACAGAAGCATTGTATAGAAGTTAGTAGTGATGCTCAGACAAGAGATTCCTTAGAGTGGAAGGCTTGTCAAAGACTTTCCTAAAGGCTGCGATGGTCACAGAAGCATTGTATAGAAGTTAGTAGTGATGCTCAGACAAGAGATTCCTTAGAGTGGAGGGATAGCATGCTCTCAGATGAAGTCCCCAAGTAAAGCTGAAACTGGGTTGTTACAGGAAGCCCAACATGCATGTGGATGCCCATCGTAGCTAAGTAGCTAAGGAATACAGATGGAAGAGAGGAATACAGATGCATGTGCAGAAGCTGGCACTTAAAGCTGTGGTATGGCAGGCAATGCATGAAGTGAGTCCATGTAGGTGGGTAGTCCTCAGAGAAATGAATGAAGTAGTCCTGTTTCATCTCCTGCTTTTTCAGTCACTCAGAGAGGTCTATAATATAATCTAAGTAATGGGATGTCAGTGGTGTCCATAGCTAAATGAACTATTACAGACTGTGGATCCAGGTCAGTTATAGGTATATGGGTAATATAAAAATAGTTACATAGAAGAGGAAAAAACCTGTTGCTCACATAGGTTTCAATTAAAATCTAGCAGGTGCAACCAAAATGTGGAACTGCATGTCTGAGTATAGAAGAACGGTGAGATGATGCGGGTGTACGCATATGCAGCAGCTAGTACCAGGAGCAAGCACAGCCCTCTAAGTGATGTCTTCTCAAAGCGCAGCCCATTCTTTTCATCTTTTATTGAGTAAATAAACATGGCCACTCTTTAGTGAGCATTTTACTTGACTTGGTTGCCACTGTTAAAACATACTGGAGATGTTTTCATCGGTGCAAATGGCTATTGGGTGAAGCACTCCTTCCAAAAGATGCCTCTATTCCTCAATGCTAGTTTCACTGCTAGTTTTCAAGACAATTCTTTCCGCTTCTATTGCTCTAAATTCTACAACATTGCCGTAATCTCTCCTCAGTTAGGTAAGTTAGTAAGTAGGAAGAGATTGCTGATTATGTTCATTTGATTGATTTTCAGACTTTCTGAGGAGGACATATATTTCTGCATTACAGGTAGTGGACCTAGCAATATCCTTATCACCTGTATGCAAAAGCCCATATCTTTACAATCTCTTACTGTAACACTTTTAAGGTTAGGCTTGCTCCTCTACTCTACTAGAAATGATCTATCTCTATACCAAAGCTGGAGGCCAATATCACTCTTAAACATAGCCTTTAATTTATATGATTTAAATAATTGCAAATGGCTTGAAGATTTTGCTTCCCAAGATAAGCCATGGAGACCAGTAGGTTTTCCCAGGGTATGAGCCACCAGACACAACTAAAGTTGTTGACCCAATTCACCATATCTTTCAAAAATTTACCCATTAAATTCTACTGTCAATCGATGCTGAAAAGGCTTTCGGCAGAGAGGATTGAGGCCATTTTTGACTCACCTTTTGCCAGAATTAGGATTAACAGCTCTCTGTTTGATGCATAGGAGAGAGTTTCCCCCTCTCACCAATAATTTTTATACTGTGCATAGAGGCCTTGGCGAGGTCAGTTAAGTCCAATCAAGACATTTCTGGAATTAGGTTAAGGGTGAGAGAATACAAGCTAGCACTTTTTTCTGATGATCTGCTTCTAGTGATCACCAAACCAGTAGACTTGCTTCCTTACCTGATAGCCAAGTTCTGAGAACTTGGTAGATTATGAAATTTCAAAAAAACTATTCAAAATCGATTGCTGTGAATCTATCTACACCGCCTCATATAGTGGACGATCTGAGGCAGGTGTTTCTTTTTGCCTAGAATTCCATCTAACTTAAATATTTATGGGTTAAGATAACCAAAGACTTGTCACAACTCTTCCAAGCAAACTTTGGATCCATCTTGTCTAACCACAGGCTACAAGAACTGGCAATCCAAAACCTATCTTTGATAGGGTGGATTAACGTGGTTAATAAAATGAACAAGTGGCCCAAGATTCTATTTTTGATGTGGACTTTAGCAATAAATGTTCCTACCAATCCATTTCAAACTCCTGACCATCACTTTCAAGGCTTTCTCCCAGTCTACTGCCCCCTATATATCTAACCTCCTCTCCATTCACACCCCTGCCCGCTCCCTGCGCTCGGCCAATGACCGTCAACTCTCCTCCACTCTGATCACCTCTTCCCACTCCAGAATCCAAGACTTCTCCCATGCTGCCCCCTTCACTGGAACGGCCTCCCTTGCTCCATCCCTCTTTCTCCCAATCTGTCCTCCTTCAAGAAGGCACTCAAAACTTACCTGTTCCTAAGAGCCTACCAACCTTCCACCTAACCCCCTCATCTCATCTCCTCCGCCTGTTCTCCCCCTCTCTTCTCCCAGCCCCCTGTTCTCTCCCCACTTCTTTAACTTGCTCCCTGTGTCCCTGAGTTCTGTCTACCCTCCCTTAGGATGTAAGCTCATTTGAGCAGGGCCCTCTTCCCTTTGTTCTCCATACCTGTTCTTCTGCTCCGTCTTTACTGCATTAGCCTGCCTGAAGTCTCTGAAGTTTTGGTATTTTTTGTTTACTGTGTGTAATGTTTCACCTTGTTTAGTCTACTGTTTGTGCTGTGTACGGCACTGCGGAACTCTTGTGGCGCCTAACAAATAAAGGATAATAATAATAATAATACCAAGTGGCTTCAAGATGTGCAGGGTTTGATAATCAAATTTGTCTAGGGAGGAAAAGAAAAACACAATTCAGGCAAGATATTTTGTTTAGATGCAAACATACGGGAGGCCTACAACTACCACATGTTACCAGCTACCAAGAGATAATGTTAAAAAGAATTCTGGAGTGGACCAGATCGAAAAACATTAAACAATGGATATCCATAGAAATGCACCTCCAGTCACTTTCAGAAATAGTCCATAGGTTACCGAGATTATTTACAAAATATCACCCAACAATAACCCCCACTTTGGACTGCTGGGAAAATATTGAGGCACGTAAATTGTATATCTTCATTAACTTCCCCTCTAACTTTCTTCCTTGCCAATTCAGAATTTCCCTTGGGGATCAATATATCGGTCTTTTAAGAGTTAACCTAGGTAGGAGTCTTCCAGGTCGGCCAGCTGATGAAATCATCAGGAGTTCATCTGTTTTCCAAAATTCAAACAAATTGGGATCTGCCACACACAGAATTCTGGAGCTATCTACAAATACACCATTACTTGGGCTCCTCAGACTGTGCTAAGGACATGCTAATAGTATAGTTAGAGAAAGAGATCTCCCACACAAGCTAGTTCAACCAGTACATCAGTTATAGAGACCCAATATAAGGTCATACTCATTCCTCTTGCACAGGGTGTTCCCTGGTGTCCTTGCAGATCTTAAGCCAATCTTTTTCTCTATCCCAACTGTAGTATAAATAATGACTGATTGTTATTTTCTGTTGAATTTATGAATGAATATTGTATGTAACCTTGTAATGTAATCACAATGTGTGCTTTGCTAGATGACATGAGTCTGAACTGCAAGTGTCAATAATCTGTTTAAATTAGCCAGACGAGTAAGAGATAGGCATCTCTGAAGAGTTTGAAGCCCCAAAGTTGTAAACCATCTAGCCAAGCAGAACGAGCAGAGGGGAGAACCCAAGGTCCTTTGAACATTCCCGATCTCAGGACATCCCTAGCTCACTTCGAAAGCTCTGTGACATTTGGGAGATCAATCTGTCCTTATTGACAGCTAAACTCCAAAAGTGGGGGGTGAGAGCTATGTGGAAAAAGGTTTAATATCTTCTGCCTTAGACAATAGCATGTGCATTTTCATGAGGGGGTCAATCAAGACTGAAATGTCCCAAATTTCTCAATTGTGCTCCCTCACACACCAAGTCTTAACTAGTAAGTAGTGACTGGTTTTATTTCCTATTTTATTTTCTGAAACCTACTTGTTCAATTAATGTATGTCTTGTTATAAACTTTTTTTGTAACTAAGCCTTGGAAACATTTTTCAGATTAAATAAATTTAAGCTAGTGTATTCTCCGTGATTCTTTGTGAACTTACGAAACCCAGGGAGGCCCCTGCTACATATGCATGTGATTTACTTGTGAAACATTAATAAGTGAGTTTTGTGAATGTAAGGGCACCATAATAAATCATTCGTGGTGGCAGAAAAGGTGTATTCATTGCTAAGGGACTAAGTCATGGCCAGTTGTTCAGATTGTTGTATCTGGGTCAGGCTGGGTGTTAGTGACACCAACCATTTAGATCCCTCTCCCAGGTCTATGTGAAGTGAGTTATTTTGATAAATAGATGATTTTTGTAGGTTAGAAAAAACACTTAAGGGAGATGCTTAAATGAGCTAACACAAGAGGGCCGTATTAATATATGATTATTTTATCACTAATGTCTCCTGAGGATTTGGATACTATTAATTTGAGATATTGTCCTGTGTTTCCCGGCAACATAAATGTAAGAAATGAGACTGTTAGCACTGGAATCAATGTGTCACGCTTCAATGTAAATCACAGCTATGGAGCCCAGGATGTGATGAAAGCATAAAGGTGTTTATTGATCAGAAAATACAGAACAATAGTATGAGCCAAATATTGCTGATACTGCACAGGGATTTCTGAGAAGGCTGAATACTGGTTGCAAGGAATACTGCGAATGCAAGTAGAATGGTAAGTGGAAAGATATCCGGAGTAGTAATGTCAGCAGCAGTTTGTGAAAGTCAGAGAACATACGAGAAGCAGGAGTACTAAACCATAAGGAAAGGCAACAAAACAATAATGACGAGCACAGGAAAGAGAGAGAGGCAGGTATAAATAGGGAACTACCAGGTGCAGGAAATAATTTGTGCAACAGGTTAACTCCTAGTGGTGAAAAGGAAAGACACAATAGCAACACCTTTGGTGAGTAGAGGTACTGCAGATAATGCATTAAATGTAACAAGTTCAAGGTCCTGGAGGCAGGAGATGCCAATACAAGCAGCATGCAACGCAGAAAACTGCAGGCAGATCCTATCACAATGGCTATTAAACAAACAGCGGCCCTATCAGTTGTTTTTTCATTGGAAGTTCATGAAATCACAGCCATTGTCAGCTGAACAGAGCCAGGGAGTAGGGCCTGCACTACAAGTAGGCAAACTTAGGCAGTTACCTAGGGCGCCAATGGTTAGGGAAAGCCTAAAATGCTGAATGAGTGATATAAAGTTACTCATCTATTGATTTGTAACGTCCCCTGGTGCCTGCACACAGAGGGCTGGCCTCTGACATGGAGGAGAAGCATCAAGCAGCTTCTTACTTGTGAAACTGTCAGCTGCTGCTCCTCAATGTTGGTGATGGGCTGGGAGAGTGAAGGGAGCTGGAGATGCTGTGCCCTCTCCTTTCCATCTGTAAAGGTAAAAGGCAGCAGGGGGGCGCCTACAGTACTTCCACTGGCCTTGGCTGGGAGGGCTAGGCATAGCCGGATTAAGGGGGGGGCACAGGGGGCACGTGCCCCGGGCCCCCCTCTCTCTGAGGGCCCCCCGCCGCCCATATGACTTCATCTGCTGTCAGTAATATACTGACAGCAATCGCACCAGGCCCCCCTCTCTCCGCGGCTGGCGCCCCCCCCCCCCCTCGCCGCCCACATTACCTCTCCTGTTGATAATTAGCTGCCGCGGCCATCTGACAGCTGACAATTGCGCGATGTGCGCCCACTCTATCTTAGCAGCACCGCGGCTGCTGTAATATCTAAAATGGCCGAAATGGAGCTGCTGCGCATGTGCAGATGCAGCAGCTCCTCCTCGGCATGAAGACTCCAGAGACAGTAGGTGAGTGAAAAAAAATTATACTAGTCTAAAACTAAATATATATACAAAACCCTTAATAACATGGGTATTTCTTGATTAAATATGTAAAATGTTGCCACCTATAATAGTATGAGTACATTATATATATATATATAAAATCTATCTTCTGGCTACATTTTACATATTTAATCAAGCAATAATCATGCTATGAGGGGTCTTCTTAAATATGATTATTTATTTTATCAGTAGTGATTTAATAAATATACATTAAACATTAATATTAGGCTGGTAGAGCAAATTGAGTTGCAGATTATATTTTATTAATCATTAGTAAAGTAATAACTGATGCCGTCCAGTTATATTAAAGTTCGAATACAATTGTAATACATTAAGTATAATTTATATTTATATTTATTTATATACACATTTATGTAGTCTAATTAAAGCTTTAATATAAGTGGCAGGCTTCGATAATAACTTTAATAATGATTAATAAAATAGAGGGTCCTGCATGATTAATACAATATATATATATATATATATATATATATATATATATATATATATATATATATATATATATGACACATAAATATGCACAGATATACATAGCTACACACACATATATAGTCAAAATTGGTGTTACGTTATCAATGTTTATTTTTTATGTTTAAATGTGCGGTATCATTGCTAGTTTTAATGTGCATTGTCAATGGTATTTTTAATTTGCGGTATCATTGCTATTTTTAATATGCGGTATCATTGCTATTTTTAATGTGCATTATAAATTGTATTTTTAGCGTGTGGTATCAGTGCTAGTTTTAGCGTGCGGTATCAGTGCTAGTATTAGCGTGCGGTATAATTGTTAGTTTTAGTGTACGTTATCAATGGTATTTTTAATGTGGGCTTTTGATGATTGCTTTAATGTACAGTATTTTAGTTTGTGTAAGTAATGATTTGTCTTATGCAGACAACTTAGGCGAGCCCCTCTGGGAGAGCTGTAAGTGTAATACTGTGGGCTGTAGATGATGTAGATGTGTCAATGCTTATAGCAGTGGTTCCCAAACTTTTGCAGTTCGCGGCACCCTTAGAGTCTCCATAATTTTTTTTAAGGCACCCCTCCAAAATAATTACTGAGCAGTCCTGTTTTAGAAGTAGTTGGGTCAAAAAATTGTAATAAGTATTTAGGTCAGGACAGAAATGCTTATTTAGTTGTATGCAAAAATGCCCCCTCTGCATCCAGACACTCTGCCCCCACTGCATCCAGACACTCTGCACTCTCTCACGCTGCCCCCTCTGTCACACTGTCCCCCTCCTCTGACCTCTGTCAAGCTGTCCCAGCTCCTCTGCCCTCTGTCCTTCTCCTCTGCCCTCTCACGCTGTCCCCCTCCTCTGCCCTCTCTCTCGCTGTCCCCCTCCTCTGCCCTCTCTCACGCTGTCCCAGCTCCTCTGCCACGCTGTCCCTTTCCTCTGTCCCCCTCCTGTCACGCTGTCCCTCTCCTCTGTCCCCCTCCTGTCACGCTGTCACTGTCCTCTGTCCCCCTCCTGTCACGCTGTCACTCTCCTCTGTCCCTCTCCTGTCACTCTCCTCTGTCCCCCTCCTGTCACCCTGTCCCTCTCCTCTGTCCCCCTCCTGTCACGCTGTCACTTTGCCTCCTCTGTCCCTCTCCTGTCACGCTGTCACTTTGCCTCCTCTGTCCCTCTCCTGTCACACTGTCACTCTCCTCTGTCCCCCTCCTGTCACGCTGTCACTCTCCTCTGTCCCTCTCCTGTCACGCTGTCACTTTGCCTCCTCTGTCCCTCTTCTGTCACGCTGTCACTTTGCCTCCTCTGTCCCTCTCCTCTGCCCTCTCTCACTTTGCCCCCTCTGCTGCACGCCAGCCATAAAAAAAACCAACAGAAACACTTACCAATCAACGCGGCGCCGGGACCCAGCATCCTCCTCTCTCACGCAGCGGCCGTCACTGATATGACAGCTGCGTGAGAGAGGAGAATGCTGGGTCCCGGCGCCGCGCGGATTGGTAAGTGTTTCTGTTGGGTTTTTTTATGGCTGGCCCGCGGCACCCCTGAGACAGCGCCGCGGCACCCCTGTGAGCCGCGGCGCACAGTTTGGGAACCACCGGCTTATAGCCTTATACCCAATGTCGTTATTTTACATGCGTTTTATACAGAGGGGCACAGAGTGTGTGGAGATGATGCAGAGGGGCACAGAGTGTGTGGAGATGACGCAGAGGGGCACAGAGTGTGTGGAGATGACGCAGAGGGGCACAGTGTGTGTGGAGATGACGCAGAGGGGCACAGTGTGTGTGGAGATGACGCAGAGGGGCACAGTGTGTGTGGAGATGATGCAGGGGCACAGAGTGTGTGGAGATGATGCAGGGGCACAGAGTGTGTGGAGATGATGCAGAGGGGCACAGAGTGTGTGGAGATGATGCAGAGGGGCACAGAGTGTGTGGAGATGACGCAGAGGGGCACAGAGTGTGTGGAGATGACGCAGAGGGGCACAGTGTGTGTGGAGATGACGCAGAGGGGCACAGTGTGTGTGGAGATGACGCAGAGGGGCACAGTGTGTGTGGAGATGATGCAGGGGCACAGAGTGTGTGGAGATGATGCAGGGGCACAGAGTGTGTGGAGATGATGCAGAGGGGCACAGAGTGTGTGGAGATGACGCAGAGGGGCACAGTGTGTGTGGAGATGACGCAGAGGGGCACAGTGTGTGTGGAGATGATGCAGAGGGGCACAGTGTGTGTGGAGATGATGCAGGGGCACAGAGTGTGTGGAGATGATGCAGAGGGGCACAGAGTGTGTGGAGATGACGCAGAGGGGCACAGAGTGTGTGGAGATGATGCAGGGGCACAGAGTGTGTGGAGATGACGCAGAGGGGCACAGAGTGTGTGGAGATGATGCAGAGGGGCACAGTGTGTGTGGAGATGATGCAGGGGCACAGAGTGTGTGGAGATGATGCAGGGGCACAGAGTGTGTGGAGATGATGCAGAGGGGGCACAGAGTGTGTGGAGATGACGCAGAGGGGCACAGTGTGTGTGGAGATGATGCAGGAGCACAGAGTGAGTTAGCTGTAAATTATTCTTTGACAGAAATATAATAGAAAAAAATATATAAAAATATTATTGTCCCTTGGATTTATGTGTATTATTTTTGCCAACAACTTACTAAGTATGTCCGTCCTGACCTAAATACTTATTACGTTATTTTGACCCGACTAATTATAAAAAACGGTACTGCTCGGTAATTATTTTAGAGGGGTGCCTTGAAAAAATTATGGAGACTCTATAAGGGTGCCGCAAACTGCAAAAGTTTGGGAACCACTGCATTCATTTTAGATCTTAGGGGCCCCCCTGTCTTAAGTGCCCCGGGCCCCCCAAAGCCTTAATCCAGCTCTGGGGCTAGGTGCCTCTTTCAGCTATACAAGGAGCAATCAAATGGTCTTTTTGGGGAAGACAGGTCTAGAATGTTTTAAAATATATATGTTGAGAGATGCCTTCCCTTTAAATCAGTTCTGCTTCTCTGCATAAAATAAATGCATTTAACAAATATGTGTCTAGTTGTCTCAGTTAAAAACAAAACAAAACACATTATGTTACATTATTGCAAAAACATATTCATAACATTCTAAAAAACATCATAATGGCAGTGTCATGTGTCATTTTTACTCTACTATACTTTCATGTGGTCTAGGTAGGTGGCTTTTATGTGGGTGCCCCCTGTTGTGCGTAATTTAGTCTGTTAATTATATACAGTAATATAGGTAGGAATTATTCTGTTAAGGATTTGCATGTTAATCTTTTTTCAAAAAGGCTATTAATCTGCTTAAAATGTTAACGATTTTTTTAATCAAGTGTTTAAATGTGCACTGTAATTTATGATAACATTTTCAGAGCACAGCAAATTTACAGATGCTCATTTGTATTCGAAAGCAATGTTACCTATGAGTTTGTAGTCGCAGTTCCTTATAACACGATATCTTATTAGATAATCCAAATTCAGGTATTGATGTTCTGTTCTTAGAGGGCAAACACAACCCTATGAGTGATTGCTGTGACATCACAGTCATTGGAGTCCAGGGGGTAAAAGTATCAAGTCCGATTTTTTCAGAATTTTAAAATCGGGGAAAATCATGGGTGATAACCCGTGATTTTAGTCCTCAAGTCACCAGATGTATTAAACTGCGATTTTTACTCTGATCTTAAAAATCACTGGTCATTTCTGGCGATTTGCTTTGATGTCAGACACTCCCGTATTTAGCTAACTCTCCTGTGTTGTCCTCATCTAGCTGCGTGATTACTAAACACATAACTGTTACACTGGCCCTGTCTATAGACAGACAGTGTAACAGTGATATGTTTACTAATCACACTGCTAGGATGCAGCATGTTGAATCTGGTGATTTTCAAAGCAAACTCAGGAGAGTTTGCTTAATCGCAGATTCATACATTTGAGACTTGTGTAGCTAGAGTGGCAAACAGTCGGGACTTTGATCTCTATCGATTTTGTAAATAGCGATTTTGCCAGAAACACGTCTCTGGCGATTTTACATCAAATCTCACTTTAATACATCTGCGAGATGAAACACCTGCGAGAAAATCGCTGGATTTGCAAAATCACACCTTGATACATTTACCCCCAGGTCTGTGGATGCCGCAGCCACTAACCAAGTTTGTGCATGGCCTCTTTAGTCATATGGGGGGGGGACCTCCAATCATTTTAAAAAGTTGTCTCCTATGGTGAAAGAAGCACATTAATGCAGAGCCTCCGGCTAACCAAGCATTAACTGGCCGTAAGAATACTGTTATATCAAGCCTAATTTTACCTTTATGCCAATTCAAATCTGGGACATAAATTATCCATTTAAAAATGGCACTTACAAGGAATCTTTAATATGTATTGTGTTTTCTATTAGTAAGTGTATACAACAGTCTACAAAAACAGGCATTAAGGATCATTTTCAAAAGTGATGGAACAAATAAAGGGGATGCCCTAATTTGCTAGCCGTTAGAACGTTGAAGTTGCGTTTTAACTCTTTCTACCCTGCACAATCCCATCCTGTAACCTTACTATTGAACTTAAAGACTGTTTTCACAGGTAGTGGGACACTTCCCAAACAGGAGAGTGGGAGCACGCCTACAGTATGCATGTGCTAAGCAGACAACCAGACACATTTATGCATAAAAATACGTATCTGCTTATTCTGTGGTTATTAAATTATTAACACTTATAAGGGAAATGTTCAGTGAAAAAAAAACATAAAAACACAGCACAAAATAATGTCATTTTATTTGATTTATCTTTCTACAGTAAGTATTACGAAAAAGAATCTTTAATGTCTGATCCAGTTTGCGGTCCAATTTTGGCTGTTCTTTTAGGTAAGAATATTGAACAAAAAATGTAAATATATGAATAAGTCTAATATGTAATTAATAATTTTGCTGTAAGACATTAGACTATTTTATCATTATAATTTTAAATGTCATGTAATGGTTTTAATGTCTTTTTTAAACACTGCTGCAAACTATACATATATTAGCAGTAATATTAATAGATTCAAATAGAAATCACAACTGCACATTGCCGTAAAATACTGAACACTACCCTAAATTTGTAGCTGACATTAAATTGTCCTGCATTATAATAAAACAGGCACGTTTACTAATTTCTGATGTTACTTAGGTGTGTGTGTGTTACATTCAGGCAGACAGATAAGGCAGTAGGTGACCCTTAAGTTGGCAAACAACATATGGAAATTAGATCATCTCAATTATTTACTCCAATTATTGTTTTAAATGGATATTTTTGAGTGAATGTTTGAGCAAATCATCATCATCAGCTATTTATATAGCGCCACTAATTCCGCAGCGCTGTACAGAGAACTCACTCACATCAGTCCCTGCCCTATTGGAGCTTACAGTCTAAATTCCCTAACACAGACACACACAGACTGAGAGAAACTAAGGTCAATTTAATAGCAGTAAATTAACCTTCCAGTATTCTTTTGGAGTGTGGGAGGAAACCGGAGCACCTGGAGGAAACCCATGCAAACACAGGGAGAACATACAAACTCCACACAGATAAGGCCATGGTTGGGAATATATGGAGTAAATGAAGTTCTGTAGCTTGAAGATTTGCTATTTGTACCATAACTCAGTATATTGTGTGTCACACATCACATCATGATTCTTAATGCTCTTGAATACCTACATTTTGACAAGTGGACCCCAAAATAATTTCTGGACAACATTTGAGATATGCATGTTAAAAACTGGTCCGTAACAGAATGCACATAAGAATTGGTGATGGGAAAATCACATTTAGACTAGTCACACAGACGATTTGTACGACTAGATGTTGAACGCAGGCAGGACGAAGAAATTTGACATTTACACTACCTATTATGTGCATGCAAATATTGTACATCAGGTCCTGGCCTAAAATTAGTGGACGCACAAATCACCCATGTGACACCACCCATGTGATGCCACCCATGTGACACCACCCTTGTGATATCAACCATGTGACACTACTCATGTGATATCTACCATGTGACACCCCCTTGTGATATCAACCATGTGACACCACCTATGTGATATCACCCATCTGACACCACCCATGTGACATCACCAATGTGATATCACCCATGTAACACCACCCATGGGTGGATCACCTTCTGTAGCTTTTTTAGTCACTGAGGTGCAGTTATTATTTTCTTCTTCTTTTTTTTGCAGTGGGACCTTGTGCACTAGAATATACAAAGTTAAAAACAGCTGATCACTATTGGACAGATCCCTCCGCAGATGAACTAGTGCAAAGGCATAGAATCCATGGTGCACACACACGCCAGGACTCCAGTCCTTGCAAGCGGCCTGCTCTTGGTGTACGTATTCATGTCTTCTAACATATTAAATATACAAATATTGTATAACTTGTTGTATGTATGATATATCTCAGAATCATACATCCGCTAACCGAAACAACCAATGGAGGTGTCCTTAGAAATATTATTATACTTTATTACTAAAGCTCTGATATATTATTCAGCATCGTACATCGAGTGTAACATGACACAAACACTTTACATAGAATGACATGATACAGAAGGTAAAGATGGCCCTGCACACATGACATGACAGTCTAAGAGGTCTGGGGACGCTTGATACATAAGGGAGCGGAATAAGAAGTGCGGATGCTGTTGGGGAAGGTGCAAGTGGCTGTTGTAGGGCAGCTGCATTCATGTATGTGAACGTGCCTTCCTCCAAACTGCCCTGTTTTGCAGGGACAGTCCTTGTTTTGGTTCCAAACTCAATTGTCTCTTTTCATTATTGATTGCACCTTTTATATATTATTTACATTACATAGATTTTTATGGATTTACAACTTAGAGTTTGAATTGTGTTGTATTCAATATCCTGGATCACTTTTAAATGTCTTTGCATAAACATTTAGTTATGTAAAGTAATCCTAAGGGTTCCTACAGACAACTTAGCAGTAACAAAGAATAATAGAAAGACTTGAAACACGCACAACTAGAAATTCATGGGCCCCATAGCAAAATCTTGAAGGGGCCCCTAAAGTTTCTAGGGAGGGACACATCTCTTTATTTTGCCCATCAATTCATTCCCCCATCCCTTTCTTATCTCACTGGGCTGGTACCACTGTCAACTTCCTGCTCGGGGACAGAGAACATCCTTTGTCCTTTAAGCTAAATGTCGTTTTGGAACCCTTATATGTTGGTAGAGAGGAGCAGCGCCCGATGCAGCACAGGTGACCGCTACCGGGTGTCCGGAACCTGAGTAGTATTGTCTATAGAAACACGTGACTAGTGAGCTCACCCAATAGTGATATTCCTAATCTTCAAAACTGGTAAAGTAAAACTAATGGACATTCATATAACTACATGTACTTTTTATATAAGTAAAGATAGTGTAGTAATTGTGGTTTAAATTCATACTATTTACATTTACACTTATATGTTAGGTGCTTTTTTCGATTCAAGCTACTAAAATTGCATGAAAGCTGTTTTTGACTAAATTTGTTAATCTTAGCTTAAAGGGTTTCTTACCCATAAAAGTATTATTACTCACGTCTGCCATTCTCCTGTCCAGTGAAGCAACTGAAATAGCGCCTTTGTCACCCCTTGCATTTTTGTGTATGAATTGCTTTAGTGGGTATTACTTTATAACTTTATAGACCGCTAATTTAGACATTTGCATTGAGAAATTTTACATTTTGCAAATTAATTTCCTTCATTTTACCAACCCGTCCCCTCCCCCGTGTCAGTGATCACCAAATCATTTATACAGACATACAAGGAAATGTGTTCTACATCTGGAGAATAATATTATTATATAATGACAACAGTCATAGATAGAGAATGTTGGGAATCTGTAATAAGCATGTGTTTGTAATGGACCCAAGGAGCATAATGCTAACAAAATAAACTGCTGGTAAAAAGCACTTAAATGCCTGAAAACCTCTATTAAGGTCTATAAATAAATACATCTTAGACTGTAAAAAAAACATTTTAGTGCTATCACTGACAAATGCCAAGGTCTTTGTGGATACACCAAGTACTGGGACAACACCATCTCTGTTTCCTGACCTACAAAGACAAATATGCTGAAATTTGTCTTTGGTTTTGACAAGCAAATATCATTAAGAATACGTTCTTAGCAACTTAAGTAAAGCAAGAGTATGAGTCACAGATGATTACTTATGAAGGACATAAGGGCAAGCTCTAATATCAGAGGAATTACATGTAGCACAGACACAAATGTTCTGTATGTTTGAGGAATGTGCAAAACATTTTGACAATTCTGGGAACTGCCGGCTCTATTATCTGCTCAGTGGTTCTGCCTGAGTTCACTAATTCTCAGAATACAGAAAATATTGCAGCTTTTGTAAGATAGATTCATCCAAATGTGAGAAAACCAAATAGATGCTGCTTCCCTGATCCCGTTACTAAAAATATATCACCAGACTAGAGTGAGTATGGTAAATGTGTTTCCAGGTCTTGGTAAACCTTTTCATATTGTGAATAGAGAAAGGCTTCTTATCTTCAATAAAATGTGGTCATCCATTATTGAAATCATCCTTGTTGTGGAATAAATGTTGTAGTGCAAGGAAACAATCAGATATCGCTCACTTTGGTTCACCACAATCTACTGTTTTAAAACCAATGTAAGAAAAGGTAAGTAAAGCTATATATTTAAACATATTCAAGAATTAAGTCTCTATTTTAATGCTCATTTGTTCAAATTTTAAAAAGTTACATTATAAAAATTTGTTGAATTTTTTTTTAACTTGACCTCACAAACTTGTTTGCTGATTAAGAATTGGTATTGCATGTAGTGCATACAGTATTATTATTATTATTATTATTATTATTATTATTATCATCGTAGATTTGTAAGGCACCACAGTGTTCTGCAGCACCGTACAATAGGGAAAACAGGACATACATAGAACAGGGACATACAAGGTAGACAATATCGAGTACCTTCCTCATTAGAGAGCTTATATTCTAAGTGGAAGAGGGCACAGCTGAAACAAGAGTAGCAAGTGTGGCTCAGAGTGGAGAGTAGGACAGTTGTGAGTGCGCATTAGTGCGAGTAGTATCATCATGGACAAGGTAAGCTTTAAAAAAGAGAGGGTCTAATAATTTGAAGGCTGTGGGAAAATGTGTTTGGGCATGGTAATAAATTCCATTAGTTGGTACCAGTATGGGAGAAATCTTGTAGGCGGGAGTGAGAGGTGGTTTCCAGAGACGAAACAAGGCGCAGTTCAGAGGTAGATCTAAGAGGGCGGGAGGGAGAGTATTGTGATAAAAGATTTGAGATGTTTGAAGGGGTGGTGTTACCTTTGTAGGTGAGTAATTTGAATTGGATTCTGGAGGACACAAGGAGCCAGTGTAAGGATTTGCACAGTTGTGCAGCAGATGTGGAGCGATGAGAGAGCAAGATCAGTCTTGCAGCAACATAGTTGTAGGAACCCACGGACCATACATCCATACAGAAGAATGACATAATAGTTGGTTTGGCTGTTGTCAAAGTTGGTGTGGTTAAATATAAAGGTGTTGTGTGTAACCCTGCAGCTTCCAATCCAGAGTCTAGTTTCATGCCATAGCAAACTCCTTAGACTTTTTATTTTCAAATCTCACAGATCAAAAAGCGGCATTCCAGTGGTAGTATGTCAGAAGATAAATTTGCGGCATCAGCTAGAGAATATGTCGAATCGCTGCACCAGAACTCCAGAATACATCTTCTCTATGGGAAAAACAATGTCCTGGTCCAACCAGTAAGTTGTTTTGTTTTATTATTCTTGATGTGGTTGTCACAGTTTTAATTTTAGAACATTTAGGACCTGATTTAGAGTTGGACGAGTGCAGCACCCATGCACATGAGTGAAGCATAAGTGCAACTTAATGTGCAGTAAAGGCATGCACATGTAAGAGTGGCATGCCCCCTGGAGGCATATTTAAGGTAGTAGGTGTAAAACTTCCGTCTCCACAAGATGTGGTGTAAACTTACATCCTGATGGTGATAACCATACATAAACAAAGTTGAAATAAATAATCAAGGTCGTCCTCTCCCTAAAACAATAACCAGCACCAGTGCTTATGGCCTGGGATGGTAATTGTTAATACAGTGGAACAAACTGCATGAGGTGCCTCCTGCAACAACAGCAACCAACAGTTTGTGCTTCATTGAACATGGGTTTTTTTATCCATTGGATTATCTTGAATTGCTACTACAGGACAGATGAAAAGAAGATCCCTGCAGATTTAGGAGTACAAGCACCAGCGCACGCAAGCTGTTAATGGCTGCTAGGGCTTGCTGGGATTTGTAATTCCACAAGTAATACAATAACCCAACCCCAACTGCACAGGGGGTTCAGGAATAGCCCCTATGGTTTTCAGCAAGGGGCTGGATTTCCCTGGGTATTCCACACATGTTTTGTAGGCCTGCTTCTTCTAGGGTGTTCAGCTACATGCTGTCCAGGGTAGAGCTGGAGCACATTATGACAGAGGGATCACATGCTGGGCTCTCCCTGTTATAGTGTGACAAGCCCATCTTGGCATAGCTTGCGGCTGGTAGCCACTTTTGCATGAGGATCCCACGATCTTTGTCCCTCCACATTAGTGGTAACCATCTTAGGCTGTAAGCACTGGTGTTGCTTACTGTTTGTGGGTGCGAGGCATGTTTTTTTGTTATTTATTTATCAAGTTTTATTTAAATGTTGATGATGATGACTAGTCTATCTTTACTACGAGCGCTTTAAGATATGCTCAAAGATATTTGCAACACAAAATACACACGTAAGCCTCAATTTTGCAGCTGAAATTTTCGTTTAGTTTGCAAACTTGTAGCCAACTCTTGAGGGTATATTTACTAAACTGCCGGTTTGAAAAAGTGAAGATGTTGCCTAAGGCAACCAATCAGATTCTAGTTGTCATTTATTTAGTACATTCTACAAAATAACAGCTAGAATCTAATTGGTTGCTCTAGGCAACATCTCCACTTTTTCAAACCCACAGTTTAGTAAATATAGCCCTTGTTGTGCACTTCCACAGTCAATAATTGATCTAGTGATTGGTAAGCTATGTATTGCTTTATGAACTTCCTGCAAAAACATCTTTAGTTACAAATCAAAAGAGACAAATTGTTAAGCTGTATATGAAACAGGACAACATACCATCTATGTAATTATTTACTTACACCAACTATACTATTTTTACATAAAATAATGAAACCAGATGTGTAGGTATTGGAAGCAAGATTTGTCCTTGGTTCATGCTTAGTGCAAATAGTTATTTTTAATGAATCTTATCCCTCAAGATGGAATGTAGGAAGTATTAATGAGTATTTGAGAGTGGTTTATTCTAGCAAACTTCGAAACTCTAGACATGTCCAAAATCATATGTGAATCCCCTCTCTAGAAAGAAGACATGGAAGCTATTCCTGGATATCTTTCCCTGCACCAGAGTGGTGAGAACTTGACATTAAAATGGACCCCGAACCAGTTGTTAAATGGAACACTAGGAGACTCTGAGCTTGAAAAGAGGTAATGTCCTCATCTCTTCCTCAAGGTACTACTCTGTGTGTTGTATGAACGGAGAGGTGCAATGAAAACAGTGTATAAGCAATGTCCCAAAATGCTTATACAAGGTAGATATTGGTGTTATAATGAGCATTAAAACCCATCCCTGTTTACCAGAAAGGTATTTAACTTATCAGTAGTGTATGGTATCTGTCCCACATTAACTCTTTAGGTCTCTGTGTACATCAGTTTGCACAACAGTGAATGGTATAACAATTAGAGAAAGGAGACTCTGAACTGAATTGGAACCTCTGGGTTATCTTGCCATGCGTTGATGTTATCTAATGTATGATCTAATTAAATAGTAACTAGATATTTGATTTTAAACCCCTGTCTCATGTATCCACAATATAGCTTTGGGGTTCCATGTATTTTTTAAATGATGATCTGAACTGCCCTTTATACTACAGCAGCAACTGGATCCTATAGCTCTATGGATATTTAAGAGGTATTGAGCATAAGTTTGTTCTTCTTATTAATGTATGAACTGTGCAGTTTTACACTATTTCCATTTGGATATCCTGCCTTATTATCCCTTACCTGGTGGAAGACTGGCCAAAGCACAACATACTTCCATGCATGTACAAAAGGTTTAAGAGAATGTTAAATAAACAGAATTAATGGACTACAGTTTTACTAAAGTGCACGAACCTCAAGGCCACTCTAGTCATTTATCCAGCAACATATGGTAAAAAAAAATCCAGGGACAAACCTACAGAACCTGGGTCTGTCCCTGAAGTCCGTATCATTTGGCCTCCATGCTGGTGTAGATAAGAACAGAAGAAAGTGGCATCTACAATATATTACAGTTCTTAATCATTGTAGTTTACCTAACAAGGATTACACATAGAGTGGTGCTGAGAAGATACAATTACATCTGGTAATCTACAGAGAATACACCAATTGTTATCACGATATAATAACCATGTTTTACATGTATACATGTACTTGACATGTACTGATGTACAACAATCTCCAGTAAAGACAGTCAAAACACTTTTTTGTCATGTGTATATGAACTTTGGTTTAAACTTTATTTCTCCTGAAGTATTGCCCAGTTTAGATTTATTTATGTCTTGAAGGATAATTGGAACTGTTTTATTATGTATGTCACTTTACTGCATGCAACTGGAGGGTGAAAAAGATATCTTCTCTTGCCTCAATTAAATAATAAAAATTCACCAGGGCAGCTGGATGATACTCAGCTCCCCGGTGGTTCAGTCTGACAATGGTAAAAGGAGTCTGACACCTTTGGCAGCCAGTCTACTTAGTGAAAATAACAAACAAAATTTTGAATATATGTAACTTCGGAAAAAATTCATTATTTGAATAATAAAGCAATTTTTGCTTTGCTGACTCTCTGGGTATCGCCATCGTTAAGTTTTAAAGATTTGTTCATGAAACTTTTTGTCAATGCAAATGCCCCTTTTTATGCATGTTAGATGCAATTCTTTAAATCTGGTCTTATTGTCCAGTTTTTACAAGTTAGAATTTAATGAAGAGGTATAGTGGACATGGCATGCTGGGCGTTATAGTTCTCCCTAGTCAGCCAAAACAGTACTGCAAGTGACGTGTTTAGGTGCATTGGATCAGCACCAAAGTGTCCCCATCAAGCCCTTAGTCCTGACCTGTTTAATGGGATAATCTGTGGCAACTTCTCCAGGACGTTAAATTAACAAAATATGTAGTTCAAATAAAGTGTCTGTAAATTATCTCATTATAAACAGTGAACTGTGTAATCACTTATAACTTGGCTTAGGGATGACATCCATCGCTTCAGTAGTCATAGGCAGGGGAGGGCCGACAAATTTTAGCATGGGGGCAAGACTCAACTCAGCAGCCTATTAGGAACATTTTAAAGGGAAAAAAATGCAGGTTACCCAGTGACCCAGACCAAGGTAGCTTATGAGACCGACCAAATGGTACATATAAAATAATGTATGCTCTGCTTTAAATTATCCCTTATAATACGCAAGGTTCCTTAATGAACAATAAGATGATGACATAAGAACTCTCCATTTATATAAATATAATTTACAGCAATGTATACATATATTAGTAACACTTAAGTATTATATACCATATAATCATACTTGCCAACTTATGGCAGTCGGCGTCCGGAGCTGCCGGGGGGAGGTGGGCGTGCGGGGGTGGGGCTCAGAAAATCATGTCATTTTAGCCCTGCCCCGTAACGTAATGACGCAAACGTGTCATTTTACAGCGGGGAATGGGGCCAAATGCCATGATTCTCAGGGAATCGCGGCACTTTGGATCTAATTCTGCCCACTTCACTAGGAAGTGGGCAGATGCAGGAGGCTGCCATACTCTCCCAGGAGTCCGGGAGACCCACCCAGAATCCGGACATTCCGTCAGAGTTGGCAAGTAATGTTATATGTTGCTCTATACTGAAGTGGCAGTATATAACATATTCTCATTGTGCTGTATATAATCAAGTTAAAATATGCTATATATGAGGCCTTTAAAGGAATTGACTAGGAATTAGTAATATCCCTAGTGATAATTCACTAGTTTCCAGTGAATTGATGGGCTACATAATATACTAATATATTAAGTGGGAAGGTAGATTTTGGTCCCTGAGGGTTGTATAGTTGAACAGGGAACGATATAATATAATGGTTCCCTGGTTCAGATTTTGCATTGTGGCCCTTGAGCCTATAACTTATGCCAGTGATAGACAGACTGCATAGAACAATTGGTTATTTGCTGTTATATCTTTTATGTATGTGTTGTCTGTGAGATTCTGAGTACATTTATTTTCTGTCCATTTATAACAGCGCATATAGTGGTCCAGGTGAATGTTATCTTTGGTCAATGTCTGCCTGCAATCCTTGTCTCCTGCTACATAAAGGATGACAGATTAATGGCAGTGCACCCTTTGTTATTGTGCTGTGAAGTTACTGTTTTCTTCTCTTTTTCTCCAGTGTGTTCTGGGACTATGCCCTGATAGTGCCAATAAGTCAGATAGTCTGTATCCATTGCCACCAGCAGCGTAAGTATAAGCATTACCCAATGTATTACATGTCAATCAGTGTCACATATCATAATAAAGCATATATGACAGGAGAAAGCTGTATTAATGCCATTTACTTCATCACTAGCCTCAGCAATTTAACAAGATATTTTATAGAGAATTAAAATATTTTTAGTATTATTATTATTATTATTATTATTATTATTATTATATTATATATTATATGTTTTTAATATATGTTATAAAAACATGTGTGCTTGCATCTAGTCTAATGTTGGTTTTCACTGCTTTTCTTTTGGTTTTCACTCCATGTACAGCAGAGAGTAGGGGAGTCCTTGTTCTGGTCAGCCAGGATGGTATTCAGAGACCGCCACTACAATTTCCTCTAGGAGGTCATCTTCTTGCCTTTCTCTCCTGCCTCGAAAATGGTCTTTTACCCAGAGGACAGTTAGAGCCTCCTTTATGGTCCCAACGGGGCAAGGTATGCTTACGAAACTATTTTCTTTGTAGTAGTCTTTTTTTTTTAATCATAGTTTGGGTTCTTACGATTAAAGTATACAGTCATGGCCAAAAGTTTTGAGAATGACACAAATATTATTTTTCACAAAGTCTGCTGCCTCAGTTTTTATGATGGCAATTTGCATATACTCCAGAATGTCATGGAGTGATCAGATGAATTGCAATTAATTTCAAAGTCCCTCTTTGGCATGACAATGGCCCTTTTACCAAAAACAACATTTACACTGCATTTCAGCCCTGACACAACAGTACCAGCTGACATCAGGTCAGTGATTCTCTCGTTAACACAGGACAAGGCTGGAGATCACTCTGTCATGCTGATTGAGTTAGAAGAACAGACTGGAAGCTTTAAAAGGAGGGTGGTGCTTGAAATCATTGCTCTTCCTCTGTTAACCATGGTTACTGCAAGGAAACACGTGCAGTCATCATTGCTTTGCACAAAAAGGGCTTCGCAGGCAACGATATTGCTGCTAGTAAGATTGCATCTAAATCAACCATTTATCGGATCATCAAGAATTTCAAGGAGAGAGGTTCAATAGGACCGTCTCCTAAAGTTGATTCAGCTGTGGGATCGAGGCACCACCAGGGCAGAGCTTGCTCAGTAATGGCAACAGGCAGGTGTGAGTGCATCTGCACCCACAGTGAGGCGAAGACTTTTGGAGGATAGCCTGGTGTCAAGAAGGCCAGCAAAGAAGCCACTTCTCTCCAGGAGAAACATCAGGGACAGACTGATATTCTGTAAAAGGTATAGGGATTGGACTGCTGAGGATTGGGGTAAAGTCATTTTCTCTGATGAATCTCCTTTCAGATTGTTTGGGGCATCTGGAAAATGCTTGTCCGGAGAAGGAAGGTGAGTGCTACCATCAGTCCAATGTCATGCCAACAGTAAAGCATCCTGAAACCATTCATGTGTGTGGGGCTGCTTCTCAGCCAAGGGAGTGGGCTCACTCACAACTTTGCCTAAGAACACAGCAATGAATAAAGAATGGTATCAAAACATCCTCCAAGAGCAACTTCTCCCAACCATCCAATAACAGTTTGGTGACAAACAATGCATTTTCCAGCATGATGGAGCACCTTGCCATAAGGCAAACGTGATAACTAAGTGGCTTAGGGATCAAAACATCTAAATTTTGGGTCCATGGCCAGGAAACTCCTCAGACCTTAATCCCATTGAGAACTTGGGGTCAATCCTCAAGAGGCGGGTGGACAAACAAAAACCCACAAATTCTGACAATCTCCAAGCATCAGAAGTTGATTGACTGCATGCCAGGGTGAATTGCAGAGGTCTTCAAAAAGAAGGGTCAACACTGCAAATATTGACTCTTTGCATAGACTTAATGTAATTGTCAATACAAGCCTTTGACACTTATGAAATACTTGTAATTTTACTTCAGTATACCATAGCAACATCTGACAAAAAGGTCTAAAAGCACTGAAGCAGCAAACCTTGTGAAAACCAATATTTGTGTCATTTTCAAAACTTTTGGCCATGACTGTATCTGTCATCTATAGACAGTGGAGGGAGACATTTTGTGGGCTGACAAATTGTCTGCCTCCACGGTGTGTGGGTGATAGGTACACTACTATTAAATCATGCTGGTTTTGTTAAGAATGTACTAACAGTACTTTAGTAATTGAAATTGAGTAATTGATAAATGAAAAGATTCATTGCTTCACTGGCAACGGTCATAATGTTTGGATGCTACAAGCATTAGATGGGGCTGTGAGCAAAAGCACAGGAGGAAGCAACGGATTAGGATAACTAATATATGGTGAATTTCTGGATCTGGTTATTCTTTTGACTGGCCAATTTCAACTTTTTTTTTTCAGGGAAAAGTATTTCCAAAACTGAGGAAAAGAAATAGCTCTAATAAGTCAGTAGACTTTGATGATAGCTTTGTGGAAGAAATAACCACGGATTATGTCTTCAGAATCCTCTATGCTGGACACAAACATGACAATAGTAAGTCGACATGCAGCCTTGTGTCACTGGTATTCTAGACACAACACATAAAGTGCATTTCTCTGCATTCGTATTCAATATTACTCGTGAGGGCGCTATATGTAACGTTAATTAGGAAACTGTCAATGGTAATATTAAAGAAAATACGTATGATTTATAGCTGTAAATACAGATCTGTTTAAACTTACTTTCCTTTTAAAATAAATTATTCAGTAACATCCATTTAACAGCAATATATCACAATATCTAATACTATCTGTAATGAGTACACACGTTGCAGCGACTTAACACTGCGAGGGCCACTGTAGCTAAGTAGTCATTAATGACATGACTGCTGCTCTCACCAGTATGGTTATGGTATCTCAGGATTCTCCAGTTCTCTACAAATAAAGCAGTACCAGGAATACACACAGATAATCTAAAAGCCTCATAATGATGCGGAGACAAGTTTTCACTGAACATTAGTCTTATTGGTAATAAGAGACACTTAGACACATAATTCATGTCCCTGGGTATAAGACACATGTGTTTTAAACAAGCTGATATTATGTATGTGTTTGTGTGCAGGTTTGACCTGTCTGACTATATGATGTCAGTAGTTATATCCTGCTTCCCTTCACTGACTTATTGATTGCTGGTTGAGACTTAGATGTAATTAAAGGGTTGGTAGGGGAGGCAGTTACTATTGGTAGCTGAGGGGTCCTCGCTGCCACCTTTGTTCCTCTAGGTCCTACCATCTACTCTGAGCACTTAAGCAGCAGGGAGCTTAATGAGCTTTTGAGAAGGTATCAATTGGAAATATAAGGAGATGAATGACTTCATATTTCTAGCTAAACCCCTGGTTGGAAGATAAAGAAGAATAATCACATTGAGGGAGCTGGGGTGCCACTTTTCATCATCATCTTCATCATCACCATTTATTTATATAGCGCCACTAATTCCGCCGCGCTGTACAGAGAACTCATTCACATCAATCCCTGTATATTTAATGTTGAAGTGGACGGGACTAAAACAGACTGTAGTCAATCAGACCATCAATATATCCACAGCACCACAGAGGATTACCTGGAGGAAAGCATTTGTAAACTTGCCTGATGAAGGGGCCTCTGTTGTCTGAAAGCTAGCAAATATAAAAAAAAATATTGTGGTTAGCCAATAAAGGCTAATACTCCTATAATACTCCTATAATACGTTTGTCTTTTTTGACATGAAAGTATTCAATATCACACTGGAGGAAAGCAGGAAGCCACAGACTATGTGTTAGATAGTGGAAGGAACAGCATCTTCCAAGAAAATAGTGATGTGAGGCTCCTGCCACACTAGTGTGTGGCAGGAGCCTCACTTTTGTGATATCAAAAGTATATGTATATGAATCAGTTTACACGTTAAACTGGATTTTAAAAAGCTACCAAAGGTAGGGTTAGTAGAGGAAGCAAATGTAGGGTTATGGTAAAAGTGGAGGAAATGAAAATGGGGTGTGAGTGGTGAGGAGTTAAGGAATGGAATCCATGAGATTGAAGAAAAGAAAGGAGATAAGGGATGAATAGCAGAGACTTAAGCTGGGTACACACTATAGAGTTTTCCACCAACTTTTTATGCCAATCGATTTTGCATCCAATGGATGGTCCGATCGCTCGGTCCATGGACTGCATACACACTAGCCTTGTTTTAGACGATAAAGGGAAAAATGGCCGTCCCATTAACTACTTTTTACAGCCATTTTGTCGTGAGCAATGATTGTAATTTCGTACACACTGAAGCAACATCGGTCGGAAACTTATACACACTACACAACGGAAACGAGATTGGAATGAAAATATTTAACGGTACTACCAACCAAATGAGGCGACAATCGTCCATTTGGGCAGACTTTCGACCATCGTGTCACTGCACACACTGACCCAACTTTTGAACGAGCGGTTGTATGTCAGCTGGTTGAGCCGATTATTGGACAAAAACCCTGTAGTGTGTAGCCAGCTTTACATTGAATAAATAGTGATAGGAAGAAAAGACATGAGGACCTGAGGGTTAAGAGGGGAGCACTAAATCAGTGTGCAACATTTAGGAGGGAACATCTTACATGTACACATCACTTGTACCAAATGCATGCAAGAGAATAGTGATTTAGGATTACAAATATTGTAAATGTAATTGAGTCTGTTGGGTGTTGAACTATAGTAAGTGTATGACTGCATGAAACATTACATCAAACATTTACAACAGCTAATCATAATCCCTACAGTATGACCTTGTAGTGTTGAGTAATGTAATTATTAGAAAGTATGCCTTGCTTGTGACATCATTTATATTTGTGAGGGGGTTCTAGGGAATGTTTACAAGGGCTCTTTGGGCTAGAAGCCACCGCTTTACAGATCACCATCCCCATGTTTATCATGAAGAAAATATTTTCTATGCTGCTATTTGACAATAAAAAAATAAGGATGTGTTAAAAGATTCATTAGTCTCCTAAGTAGATTTTGGCTGGTTCAGGGTCACTGATTTTGTGAATTTCTGAAAAACTGGGTTAAGTGTGTATCTACAAAATAAATGCTATTCTCCAATCTCTATACTATAATATCTATAATGAAGTGCATTTATAATTTCAACTCGAGACACAAACTGCAAATCAAACTCTAACACAAATCTTATAACATATAATGTGATATATAATATTTTTTTTTAGTACCATTTAGGCTTCATATTATTTAATGTACCTACAGAGCTATAGAGCCCTTTACTGAGTGGGATTGAGTATATTATGGCACACACATTTTGTGCTGTAAATGCACAACAATATAAAATATGAGTATGTTTTTTAGCACTTTGAGGGTTTTTCAGTAATATAAAGTCCATTATTCCATATTTGCTTGGGTAGAGGATCCGAGTGATGGATCCCTTTGTACTAGAGAGGAGTCACATTTTCAAAACTGTCCTGAAAAATGTTTGTTCAGATTCTGATTCATTTAGTACGTTTCAGTCGTGATTTTTTTTCCACTTTGCCTAGCTCAAACCTGATTGGATGACCACAGCTGAAAATCTCTCCTTATATGTGACTCACATATGCCAAGAATCTATGGCTATTCACTTATCATATATACATTATATATACATTATCATTATTATTTAAAGTAATACAATTTATTTGTACAAACCAACACAGTATTACAGCCACTTGCAATGCCAATCATAGTAATCTACAGAAGTAATAGGAAAATGATACATTTCCATAGAATGAGTCATTTACTCTGCTCTTGAAAGCTGGTCGACCTGGCTTATTGTCATCTCATAATTTCATTATCTCCCCATGGAGAGGATATAACTTAAGAAGATGAAAGTTCTATTCTAGAATTCAGAATCGAGATAGAGATATGGCCTCTAACCCCCCCTCCAACCACCACCACCAACAACAAAAGGGGACATGGCCATGTCACATTAGGGTCTTGATGGGGATGTGACCATATCGCCTCTCCGTGCCTGTGAGTGGTACACACATTCTGGCACTCCGGACAAAAGCCCCGACTAGCAGGACAGTCCACTAGATTCGGGACTCTCTCACCTACATCAGAATAGTTAGGAGGTGTGCATATATGGATGTATATAGAAGTGCTATTCTGTACTAGCGGCGCGTGACTTCCAGATTTCCAGGTGAACAGGGGTATTAATGAGTAACTAAATTATTCTAAAATATCCACACTTCTTACGATTCACTTATCATTCTGTGAGGACAATTGGAAATATGCATAGTAGAGGGGGACAGAGCTAAGCATTACGATAGCATAGGAAACTTCAAAGGATTTATTAATAAGCAGCATTTATAGGTTTCTAGGCATTCTTACCTCTGCAATATTTTATGGGCATCTTTCTACCATTATATGAAATACACGACTGTTGCAAAGATAAAATTCCAGGCATATGTTACAGCTCTTTTCCATTTGAAAAAAAAGACCTGAAATTGGACCCGTTGGTATAAAACATTGACCTTCTCTGCTGTATGAGACATTGCTAAAAATATTCTTCAGATACATATTGGGAATGCTGGGGATTTTTTACTTTCTTTTCATTGTATGATGCTGTTCCAAAAATTGTGCATGTAACTAGTGTATACGATTTTTCTATTCTTCTCTTTAGATAATAAATGAGATGAGCAGGTTTCCAAAATATAATATTTCTATTTTTTCTTAAAAAGATATTATGCATATATACAGCCATACTGGACGAAGCAGACATACACCCAGGGTCTTAAATGCCAATTGACAATCTATATTTGATTAAGTCATTTTTTTTATAGAAAATGTTGCTCATTATTACTTTAAAACACACCTTCCCAGCTTACATCACTGCTGGCACTCCAAGGAGTACATTTACTAAACTGCGGGTTTGGACAAAGGGAGATGTTGCCTATACCAACCAATCAGATTCTAGCTGTCATTTATTTAGTGCATTCTACAAAATGACAGCTAGAATCTGATTGGTTGCTATAGGCAACATCTCCACTTTTTCAAACCCGCAGTTTAGTAAATCTAGCCCTAAGTCTCTATCATTAAAGTGACATGTTCTTGGAGGGGCCTTTTGGAAGGGTCGTCTTGACCTTATCTAGAGCCAATATTTCTTTGGCCTTATCCGGCCATTATATAACTTGTTGTTTTGTTCTTAAATTGTGCAATACATGTTTTTTTCCGTTCTCTTAAAAGCACAGAAACAAAATTCAAGTTCATTGGTTCATTCTATTGAACTAATTGGTAATATAGGGTTTTTGTTAATTATTACTTCGACACTAGCTTCAATTATTTTATTTAATTCTATAAATTGTACTTCCATGCTTAGTTGTAATAACACCCTGATGTAGGTGGGATTACCACCGAAACATTTATGTGAAAAAACAATACATATTTTTACATAATAGAAGACAAGTGTGTAGGTTGCATACTTTACCTGTAACCAGGTACAGTCATTGATGTGTGAAATCAAAACATCACATAACCTCACAAAATGTTACTATTTAAAAACAGTGCTATGCAATAAGACGTTGTGGATAATGCTTACACGTTAGTGGTGCTTTAAGGCGTTAACATTATCATTTTTAACACAATAGGGACATTTTCATTAAAAACTGAATTTCCAGGTTTTTCACAAATTAATTTGCTTTTTTTTTCTTTTACAGCCGAATAAACGAATCACTTTGTTTTTTTGGTGTTGTTTTTTTTTTAACTATATGTATATTGGCATGTTATAAAATTGAGGGGTATCATTTAAACGCATGTGAATAAATTGTGGATTACTTATCAGTGAAAAAGTGGTGCTCTCATTGTTTTGTGAAGTGTCATTCAATATACATTTTACATTATACTTTTTCGAGCACAGTGAGTCTCACAATCAGCCCTCTACACCGCTCCTCCCCCCAGACGCATTGTGATTATGGATAAATCTGTCAGCCATAAGCATAATTATGAAAACATAGAGTGAGATATCTTTTTAGACAATCTAGATCATTGATCAGGTCTAATGTAAAAACACAAACGAGGGTTGATTACAAGGCGCAATAAAATAGTTTGGCATATTGTTTGTGTGTGTGGTGTCTGGTTTAATGTAATGCTCATAAATTGTTTAACATCTGAATGTGGAAGTTCCGTTATCCATGTGCTCAGATACTGCTTAGATACATTGCACAATCATTGCATATAAATAAAACATATGTTTTAACAATTCAAGTGCATAATTTCAGAAATAATGCTGCCCTTATGGACAGCCCCAAATTTGCGTAGATATGCCCATGATCCTGCGCAAAATGTGCCCCCTACCAAGGCATATCATCATGCTACACAAGTGTGTGCACCACTGGATAAAATCAACGGGCTGAGTCATTTAGGAGAGCAAAGCAAAAAAAATTAGTAACTTTGCATCTTGGCAAAACCATGTTGCATTGGAGGGGGAGGTAAGTTTAAAATGTGGGGTCAGATATATAGTTGGGGTTAGGGCATGTCCCAGATCAACTTTAAATTTCAGTCTAAAAATAAAGTTATCAAATATGTGTGTGCTACATGACAAAACAGCCAGTATTTTCTTTTTGTGCAAAATAATAAACTAATTTGCACCCCTTGCATTGTAACATGGATTGTCCAGGATCAAATTTACTCCTTACTCTCCTTAATGACTCAGGTCCAACATGTACAAAATCAGTAGTGTTATATCATGATAGCTTTTGCTGTAATTTTACATTGTGCTTTCTGTTTGTAAATAATCACCATATCTGTAATAGACCAGCAAATTATATTTGTATAATACACAAGTGACATTAAAGTATAATTTTAAAATCTTTATAAATGGTGAGTTCTGATGTCATCATTTAAAATTTTAAGTCTAATTAAGCTGTCATATAATATGCTTATAATTCAATGTAGGGGGTACTTATACCATATGCATTGCATATACATAAGTTTTTATTAAGTTATTATTTGTAGTAGTGATACTTCTTGCAATGAGAGCACTCTTGTTTCACTTAACTGGTATGTTTTTTTATACCTATGTCTTCCGTGAAGGAATATTATAATTATACTGATATGATATTGCAGCATGCCTCCAGGGAAAGAATATTAAAATAATGTTATTAGTGTTATCTATCCCTCAATATCTTCACCCCAAGCAGCACAATTGAAATTTTGTTTGTGATCAGAGAAAAGCAGTTTTGAAAATGAAAGTAACAAAAGTAATTGAAAAGGTGTTACCTGTATCACCTGATGTCCATGGGGAGCCTCCGCCTTCACAATCTCCTCTGTAGTATTTTATTAAAGGTATGTCCTAAATCAGTTTTGTGCAGTGAAGTGTTGGCAACTTTTTTCCCATGTGGACAGAGCAATTGAGTGGGCCGATGTACTGCAGCAACATCATGCATGGTTATATTAATAGACATCTATGGAAAGGTAGCAGCGGTTACATCCAATGAGGTTCCAGCAACAGCGCTCTCCTGCAGCTTGACTATAGCCAGTGAGAGAACACTACATATCTATCTCCACATAATGACAAAGTGTCATTCTATAGATGCTGCCAATTTATGATCCAGGACCCCGATATAACTAATTTCTCCCTTAAATTTTTGTCAGCCCTTATCTGTTATATTACTGGCCTGTGTAATATTACTGGCCTGATGAGCAAATGGCATCCTGTCATCTCCCGTCCAGCCTGTTTTTGTTATATATAATTACAGAAGTGCTTTTGTCTCTCGTCTCGGAAGAGGTAAAATAACTTTCCTTTGTCAATACAGCCACTATTAACCCATCATCCTAAAATGTATACTTGCTTTTAATAGAGATTATATTTAAATGAACTACAGTACCTTTAAAACGTAGTAACCAATCCTTGCAGTTCTTGCGTGACTTTAGACTAGGGATAGGCAACCTTTGGCAGACATAGTTAAAGGTCTAGAAGAACTGCTCACACGGTTTAGACCAGGGGTGGGCAAACCTGTCCTCAAGGGCCATATCCAGTTCATGTTTTTAGGATTTCTGTCTGTAGAAACAGGTGGGATAATTACTGACCCAGCCAAATAGATTAACACAGCTGTACATGATTAAAGAAATCCTAAAAACATGAACTGGATATGGCCCTTGAGGACAGGTTTGCCCACCCCTGGTGTAGGCTGTGTTCTCCAGTTTTCTAACGTATGAATTGTGAAAATTCTATTCTATCGTATGTCAAATAAAACCAAATTATATCCATGTTTTGGTACAGGTATACACATTTCATTGATTGTTCACCTAAATGGAAGATTTATACTATGCACTAGTATTACTATTACATTATTATTATTATTATTATTATTATTCGAGCATGGTAAAAAATATACTAATTTGACCACTAAGTTGCTGGGCTAAAGGTCAGATGGTCTACGCATTGGACGGTTAAATATCAAAGCTTTGGGTGAAGATATCTTTTAAATGTACTTTCTTTTAATGATCTGATCATTTTCATTTTTTAAAACATTTTTTTTGCACTTCTTTTTTCCCTCACCATTATTTCCCTAAAGCAGTCACTATTAACTACCACCACTTAGCAGGCAGTCGTTCTGTCTCTGTTGACGATGACGAGGAAGAAGAAGATAGGCTTCACGCCATGCTATCCATGATCTCCTCTCGGAACCTCACAGCTCCTAAAATGATGAAAGGTTTTTATCCAACTTCCCTCCTAAACCTCCCCACGTCTTGCTATAAAGAGACATTGTTTAAAGGCAATGTTTCCCATTCAAAGGATTGTGACAACTGTGCTGGCATTATCGGGCAGTCCTACCTTAGACACAGAGAGTAATCTCTCATTGTACAGCATTGGTGGTTTATTCTGCACTGCTAACACTGGGATATAACTGGTTATATAGATTGTATAAATGACTAGTCAGCGTATGCAGTGTATCTGTATGTTTCTGTGGAGGCAAAATAAATTAATATATAGTAGTCCACACAGAAACACTATATATTAGTCCTTGATAGTTGATAAAGTAAGGTATATGAGGAGTTTTAGGATATGTCCTTCACCTTTCCTGTCATGAGAGATAAGATTATAGACTAGAGTGTGGTGTGGCACCTTCTATATCTAAACTATAACTTAAACATTACTATTTTATTGAATATAAAATAAGAAAACAGCAGCATTTTACTTTTTTTATATAAAAAAATATGATTATATTTATAATAATAATATATTACATTTTATGATAGAATATATCATATTATTTTGTTATGGTAATCCTTTTTAAACCAGCATTTCCACTTAGAAGGTTTTTTTCATCTTTAAATTGCAAGTACCTTGTACGAATGCATCAATTTTATTATCTGTCTTCATACTAATTATTATCTACTTTTCAAATTTCTCGTGAGGGCGGACATCTATGGCTGCCACTCACAAAGACAAACTTCACAGCTCACAGCATGTCATGACTCACTGCATCATGTGCCATGTGACTGTGGTTGCCATGATAGCCACATGACACCACAAACCCTAGAGAATTAACTATAGCCTGCCTCAATTATTTATGTGAAAAACCCCTCACTTTTTTCATGGGATTGCTGCTTTAAATTAGAGAAGAAAATTAAAATAATAAAACATTATATGGCATTGCTGTTTATTTAATTGCAGGCATCTATCTTGCTTATGTTAAGCAATTAGTGCTGATACTAATCCTTAGAAGGTTGTTAACTGCGGAGATCTTGATCAGTCCAAGCAACAATGACACCTGCAGGTTAAAAAAAAACAGATATAGCCAAATTCTAAAAAGGAGGAACATCTTTAAAAATCATACATCTTATGCTTTGTTTTACTAAACAGCAGAGTTTAATTAGATTTAGCTTCACACAACATGTTAAATATTGTATCTTGTGGGTATCTTTCCTTTAAGTATGTTAGGTTTTATCTTATTATACTACGAGTTTTACTGTATGACAAAAAACATTGTCATTTTCTTTCTAAAAAAAATCATATATATTTAAGGTTATAATTATGTTTGCACATAAAGAAGAGTTGTGTGTATTTTAAACACACCAGTTAAAGTACAACAACCTGTTTTTTAAGCTGCTTGATCTGGAAGTTATAGTGCTAAGAAATGAACTTGTCCACCGTGCAGGGTTACATAGAACAGTAGATTCTAATTATAACATTGTGCTCCCTTAAGATACAGTTAACTCTTTCATTTCCAGATTGCTCAGGAAAAGTTTAATATACAAATTGTTAAAATACTAACATATTTTAGCCTATATTTATCAGGCATACACAAGAATCAACCATGTTATTTAGAAATACATAGTTACTATCCGTTTATTTTTATTTTCAGTAAACAATGATTAACTCAGTGCCCACATGATAAGTCTCTAGCGTCTTCATTATTATAAGCTTGATATATTACAAGTGCAAAATAAATTTCATTCAATTAATATCGGAATTATACTTAAATAAATTTGCAATCACATTGTAATTTTTTTAGTAATGTGGTTCCCAGATTATAGAAAATATACTATGTATAAGGATAGGGACACTTTCATATTGGTTCATGCCTCCCTCTGTCCCACACTATGTAATGTACATGGCCAGAAGTGCTGACATGATTACGGGGCTCTGTGTATTCTCTCTGGCAGTGGCAATGGTTAATCAGAGTTAGAAAAAAAAAACAGTTTCTCTCAAGGCTTCCAGTCTCCACAATCTTCTGCCTGTTGCCAGAGTTACACAGTTTAATAGTGCTGTGATGTCATGAAACATTGGGTTTCATGGCCATATCTTGGTGGTGAAAATAATTTCCCCAACCATCACATTAAATTGAAAAGTAATACATGCAGAACGTTATATAGTTCTAGTAAAAGTCTCTATGGTATATTATATAATGAATATTTATATAAGCATATTTATATACTTATATTCAAGTAACTATTCAAAAAGGTATTTTAGTTATTATATATCCACCTCATTTATTCTTATTTTTCCTCGGTTTTCATTTTTATCTGGAAAATAGTTATACAATAGCTCTAATTCTAGTGATTAAATAATTATACATATTTTTATTATAAAATCTTATATTCAGTTCTCACTGAATCTAATTGAAAGAGTTTTGAGGGTTTACCTACTTTTTTTTCTATATTCTTTTTATTATTTTATTAAATCTAGTGCAGAACAGTCTGAACTGACATTAACGTGGACTAAACTTCACGTAAATCGTGATGTGACTTATACTTCTCAGTCACATTGTACCCAGTCCAGGCCGTTAGCTCATAGTTAAATAATATATGTGAGGAATAAAACTTGCCCAAGTATCAAATCAGAAGTTATGCAACATTACAGTTTCTATGCCAAAGAGAAAACATACATCTTAAAAAGCAATCATGTCAAATTAAAATAGTAGAACACAAGCACATTTTAGGTAAGAACATGTTTAAGAAGAATTGGTTGCCCACATTGAATGAAATAGCTAAATAAAATAATTATAATTATAATGCACTGACAGCAGACTTTTGAACTGCAAGAATTATTATGTAAATTTGACTAATATAATGTTTTGTGGTGTTGGACAGAAACAGACCAAAGGTCGTTTATGCAGACTAAATATCTGTTTGGTAATATGGGATATGTATTCAGACTAAACCACCAAGTGTTTGGCTTGCAACCTTATTTTAGTTTTGAAATAATTACTGCACATATTTGCTTTATTTGTAAAAGTAAGAACTGTATCAGAGAACACATGACCTTCATTGTATATACTTATCATTCTACCTGCCTTGCACACATATAAGATCCATCATGGAAATAATTCTGTTGTATACATTGTGTCCTGCCTCCCGATAATGACATCACTGTTGTTACAGGGTTTGCTTGCCCTTGTCTGCTGGTGTTTGCAACATGCTCGACCTTTGCATGTGGCCAATTTTGCAGCTATCCAAACAAATGATGAATGGAACAAAATAATGAGGATGCTGTTCACTTATAATTCTTCAACGACTCCGGTACCTTTCATCTGGATCTTTAGGTTCTGTGGGGTTCTGATATTCCAATTTGTAATATTTTATTTTTATAATTTTTTTTTTTTCCATGTGGTTACTATTTTTTTTTTCTATAAATATATATATATATTTTTTTTTTACTTGGGCCCATGCAAACATTACAATTAATGGTAATAACTTAATACAAACATTTGTGGCATATGGTGGGGTTAATCTTCTTTGATACATTTAATCTATAATTTTATATAGTAAAAAGCTGCAATACAATTTTGGCCATCCAGCTCCCTCCCTGAAGAATTAAGGTGAAGAGCATTTTTTCATTAAAATTTGGCTTTCCTTAGCAATTTTCTTTTTTTTTTTCTTTTTTTTTTTATACCTGTTGGCATGTTCTTGCGTTGCTGTGAATTGTTTGCCTGCCTAAAGAAAATCCTTTCCCTCTGACAAATAGAAATACCTGTAGTAAATTTAAAGTGGCTGTCTAGCATATGTGATTTTGCCTAATACCCAAATTTATGTAAATATACAAAATAACATCAATATATTATTGGGCAGATCTTAACAAAAAAATAAAGGAGAAGGGGTGACGTTCACATACTTACATTTTTTATTTCGCTGCCACAGATAGTTTACCAAATTTACTCTTTGCATCCGGTCCTTGATTTGATGAATGAACCCCCTACTTTATCCCCCCCATGTGTTCCTTGTCATGTTCTTCTTGCACATGTGCTGAATTATTATTTTTTAAGTCTTGCTTGCGGTGAGGCCTATGATTTAGACCTCTTAACATGGCTTGCTTCCCTGCAGAACTGTATAGTCTGTGTTGTCATCTTATTTGCTCCCACTGGTCTGAAAAGCTTAAGCACTGATCTGAAGCATGTGTCATGTTTTTTGGTAACCTAATTCATGTCATGGGGAGAGCTGAAAGGCCTAATGTCTAAAATATGTTTAACACTGAAGTATGAGTGGGAAAAAGGAAATTCAAAGTTCTCCCTGGTTTAGTGAACGCAATCTGTATAAACTTAATTTGATTAAACTTGTGTCAAAAATAAAGTCCTCTTTACACCAATGAAGAGCATACAGTATTTTTAAACAATTAAATGAAACCTCTATATATTTTTTACAAGTGGTTCCTTGTGTAATAAAAATAATGGTACTGAAAACAATGCTTGACTAATTTAGAAGTGACAGTGTTAGGGGTCTATTTATCAAACCTTCTAACCAATCAGAATCTGGCTATCACTTATTTAGTACATTCTAGATAAATGATTGCTAGAACATGATTAGTTGCTATGGGCAACTCTTCCACGGCTTGATAAATACACCCCTTAGTTTATAATTATGCTTTTATATTGGTGCTGGTTTTGAATGATTTTGATGGTGGTATTACCTTAATGTTATTTCCCTATATATGACCTGGTTAATCATGAGTGCACAATACCAAATAATCACATTTTCAGATCCACTATATCAATTAGAGTCCATCTCCTTACTCTATATTGTAGCATTCTATACATTATAGTTTCTGTCAGGAAATGTTTTGTTCAACACATTACAGCCCCATATGCAATCAATATCTTTATTGTGGCTTGTGATTGGTCCTCCTGTTCACAATTCTGTTCGCCACTATTTAAGGGTGGTCGACTTAATGAATGTGCTGGTTCTGTTACATGCAGCCGTTTTTCCACAAGGCAAATGGAACAATAGTCGGATGAAGATTGCAAGCCTATGGTTTGATTCATTAATAATCATTGATAATAATCAAAAAGTAAGCAACAGTGTCCTCAATGTTGGAAACAGAAATAAAAAGATCAATGACTAATTGATCAATGAAACAGATTTATTAATGACAACTAAGAAGGTGACTTTAGCACTATTGATAAATTAATAAATAAATAAACAAAAAAAATAATGTTGGGTTTGTATTATGTTTTTTGTTGATCTATTTTTTGATGATGATCATCTCCATTAGTTGTATATCTTCATCAAAATTCTAAGCCCCTCCATCTGTTACATTATTTTCATTCTCTATATTACACTCTTGTACATAGAATGCAGACATGCTGTATTCTCAAGGCCTTGGAGACAAATTTAGTAATAAATCATTTCCTGAGAACCTGTCAGTTGAAGGAAAGTCTCAGTGAAAAGTTGTTTCTTCTATTCCACAACGGTTGAACAAATTTAATTCTTTACAGCTTACCAGCGCTGTAGGAAGACCCAAACATTGCAGACTTCTTCAAACATTGGATAGTCCCTCAAAGAGGTGCCACGTTGCGTCCAATCAAGTAATCATATAGGGTAAACTAGAGATCAAAGACTAAACATCTTCATCTGCACTGGATTGGTGCCACAGTGAGTCCTATGTCCATTAATTATTTCTAGCCAGTCACCACAAAAAAATCCTATTTCTTTCAGGATTTCATGTTACATTTTGCAAACATATCATCATCAGCTATTTATATAGCGCCACTAATTCCGCAGCGCTGTACGGAGAACTCATTCACATCAGTCCCTGCCCCATTGGAGCTTACAATCTAAATTCCCTAACATACACACACACATAGACAGACAGATAGACAGACAGACATATACAGTATTTTGTACTTTCTTATAATTCAGTGGATAAACATTCCATTTGTTTAACAGTTTTTATTTTATTTTTGCATACAAAGAACTTTTTTTGTGTAAAATACTATAATTTTTAGATTTTTGTAAACGTCACTTATGTTTTAGAATATGCAACACATTGAATATTACTATACTGCATTAATGAAGTATTATGTATATTGTCATCATCAACATTTTTAAACCACACAACTACTTTATTTACTGTAGCTTTCTGTTATGTTACAATTATATGATTCACTTAAAAACTAAAGGATATTCTCCTCTATTTTATGTCATATAAATTCAGCATTTTTTGACATTATTTTTATTTTTGTTTTTGTTTATTTCTTACTGGTACTGCAGGTCACCTTGGTAATTGCCATGAATAAAAGTGTTATTTATTGATTAGCTAATCGGCTGTTTCTGTTTCCTATATTAATGTCACTATTACTTCTATAATTATCCCTGTCTTTTCTCACTCTTCAGTGATCAGAGTCTCAATGATAGCACTACCCTATCTACTAGTATTCATTTTTATCTCTTTTTCATAGCAGGTATAATTTGTATTTTTCTACTTTCAGAATTAAGTATAAAAGTGAGCTGCTAAAGCCAATCTCAATACATAGGACCAAAATATTACCAGCCTCTAGATTGTGCTACTATCTCCCCCATCAAACAAAAATGATTACACCTACACCATACCAAATTAAAGATTCTAAATGTGTCCAGTATTTCTTAGTCAGATAAGCCTAATTTATATTTTGGCATGTCATCTTATATTAACCACATATTTTACATTAGTTCCCTTATATTTTGTACCTTTACTGAATGGCAAGATAAATTTGACACAGCTACGGATGACAGGTACATCACTGTTGAATGTTGGTCTGTGTCAATAGCCAAGAGTCATTCTAAACACGGAAATGTGTTGCATTCATTCTGTCCAATGTTTGATTGATATCTCTCCAGACTCCAGGGACGTGATAGAGATGCAAGGCTTTGGTGCTAATCTTTTGCCCTGGCAGCTTAATGAGTATTGCAGTCAGGGATCCTCCTGCTTATCCTGCTCCACAGGAAGTTCGCCATACGATATTCCCAGCTGCTGCAGCTGCGTCCATGATCGGTGAGAGCTGCCCTTAGTACCCTTCAATTATAGACCTTTAACAATTTTGCTCTTTGCTGAATGTGTTTATGAATGTATAATAAAGACTTATTATCACAAAGTGATATGTAAATGTTTGCATAAAGAAAGCAATTTTTTTAAAAGGTATTAAAATCTTCAATCTTCCCACTAAGTCTTGAAAGGTTATACTGTAATTTGACTCCATGACATATTAGACACCAGGTGATTGTGAACAATGGTCCACATTGGTTCCTGCTGCTACATAAGAGCTTGCCAGTTGGTTGATAGCCTGGCAGGGATGTAGCAGTCAGAGAAGGGTGCAGCACTCTACAGTGATGTAGAGATGCATCACTCTACAGTCAGACAGGAATGCATCACTCTACAGTCAGACAGGAATGCAGCACTCTACAGTCAGACAGGAATGCAGCACTCTACAGTCAGACAGGAATGCAGCACTCTACAGTCAGACAGGAATGCAGCACTCTACAGTCAGACAGGAATGCAGCACTCTACAGTCAGACAGGAATGCAGCACTCTACAGTCAATGAGAGACACCTAAACTTAGACTGAAGATTAAAGACACACTTTGGATAAAGCACCAAATTCATATGTGATATCAAATTCAAGGGTACAGATAACGCTGTAGCTTATTTTCACTTTCATTATATAGCAAGTAAATATTTGATTTTTTTATGCAAAATACAATGCGAGGAGATGGTTAATAATTGATATAATGCAAATATATTGATGACAATTTATTTCCCAATACAAAAGCCTGATGTTTGTTCTTATATAGCTCTTGCATGTCTGACTGTGAAGCCTTTGTCTACCTACAGGACCCCACTCAAATTATTGTGTGAAAACATGAAGAGACAGATTGTTTCCCGAGCTTTCTACGGATGTAAGTCAATATAGCTGATTGTCTTTACATATTTTAAAGTTGACTTATTGCCAATATAACATACTATTAAAAAGTTCCACAGTCTTAAATAAAGGTAGAATTTTTAACAAGTAAGGAAAGGGTTCACCTTTTCAGAAGCATGGGATAGCTATGCTCCTTCTCAAACTGGGCAGACTTATTGCTTTTAAGGCCCAGCGGGCCCGGTATTAAACAGACTCCTAATAGGAAGACGGAGTATGTTGTACTTCTGCCAGTGTAAATACTGTTTATATTGCATATAGACCCTTCACTCCCATGTTTCACTATCCTCACTCCTCTTCCTGTGCTGCTGTGATTGGTGTTCCTACACTTGGGTCTAATAAAGTTGCTGTTAATCTGCACACCCGTCTTCAGAGTCCTGGCTGCCCATTACCCTTCTCACTCAATATCATCATCATTACCATCATATAATCGCAGAGCAGGAGCCATCCTTTCTCCTTTTCAAGGTTCATCTCTGACACTGCACATGTTTCCTGCTGCCTCTTTTAGCATGAGACACAAACAGCAGTTTTCCATGGGTGCTATCACAGAGGGTGAGTTGTAAAATTATAGGATGACTCTGTATTGCTCAGGATGACTGTGTATTGTTCAGGGTGACTGTGTATTGCTCAGGGTGACTGTGTATTGCTCAGGATGACTGTGTATTGTTCAGAATGACTGTGTATTGCTCAGGGTGACTGTGTATTGCTCAGGATGACTGTGTATTCCTCAGGGTGACTGTATTGTTCAGGATGACTGCATATTGCTCAGGGTGACTGTGTATTGCTCAAGGTGACTGTGTATTGCTCAAGGTGACTGTGTATTGTTCAGGATTACTGTGTATTGCTCAAGGTAACTGTGTATTGTTCAGGATGACTGTGTATTGCTCAAGGTGACTGTGTATTGTTCAGGGTGACTATGTATTGCTCAGGGTGACTGTGTAATGCCCAGGATGACTGTGTATTGCTCAGGGTGACTGTGTATTGTTCAGGATGACTATGTATTGCTCAGGATGACTATGTATTGTTTAGGGTGACTGTGTATTGCTCAAGGTTACTGTGTATTGTTCAGGATGACTGTGTATTGCTCAAGGTGACTGTGTAATACTCAGGATGACTATGTATTGCTCAGGATGACTGTGTAATGCTCAGGATGACTATGTATTGTTCAGGATGACTGTGTATTGCTCAGGGTGACTGTGTATTGCTCAGGGTGACTGTGTAATGCTCAGGGTGACTGTGTATTGTTCAGGATGACTATGTATTGTTTAGGGTGACTGTGTAATGCTCAGGATGACTGTGTATTGCTCAGGGTGACTGTGTAATGCTCAGGGTGACTGTGTATTCCTCAAGGTGACTGTGTATTGTTCAGGATGACTGTGTATTGCTCAGGATGACTATGTATTGTTTAGGGTGACTGTGTAATGCTCAGGATAACTGTGTATTGCTCAGGATGACTGTGTATTACTCAGGATGACTGTGTAATGCTCAGGATGACTGTGTATTGCTCAAGATGACTGTCAGCCTCAATAGAGCTAGGAATCAATTTATTTGAGTTTCAGATGAAAAAATACCCTAAAAATGAAACAACTGTATACATGCACATATGGGGAATGGCTTCAAAATACAAAACTAAAAGTTAGCTTTTTACTTGTAAACATTATGTTTTACTAATATAATAGTTATGCTAGTATATATATAAACTCCTGTAAATAATATCTGAATAAACAGTGAGTTTTGCTTATCCGGTGACTGATGTCATCACTGTATTACACATTGAGAAAACTTTTGTATTATAAAGAATAATTCACCCCCCCCCCCCCCGTTGTAATTTATTACGTATATTAGAAGTCACCTTGGTTATCCGTGACCTGTAGAAAAGCACTTACCCTAGAACACACTTCTCAGTAACTTCTAAACTCCTTATAATTTGCAGTAGGGGATACTTTACTCACATATAAAAAAGGAATATGTCCACTCTTGTATGTGTCCCGGTTTTATAAACGATACTGAACATGCAGAAAATATTATTGTTCCTATGTATAGTTCAAAGCTATCTGTACTTACATGGTGCTACAAATTAGAAATGAAAAGTGCACTTACACAAATAATGTGCATAACATAACCATGTTACCATATTGACTATTGTGAAATAAATACTGTGTTTTATATGAAGTACTGGAGATGTTGTTTAACCACCAATAGTAGGAAAAAAAAAATTAAATTTTTAGAAAACAGAGCGATGTTTCAGCAACCAAACTGCTAATTGGAGTATTCATTTCCTGCCCCTTCTCTAAAGAGGACTCCACCTACACTAGTATATCGGTGGGCAATTCTCTACTGTGAAACTATTATTTGCTCAATCCAGCCAGGTCTAGTATTTACTGGGTCATTTCCACCCATGGGTGGATTATCTCCTCTCCACCTGCACTCATACATCATTACTGCATCATTACTGAAGCCATCCAGTAGGCAGCTCTGCTAATAGTAAACAGCCCTGGCTACAATTGGCCGATGGTGGAAGTCACAGAAGAGGGACCCCTACCGATGTACTGGTGGGGTACAAAAGATATTATTCCCTATTCACTACAATAGAATTTAGTAGGTATTCACCACAACACTTAGTTCTTGCAGAGCCTTAGTGCATTAACAAAATAAACACTCTCTTTATGATATCAACATTTCCAGGGTCAAACCTTCAAATTCCCTGACAGTTGAAAACGACATAGATAATATTTTCAGTTTATAGAATTTGTATTGTCTTTCATGCATACAAAACTAAACATGACATTGTATTATTTTACTAATTATCCTAAAGTTACTTTTAAGTACTAATTATATTAGTTATATCTTGTAACTCAATAATTATTATAATAATCAATGCTGAATCCATTAGGCTATATAAGCCATAGCTATAAAAACTGAACGTGTTAGGGGGGGAATAAATACATTGTACAGGGTTGCACTGGACAGCAGATGCACAATGCAGCCTTTCAGTTCTCTTTAGAGTAAGCATTTAACCCCCCTTTTTTCAGATCAAACAGTTTAGAGGAATCGTTTATAATTAATCATCTTAATATCAAAGTAATCATAATCCTCATAGCTCTAAAACCAAACTTGGTGCTTTAAAATGTGTCCCAATGGAGATGTAACCAGGGATCTGGTTCTCTTTTGCATATCTGGTGGGAATCCCCCATGTTGGAAACATTCTGGTCCTGGGTGGTGAGCATCACGCGGAAGCTGCTAGGTCAAAGCACATCGAACAGTCCGGTGTTCTGGCTATTAGATAAAGTTGACAATGCCTCTATCACACCTTAAAAAATCTCTTTTAAAATTTATAATCACTCAGCTGACCACAGGGGAAAAATATAACTTGATTTTTATTAGTAACAGATGATATATATGTGAGTACAGCACTGGCAAATCTTAACTGAAAAACAAACTCTTATTTTCTTTCTTTTTTTAAACCCTTTACAACACAGGACTGATAAGAACACTGGGCCATTAACAGAACAACTTTGTGTGACCCTTGTGGCAATCTGCACCCCCAAAAGTGCTCATTCAGCTGTGTAAATGATGAACTACTCACCTGACACATTTTAAAGAATATTTTCCCAACAGGGGTACAATAATAATATTCTGAACACTTTGTAATCTAATACAGGCAACGCCATATCTTATTTTATCCTTTTGTGATGCGCACAGTTTAGTTATTGACACCATATGCGAGTTGGTTGGAATAACAGGTACTTAGCAGGTTAGTCTTTATTACATGCCTGAAGTACCCTGCTTTCCTCTGTGTTTTCAGAATTCCATTCAAGAGAACCTAGACGTACCGTTAGTCTCCCCTTATGTGTAAAACATGAGGACAGGTGATAATCTGACTTTATCATCAGTCGATTTACTTCGTCAGACATGTGAGCAAAACGAAAGTCTCATAAGTCATAGCAGATGGTTTTAGTGGGTTCATGGTATATATTAATAAACGTGTTACTCATCATTCTATACTTTAGTTTAAAGACTATTTTTCTTCCTGTGTTTCTCTTCAGGGCTTGCTTACTGTCGTCATTTGTCCACTGTTCGAACACATCTCTCTGCACTTGTTCATCACTCAATAATTCCACCCGACAAACCCACTGATGCATCAGGTGGCTTAACCAAAGAAGTGTGGAGCAAATATCAGAAGGACATGAAGGTAAACCAAAAACCCATATCTACCATATATCATGGCCAGATGTAATTAACCTGCGGTACATGGTCACTTGGGCTCACTATGTGCCCTTCTGGTGAATGAAATTAAATACATGTATACAGAGTATCAGAACATAGTATTAACCATTATCACCAACCATTTCCATTGGTATACATAAAAAAATATAAAATTATAATTGTTTATAATTATTGTTAATTGTTTCTTAACAATATGTAAATATGCATTGCTTTTCAGGTTTTTTTAGATTTTATAGTGATGGTATTATTTGCTATGAAATCTGTTCATCTGTATTTCAGTGAGTGGAGTTGGAGGACTACATGGTAATAAAAATATAGTGGGAGGATTAGAATATCCAACAGCTATGCTTGTTGCTGTAGTATATTATTACTACCATAATATTATCAATGAATATAGTGAAATGGAAATTGGTGACTTGCAAGGGCGTAACTACCACAATAGCAGGGGGTGAAGCTGCTAGGGGCTCACAATTTTGGGGTCCCACCTCCCCTTTCAGAGCTCCATATCTATATAATTTTTTTTTATCACTCTTGAGTGTTACATAGTGACCATTACAAATCTTGTTATGGGGCTCACAAATGTATAGTTTAACCCCTGGTGCATTATAATATTGAGAGATATCCACCCTTACTAAATATTTTATAGTGTTAAGGCAATTCTTATCCTTAAAACCAACTACCTTCAGATATCATATGCGTCCTTTACTGATCGATCAGGAGTCGAGAAATCATGACATACACAATTGAGGTCAAGATAAACTGAGCTGATGCGCCTTTAATCAAAGAGCGTTTTTATAGTCAGATCACAAAGCAAAAAAGTCTGTTGAAGCACTTATCTTATAACATGTCAATATATTAAATTGTTTATCATTTCTGTGCAGAAAAACCTCCCAGTTGTGGTCGGAACAGTTAGAACATCTTAGGGGTGTGACATCTTGTGATATGTCTGATCTCGCATCTTGACTGCAGGGGTAGATGTTATCACCTTTCAGGCTTGTTCCTGTAATAAAGATCTTATCACATTCTTGTCTATTTAATATATCTGTGCATACATATAAAAAATCATATATCTGTATACATATATTTCAACACACACATTATTTTATAAGGAATCGTATCACACATTATTCCCTGACAATAGTTACCCCTCCCCCAATTCAGCAGAAAGTTGGGGGTTCCAGATCCACTTGTGGGTTCCAGGATGAGTGTGAGGTGCGCTCCCTCACCCTGGTGCCACATTCATGATAGCTGCGGATGGCAAGACAATTTTGAATTTCCCTGAAGATACTCTTGTGTTGAGAGCAGCTGGCCACGTAGCTGCCTGCGAAGTTCATGTTCACAATAGAGGTGTCAGCTGAAGGGAAAACAGGAACTTCTGCTTTAAGTAATGGCACTAGAATGATCTGTTACAAAGACACCGAGGTGAGCATGTTCTAAACAGCGTAAACCAGGCATCCGGGCATCAGACCACCACAGTCCTGCTAGTGGGGGCACTGGGGATTTACCTATAAGTATTTGGTATTGATGGAATTTGCTTTATAATTAATTGTTGGTTCATTATAGCAATTCACAACCTTTCTTCTTTTTTTTTACATAGTTCTTCGTTCATGACAAACCAACATTTAAACATAATTACAAACAAAATATTTCATTAAAAAATGACAGATAGATAAATGTTGGTTGAATATTTACATTTTCACTTAAATTATATTTTACATATCATTCCAATGCATGGTTCTTAACATTACTTTTAAGGGATGTCTCTTATGGCAGCTACGTTCTTGTGACAAAACCTGTTACGATGAAGCACAAATGTGCTCCAACACATGGTAATCCATGATATATTAGTTGGTATTACAGAACTGGTTTGAAATAAGAGGATATTGGTGACCTAAAAAAAGCATGAGATACATGTTTTGGGACCTGACTTATTAGTTCAAAACCTCTGGATTAATGTATATTTTATTGTGTTATTGTTTTACTGTTTTATCCTTGTTGGCAGCACATTGTGACTCCATGAGAACATACAACTAATGACACAACTATAGTTCTTTAGGCTCAGTGCAGAATATTCCATATACACTGATGAACTGTTGTATGGTTTCACAAAGCATGTGATGCCAGCACATAGTCCTGGACAATGGATCCCATGAAAGTCATACCTTCTACACTTACTGTTTGCCTACTCTCTAAATAGCCATTAAAGTTAGATAGAATGACAAGTAACTCAGACTACTTGTGGTCCCTGTATAACCCAATCTGCATATCCCAATCTGACACTGCCACCATGGCATGATAAAGTCAAGGAAGGAACTCAAGAAATAAAAGAGCAGTGGAATCTCTCCTGCAATAAATGAACAGAATACAGCTAAGTTACCAAGACTGCATTAAATTCTCACACCTGCTCAATATTTAATTCTTGTGGTTGGGAAGTTACCCAAATTGGAGGTAAAATACTTGCAAACTTTAAAGATTCACTAGTCTCAAAAATATATAATGCAAATGTGCACAGAGCAGTTTTTTTTATTATGTGCTGAATATAGTCTTTCATTTGTTTTGTGTGGAAAATATTTCCCACATCATCCCTCAGTACTTTCACAAGGTTGTCATGCAGATGTTGCTCATGAGTCCCTCCGCCCTTGCAATAAAGAAATTTTAGTAAATTTATGAACAATGGCATTAAGCTGAATACTGATGGTACAATTGACTATTTTATTATAACTTCAGAGACTGTAGGAGAAGCCTTTGAAAAATATTACAACAAAGCATCGATAGCGTGTGCTCTGGGGTCATCGTTCCACCGACTTCTAGTTATTGTTCAATTTTATGATGTGAAACTGTTGTTAGCATTGCTGCCTCACAGCAGCTGAGGTCATGGGTTCATATCCAACCTGGGACCTAGCTTGGTGGAGTTTGTATGTTCTCCCCGTGTAGATGATTGTGTGTGCGTGTGTGATCGGCGCTATGTAAATGATAATTATTAACAGTAATCTTGTCTACCTGACCAGTTCTATTCTAGTGAATAAAGAAATGGGCGTGAGAGATCTAATTATTTTATTTTATCAACCTTAATTGATATGTCACTTACAATCTGGAGGATACAAATAACTTTCATTTATATTTATTTTTTTCACTAGAAGCAGAAGGAAAGTTAACAACATCAACATAATCAACTGGGGGGTTGAACATTTTTGAGGAGTTTTCTTTTAAAACCTCTAAATACAAGGTCTGAACAAATGGGAATCCTGTACTTGTGCCATTTACAGATGGAGCATGTTTCTTTCGGACAAATTGCAAGACTTGCCCTAGGGAACGTTTAATCACATTATGTTATATGATATGTCATGCCCAGGGCCGGACTGGGGCTAAAAATCAGCCCTGGCATTTACAGTCCACAGGCCCACCTTAGTTCCAGCGGAAAGAAACCGAGGTGGGCCTGCGCGGCAGCACCGAAAAAGGCGCGACCACATTGTGTTGTGGGTGTGGCCACATGGAGCAATGACACATACATTAAAATAAAACATTACATTTATCACGCCATCCCCCGAGGCACATTATGACACCCCCAGTCCACTGTACTTATCTATGCTTCTGGTGCTGCTGACATCCATCAGGGTGGGAACTTCCTGTAGAGTGAGCAGGGAAGCTCATAGTCTCACAAGATTACCAAATCTTGTGAGACCTAGAGCTCCTCGGCTTGCTCTGCAGGCTGTGTCCTATCCAGAGACTTGGAGCAGCTATCCGCTCCCTCCTGCTAACCAGAGCTGGATTAACACTTGGGAGGCCTGGGGTGTTTAAGACAGGGAGCCCCTTTTATGTAACATGGCTATCATTTTAGAAAATTGTTAGACAAATACACAGGCAATACTGTTAGTTGCACACAGCTCTGCCTTCACAAGCAGTACAGTGTGAAGTGGGACATACCTCCCAACTGTCCTTTTAGTTGGATCAAATCTCACTAAACGAGACAGTCACCAAAATTCGGGACTTCCCCACCAGATTCAGGACAGTTGGCAGACTGTCCTGCTCTCTCCTACCTGTCTTGTTACTTTCACCACCTATGGCTCCTGGTGTCTTTAGTTCAGTTGCTGCTTGTCTGGATACTGGAATGTTGGAGGCCCTATTTGGAAAAAAAATGGGTACATGTAATTTAGAAAACTCCAACCAGCCCTGGTGTTTAATCAATACAACCCATGTTTTATAATTAGGCCTCCATCTAGTCCCAACATTAAAATACTAATATTTACATTTAATATAAATAGCTGCTGCTGCTGATAAATAAACCTATTTCCCTCCCTCCAAACAATCCCAGCCATAAATGAAATAGGTATAAAAAACGTAAATGCTATTTCATTTATGGCTGGGATTTTTTGGAGGGAGGGAAATAGGTTTATTTATTAAATGTAAATGCTATTTCCCATAACCATCACTGCCATTAAATTCATATTTTTTTCCCAAACAGCCCCACTTTAATTTAATGCTGGGGTGGTTTGGGGACAATTAATTAAAAGGTCCAATCACCCTATCTTAAATTGCTAGCCCCTAATATTAAATTAACCCACATCACCCCACAAATAAAATAGCACAAATTAAATAATTAGCCCCCACCTAAACTCCACCATTAAATTAATAGCCTGCCTCCCACATTATATTAACATTCTCCTCCTTCCCTCATGCCTGAGTACATGCCCCCAATTGATATTATGCCACACAGTAGTGCCGCAAAATCATATTTTACCACACAGTAGTGCCCCAAAATCATATTTTACCACACAGTAGTGCCCCCAGTTGATATTATGCCACAAAAGTGCCCCCAGTTCATATTATGCCACAAAAGTACCCCCACTTGATATTATGCCACAAAAGTGCCCCCAGTTGATACTATGCCCCAATAGTGCCCCCAGTTGATATTATGCCCCAATAGTGCCCCCAGTTGATACTATGCCCCAATAGTGCCCCCAGTTGATATTATGCCCCAATAGTGCCCCCAGTTGATACTATCCTCCAATAGTGCCCCCAGTTGATATTATGCCCCAATAGGGCCCCCAGTTGATATTATGCCCCAATAGTGCCCCCAGTTGATATTATGCTACACAGTAGTGGGCAATATTATTCCCCCCTGTTTAATGTGTCAGGGAGGGTATTGTTAGTAGAGCAGGGTGCAGGGAGACAGGGGGTGGGGGTGAAGGGTAGGGAGGTCAGGAAAGTCTTGGTGTATTGGTTTGTCTGTTTTTGGGGGTGTCTGGAGATTGGCTGATCCTTTACATTTTCACTCTGGAATCTTTCTTTTCTCCCCCAATTTCTGTCTGTCTCTCTGTCAACTTTTCTCTCCCCCCCCCCCCGGTTTTCTGTCTGTCTGTCACCTTTTCTCTCCCACCCTCCCCCGTTTTCTGTACTTACCTTCTCAGCTTCATGTCTGTCTGCTTCTCTCCGCTCTTCATCTGCTGCCTTCCAGTACCTGTACTGGTCACATGTGCCGCGCACCAGGAAGTGTCAGTGCACACACCGTGCAGTGACGGTGCACTGACAGATCAGACCGGCCCATCTGACCATCGGCCCTTCTGGCATTTGCCAGAAGTGCCAGATGGCCAGTCCGGCTCTGGTCATGCCTGATTGTTTCCTGACACTTGCAGCACCGCTTATCACTGCTAGGGGTCTCCACGAGTTACTGAGCTCTTGAGATCTGGCAAAGTCAAATAAGGGCTCATCTGCTAACATTACATTTAGTGCACCATTTGCATTGGACCACAGGAAGCAGCTAACTTTTCTCTGTCAAGTGCAAGTTAGACAATGAAAGCAAGTGTCTGGTTGTTATGGTTTAGTGCAAATTTTGCAGCTAAATGCAATGATGGAAAAGTGAGCAATATGTATTTTTTATAAATAAGAAATGTAGGTGTTTGTGAAGTGTGGAAGACAACGATGCAAAGATGAAGAGGGCTGGGCCTGGCTGTTAGTTGTGCATTAGAATGGATTCTATTGGATTTAATGAGTACCAGTATACGTTGGACCGCACAGGATAGGGACGTCTTTTCTTTGCACCGGGAATGGATGTGGACCTGGATCCCATGCTGAGTGCTACCTCGCCACATTGAGACTCCAACTTCAAATGTACTCTACTTCTGCCTCATCAGCTACTGTAGAACTTATTTAGTAAATGCTCTGTGTGATCACCGTTAATCACCCTGATTTTGTACCAATGCACTTGACAGATGGACTGCTCTCTGCTCTCTGCAGATTCATTTACTTGGGACACTTTTATGAGATTGAACCTTTTACATTAGACAAAGTGGACCTAGAAATGTGCTTCTCTACCAAAGTGCAGCCGAAAGGTACAAAGATAAAGATTGAGTCCTATTAAAAGAATAAGATGACACCCGGTCTCTGCCAGCTTAGACCGTATGTAAACTTCAAGTGTTTCTGCACAGTGAAAATGTCTCCCTTCTCCAATGCAAGGAACATGTGCCTTCTTCACCCTTTAATCTCATTTCAATTTTCTCCACAAAAAGAAATCTACTTTTTTTTTTACTTTTCTGCAAAACTGGGTGTACAGATACTTCTACTCCATACAGAGCAAAGAATGCACTCGCTCAGCCCAACTGCTGTCAGCTGGTAAATTCCTCAAGCGCCGCTATCTTGCTCTGCAAACTCCCTTTGCATGCAAAAAGGTCACGTCGCACTGAGGGATATGGCTCGCCACTGGGGGCATGTTGAGTTCCATGCAAGCCTAGCCACAACCAACACCCCTCATATCCCTTTAAAAACACCATTCAAATGCATTGTCACCATACTACCCACTGTACATTGTCACATTCTCCATTGTTAGTGGGGACATAACTCACAGGATGGTGGGATAGTTCCCTCAAATTGGGACTGTCTCGTCTAAATTAAGACATTTGGAGGTTTTTGTGAAGTGGATTCGGTTGCCCTCTTCTTATTCAAGCTTCTGCCCGGTTGGACATCACCATTGCAATGAATTGCTGACTTCTAACAAATGTAGTTACAAATGTCATCCCCATGGATTTGTGACACTGGGTCTGATTCATTAAGGAAAGTTAAGCAAAAGTATGTAAGTAAGGCAAAACCATGTTGCATTGGAGGAGGAGGTAAATTTAAAATGTGATGGCAGATTTATATTTGGGGTAGGACATGTCCTAGATCAACTTTATATTTCAGTGTACAAATAAGCTATCAAGTATTTGTGTATTACATGAAAAAACAGCCAGTATTTTCCTTATTTGCAAAATAATAAACTCATTTGCACCCCTTTGAATTGTAACATGGTTTTGTCCAGAAAACTTGATTAAGAAAACTTACTAAATTTTTTGCTTAACTTTCCTTAATGAATCAGGCCCTACATTTTTAGCCAACAGTACGTTTATGAATCGTGGCACTCTACATATATTTTGGACCTGCACATGAATTTTGAACCCGAGAACTCGGACAACCACGGCAGAGCGGAACACCAGTGTAGCCGAGGAAAACGAATATTTTCAGGCAAGTAAACTAAACTTACTACATCATTGCCACAGTTGTTGCGTGTTTGTTTAAGGGGATTCCCTGAGGTGGGAGATATTCCCCCAACATGCATTGTGTCCCTGCTAAATCAAAAACCATTATCAATCACTATTAATTATTGACCTCTATCAATTTTGGAATTGCGGTGCTCACTCATGCTGTCCCCATGTGTACAGTACATATAGTATAGTAATCAGTGCACGGTGTGACCCCTCCTCATTTTTTTTCCAGCTCTCCTTATAGGTGGACAGACAACCGCTGCAGAACAGAAGAACACCAGGGCAGGATAACCTATGTTAAACCTGGCACATTATCATCCCTACTACAATATAGCAAGTACAGCACTGTATAATGTTACATATTGGGTGCCCCCCTTATTTATGCTTTCTTCGTAATGGGCACAAATAAGCCTGATTCTTTTTTTCTTTTTTATTCAGTATCAGTATCACTTTCAGTACTTAAACCTTTTCTTTCTTTCATTGCAGGTGGCTGTTCAATGTAGCTGGAAAAGAGTGGATCTATATATACAGATACAGCTTCCTTACAGTATTGTACAGTGCAGTGATCTAGGTAGAACTACAAGTCCCAGCAGGGTAATTTACTAATAAGACCAGTGTTCTTCACATATAAGTATGGGGGGGGGGGGGGTTAGTGGTATCCTAAGGTTCAATTAACAGATGAGAACCGGATGAGGCTTTCTGCTTTTGTGGAACTACAAGTCCAAGCAGGCACAAAGCACTACAAGGGCAACTGTACTGTACCACACAAGACAGAAGAGAAGCTGTTGTACTGTAGGGCACTTACATTGTGGTCCAGGCTTTGTGTTCTAAAAGGCAGCAGCTGCTGAATATTTGCAGTCATTGTCCTGGAATAATTTGTACACAGGGCAATTATTTTCTGATTTATGGCATTCATGCACTGTTTCCTATGTTGTCCATGAAGAATGTATTGTTATCCTCAAAAACAACTAGTGGCCCTGTACCTCACTAAGATATTGCACCACACACATTCATTTTTAGGGAATGCTTTGATCTTGCTTTCTTTGACAATTGGTTTTTTCCTCTTGAACGTACATCTGACAATCATTCCAGCGCAATGGAGGGCTCATCAGTGAAGATCTTGGAACGTTTCTGTACATTGAAGCCAGTCCTTTGTCTGCAGTACTATGTTCAGACAGCGAGAGAACAGGACTGAAGTTTATCTGAAGACACTTAGGGCTAGATTTACTAAACTGCGGGTTTGAAAAAGTGGGGATGTTGCCTATAGCAACCAATCAGATTCTAGCTGTCATTTTGTAGAATGCACTAAATAAATGACAGCTAGAATATGATTGGTTGCTATAGACAACATCTCCACTTTTCCAAACCCGCAGTTTAGTAAATATACCCCTTAGTCTTTAATATGCATAGTGAAGTACTCCAAATATAATAATGGTGCCTGAGTGTCCAAATAACCACCACAGTAATACAGATTAGTGTTGTGTCTGTGAATAAATATATACAGTACTCATGAATTAGACTTGTAAAGTATGGAATATTAATAGTACTTTTTCAACTGTACATTACATTTTCCCTACACATGTCATGAGATCTCATGGCTGTCATCCGCCATGAACCTCCAACAAAACATTTGCTGGACCATCATCGTTTGTCTAGGTAGAGTGATCCACACTGAGAACCTTCACCAATAAAGTTTGTGCTTCAGTGTAATATTTAGTACAAACAGAACAGAAACTAAATGAAGCACTAGCCAAACTTGCTGTTTCGTTCTGTACATATACTGTACTCTACAAGAATGAGAGAGATCCCCCACTTTCCGTTCAGTTGTCATAGGAACACTGTACATTTAGTACAACACAGACTTCTACTCACAGCACAGTAAATTTGTTGACTGAAGCACTGCCTAAAAGACTATACATTACACCAATGTAAAACATCCAAACTGGGCATTTTTGATCATACTGTCGTCAGATAAGTAAACACGGCACAAACTAACATTCCCTGAACAGTTATTTTAGCCTGATAGGGGAAATCTGTAGGGTAATCAGAATCATCTCCCTAGTGCTGTAGCAAGATAACACATAACAATATTCCCTTTGCACTACAGTAAACTATAAAACAGAAGCACTGCTCCATAAGATTAGACAAGACCATAAAACATTCCCACGTGTAGTACATTTTATCTCACGCTGCAGCGAGATGAGTAAATAGATGACAGCTTTGCGTTATCCTTACAGTAAATTTGTTAAACAGAAGCACTGCTCCAGTAGACAAAAGCACACAATTAAGAGCCATAGGGGCACATTTATCAATCTTTTCATAGAGTCAAAAATAGTTTTCAATCCTTATCGCATTGATAAGGATTGAACTATTTCTCAAATTTATGAAAAAGGGAACACAGAAACAGCAGTTCTGATAAACTGCTGTTTCTGTGATAAAAGAAATCATACTTACCCCCCTCTTCGGAACGCGCTGTCTCCGGATCTCCTCCAGGTCTTCTTCGCTCCTCTTCATACATGAATTGCGCACTTGCAGTTTTTCGAACTGCACATGTGCACAAAGATCTTTGCTCTGGCTCTGCAACTATAGTTGCAGAGAGCGAGCGGTGAGTGACAGGGAGGGATCATGTGATCCCTCCACACATGTGCTGTCCAGCTCTGCTCTTCAGAGCAGAGCTGACAGCATTGGAATTTTTCATTTATGATAATGTACGCCAGATTCAGCTGGCGTACATTAACATGACAAGTTTCCGAAAAAAATGTTTTTTCGGAACTTGTTAGATTGGGGCCGGGAGCAGTCACCATACTGTAGAATGGTGACTGCTCCCAAAAACGAAGGAATGCAAAGCAGCAGATATCTGCTGCGATGCACCCTTCTTAAATATGTGAGGGACACAGAGGGACTTTTTTTAGTGCACTATCATTATTTGTTAAATATGCCCCATAGAGTGAAGAGAGTTGTAGCAAGTTGAGTACTATTTGTGCAGTAGACAGACAGTATTGCCATATAGTTACTTAAACACACTAAGTTTTCCCAGACATGTTTGTATGTACATTACACCCCTACCACGTGGTTTTTAAGAAGATACATAATTCTATCAATTCCATAGCAAGAAAATGAAAGTAGAAAGTATAAGCACAGTGACTTACGCTTCATCTCTCTGCCATGGAGGTGAGTGCACTTGTCCCCCTGTACTGTTCTGGTACTTTTCTTGGACAGTACTGTACAATATTTGGAAATTTCTTGTTCGGGACTCTTTCCTTTGTTATCAGGACTTCTGCACTTTATTCATCTTGGGATGTCAAGGTGTAGTATAATAAATTACATATTGTAAAATCAAATAACGAGCAAGATACAGTTGTCCCTGTAACAGCAAAGTAAATAGTCGCAAGAAATGTCCAAAGTTCAGCACAGTACATTAGAGTGGACATTTCCTCTCTTGTTAACAAAGGATAGTACAGTATGTACTGTGTATCTTGCACTATAATAGGCAGGCACCAGGACTTTCCCCTCTGTTACTATCGGAAGAACAGGGAGGAGGACTGTAATGAATTTGCACTTACCCTTATCATACTAGAATATTGTTATCAGTTCACTTTCATTTGGTTTAATGTGTTTTACTTTACTTTCATATTAGGTAAAAGACACAGTATGCTTGGCCTCAAATACATTGTTGTAATTGTACTTAAATCATTTATTCCATAATTAAACTTCATTTTCTTTTTGCTCTGATGTTGTTGTTTGCTCATTTTTTGTCTAAAACTCAGTTCATAAAATATATTATTTTTTTATGCTGTTTATTACACACCTCTGCCATTACAACAGCGGTCCGTGAGTGCCCAGGTAGCGCCTCCTATTTGTAAATGTGACATTTAATAACTGTGACTTATTTCCCAGGTATTGGTACGGTATTGCTGTATACAGAGCACTATGATGTTTTGGCAACTTCCCCACAATAATATCAATACGCAAACAGTGGCGAATCATAGGGGCAACCGTTTAGGGTTCAGAGCAGTTGTGGCGAACACTGTTCCGGCCCCTTCTGCCCTATGTAAATGTGTCAGATGACTATATGGGCTAATAGCAGAGCTTCCTATTGGTCCATGCAATCACACCCCCCAGGCTGTGCATGCACACACAGCCAGGGGATGGTGGCCCAAAACGCTCATTCTCAGTGTCTCTAAACCCAACCAACTCCCAAGTTGGCAGAGATTACTATTTTCCTTGTTTGATTTTTTTTAATGTAAATATCAGTCTCTGTTCTACAGCTGTGTGTAAGGACAATGCACACTGACAATTCTCTTGTTCAAAGGTATGATCCTTTAACTTTGTTTTCTGACCCCACTCCAAATGATAAACTTGATTTGTATTATTGTTAGTTTTGACGCAGGAAGTGGAGGAGTCTTTTTCTTACAGCCCTGCGCCGTTGGTAATCCTAATCCGCCACTGAGCACAGAATATCGAATCTACAGTACAGTGAACAAGTTTTAACCTGCCAACATGTAATAACACAATGACAAATTTTAATGACTTTGGGCAACATTGCTGTAACATAGCATGTAATATACTGTAACATCAGAGGGCAATGCATACAGAATAGTACACGTCCCGCATACTGCAAAAGTAGTGTGTTCTTTAGTCCTCTTGCACATCATAAAGTAGCAAGACAGTGCCAAAAACATAGGAATCAATACTACTCGGGCCTGAGTCATTAAGGACAGTAAGGCAAAAAAAAGGGTAAACTTTTTCCTTGACAAATTATGTTACAGTGCAAAGGGTCACACAAATACTTGAAAGCTTTATTTTTACACTGAAATATAAAGTAGACCTAGGACATGCCCTACCCCAACTATAAATATGCCATCACATTTTGGTCCTGATTCATTAAGGAAAGGAAAGCAAAAAGATGAGTAACTTTGAACCTTGGCAAAACCATGTTACAATGCAAGGGGTGCAAATGAGTTTATTATTTTTACACTGACATTTAAAGTTTTTCTAGTACATGCCCTACCCCGATTATAAATCTGTTCTCACATTTTAAATTTAGCTCCCCCCTCCAATGCAACATCGTTTTGCCCATGTGCAAAGTAACTTGTTTTTTTTGTTTAACTCCCTTAATGAATCACGCCCCTCATGTGTTACATTGCAATTCTTTGATGCACTATCTAGTGTTTATGATTATCATTGCAGTTACTATCATAACTTGTGGATGCTCTTGGGGCCTGATTCATTAGGAAAGAAAAGCAAAAAAAAGGAGTAACTTTGCACGTTGGCAAAACCATGCTGTATTGGAGGGGAGGTAAATGTAAGACGTGGGGACAGATTTATAATTGGGGTAGGACATGTCCTAGATCAACTTTAAATTTCAGTGTAAAAATAAAGCTATCAAGTATTTGTGTGCTACATGAAAAAGCAGCTAGTATCTAACTTATGTGCAAAATAATAAACTTATTTGCACCTCTTGCATTGTAACATGGTTTTGTCCAAGAGAAAACTTACTCTTTTTTTTGCCTTACTTTCTTTAATGAATCAGACCCTTGGTATGGCGGGGCCCGATTCATGTTCAGACGCTACCTGCACATAACTAGCATTTAAAATACGAGCACAGAACTTAAGCGTAGTTACAACCGTATTCAAATCCAAGCGGATCTCAAGATACGTTTCATTTTCCATCAGGACGCATTGCAAAAAAATAATTCTATAACCTATAAACAACTCATAATACTACATTAATTAATAAAAATATGTGTTTTAAAATGTATTTATTTTTTACATTGAGTACATAGATCAGAATGTACTTAGTGCATACTGTACATACAGTGTGTTTATATATTCCCTCTTACCTGTATATAAATCTTCTTGGCTATCTAGTGGCACGCATACATGTGTTTTTAATACAAAGACAATGCCGTGTCAGTCATCACTATCAGTCAGCACTTTCTCCAGCCCTGTGGCTGATGCAAATGAGACAACTAGAAAAACCATACTTTAAAGAATCCCAGAACTTGAATCGACGGCATCTTCATTAAAACGCCCTAACTGTACATTGTCTACGTTCATCCACCCCTTCCCACCACCGTTCGGCCCTTGTAGGCAGTCGTGTCATTTGCATTCGGACATGAATTTCATGTAATTACATTCATTAGCGTAAGGTCAGTTTCTCAGCATACACAGAGCTATTTCACGCAATAGACGCTACACAAAGGGATTTACATCTGAACATAAATCAGGTTCTAAGTGTCAGGTCATTACGAGTCATGCCACAAGTCTAAAAGAAATGTGCTCTATCTGTATGATAAAATTGATATATGGTGACTCACATCTGGCCATAGTGTAAATATAATCTATTGCGTACTAAGAGCCTGATTAATAAAGGAAAGTTACGCAAAAGTAAGCAAGTAAGGCAAACCTATGTTGCATTGGAGGGGGAGGTAAATTTAAAATGTGATGGCAGATTTATAGTTGGGGTAGCGCATGTCCTAAATCAACCTTAAATGTCAGTGTACAAATAAGCTACCAAGTATTTATGTGCTACATGAAAAAACAGCCAGTATTATCTGTGTGCAAAATAATAATCTCATTTGCACCCCTTGCATTGTAACATGTTTTTTATTTAGAAAACTTGAGTAAGAAAATTTACTCAATGTTTTCCTCAACTTTCCTTAATGAATCAAGCCCTAAGACATCACTTATACAGTAGTCATTACATTCAAAATGTACATTGTAAACATGTATGTTTATAATCACCTGCTTGCTCACAGGTAATGCATTACATGCACACATTCTATTTGGATATAATTTCAACATACAAATTTAAAATGTACATTTACACTGCAAGGGTGGGAGTTATTCTATATGAGATACTTTGGCTGGTTGAAGTATCTAAACCTACACTCTGGCCTTATATGAGTCACCAAATTGTCACACAGATTCTGTGTCTGATTTACTAAGGAACATTAATGCAGATATGTGGCATATTTTGCGGAAAATCTCACTGAGCATGCTCAGAACTGGACCATATGCCAGTGAACGCAGCAACATAGACAATCTTCATCTTCAAGAGCAAAAAGAACCCTTACTACAGTCTACGATTTCATGGGTGTAACGGTGAGGGAAATGGGCGTATGCACGTAGTCAATGTAGAGTAAGGAGGTGCCAAGCTCGAGCGCACGCAGCAGTGTCCTATTTAAGCTTTGGCATCTCAAAGCTACATGTTTTCCTGTCATAACTTGCACCAGCTACAAGTCAAATGTAAGTGACGATTACTAGTGATGACGGCACTTGATAGCTTATTTGTACACTGAAATTTAAAGTTAATATTTGTGTGCTACATGAAAAAACAGACAGTATTTATCTTATGTGCAAAATGGAAAACTAATTTGCACCCCTTGCATTGTAACATGGTTTTGTCCTGGAGACTACTTACTCAGTTTTTTACTTAACTTTCCTTAATGAATCAGGCCTTGTGTCAGTATGTTTATATCTTAGCTAGTGGAAATTAAGTCTTACTTATCATTAGGGTACATTTTCACTCTTAGTTTTAGAGATCTGCTCATAATATACTGAGGATGATCTTGTTTTGTGCCGTAGAATTACAAGGAACTGGAGCTTCTGAGGTTGGTGTATTATGGAGGGGTGGAACATGATATCCGCAAAGAGGTTTGGCCTTTTCTACTTGGCCATTACAAGTTTGGAATGACTAAAAAAGAAATGGATAGAGTAAGTATACAATATATTATACTGCATGCTCTAAATTGACCTCACTAGAGTCCAAGGATTTTTACAACCCACTTAATATACACTAAGCATGGTGGCTTAGTTGCTAGCACTTCTGCCTTAGAGCACTTGGGTCATGAGTTTGATTCCCGACCATGGCCTTATCTGTGTGGAGTTTGTATGTTCTCCCCGTGTTTGCATGGGTTTCCTCCGGGTGCTCCGGTTTCCTCCCACAGTCCAAAAATATACTAGTAGGTTAATTGGCTGCTATCAAATTGACCCTAGTCTCTCTGTCTGTCTATGTGTGTGTATGTTAGGGAATTTAGATTATAAGCTCCAATGGGGCAGAGACTGATGTAAGTGAGTTCTCTGTACAGCGCTGCGGAATTAGTAGTGCTATATAAATAGCTGATGATGATGATGATGATGAATATACAATAACAACTTTTTAAATTATATATTAGTGTTGGGGGATAAAAAATTACAAAGCATTTAACATAGTTCTGTATATAGGAAGGTAGTTCCCTTTTTCAATATAGATATGCTTCAGTACATATGCTCCCTCCTGTATGTATGTATGTGCAATAACTCATAAGGGCTGCATTTTGCTATATGGCCATTCTCAGAAATCATGGCGCCAGGGACTGATGGTAAAAGCAGGGCCCTCCCCTTCCTCTTTCTGATTTAGGGTCGGTGCTTCTATTAGACGAACCTAGGCATTAGCCTAGGACGCCATGGTTTACAGGGTGCCTAAAACACTGAATGCAGGACATAATGTCACTCATTCACTGAGGCGTCCCGCATGGAGGTGCAGCAGCTGCCAGGTTCTTACCTATGAAGCTGCCGGCTGCTCTCTTCACTGTTAGTAATGGTCTGGGAATGTAGTGCTGAGCTATGCTGTCACAGCCCAGCGCCATACTCCTAGACTGCTGGGAAGAGAAGACGCCACCTCCCACCTGCTAAGGTAATAAGTGGTGGGAAGGAGCAGTGAGGGGCACCCAAGGAAAGGGGAGGGGGCTTGAGAGTTGCGGGGGGGCGCATTTGTGCATTGTAATTATGCATCTCATGCAAACTTGGTCACGCTATGCATGCAACGTGCAGCGTTATTTTCAGCCATATACAGAGGCAAATCAGGGGAGTTCACATGTAAGTGGGGTACAGTATTGGCAAGGAGGAGCACTTTAGCTACGACCTTTAAGAGACACCATCATTTTGGTTTCCATATGTTTTTGAAACCATGATTTACAGAGCATATATTATCCGCCTACAGACAGGTGCAAAGAATGTGTGTCGCAGCTTTCCTAGGCTCCACGTATCATAAGATGTATCTTACTCCAAATACAGACACACACTTGCGTGTTTACAAAAGAAGGTTTTTTTCTTTTCCTTCAACTTAAACTCCGCCCCTATATTTGTGCAAGATATTTAGGGGGGGGGGGGGGTCACAAGAGTCTCTTGGTCCCACTAAAGGACTGCACATTATATTTTTGTCGAGGCATCAGATAACATTATGATATCAGGTTACAGTATAAAGTTTTACTGTTACATAAAGTAAGGATTGTCTGCTAACTGCATAGGGCGCACATGTGCAGAGCATATAACTGTGTGCAAGTGTACCTATTTGTTTTTGCTAGCTCATAACAAGGTTATTTGGGAAAGCCAGCATGCAAACACTGTGTTGGGACTGTGAGCCCAGTTGCTCCTGACTATTATCACTGTAAGACCTCTTTAACCTCCAGTATCTGATTTTTTGTTCTTCACCCGAGGTTGATGAAGCTATCGCTTCCAGGTTCCAGAAAGTGATGGCGGAGTGGAAAGCCTGTGAGGTGATAGTCAAGCAGAGGGAAAAGGCATCCCACTCGGCCATTTATGCTAAGCTTTCATCTGGCAGTAGCATTGACAGCCATGTCCAACGTCTGATTCATCGGGACTCTACTATCAGTAATGATGTAAGACACACTACTTTTACCTGTGTGTAAAACAAAGAAACCTCATTCAACTTAAAATGTTTTTCCACCTTCACATGACTTTTATTTCTTGGCTTGGTCATGCTTTCCTCCAACTCTACTAAATATGTTGGAGTTTGTTTCTCTGGCAGGTAAACAATGCAATGTAATTTAAAAAAAATTACAAAAACAGCATATAATACATTAAAGTTGGGTGAAGGTAGACAACTTTAATGTATTGGTTTTAAATGTATTAACTTTAGTTTGTAGCTCATTTGAGATACTTCTTAGTGGATGGAACTAGTGAAAATAATATACTATAAATGGTATCTGCTGTTGTATATTGTTTGGATGCATAATACTATTGTGAACATGTACTGTGCTATCCAGTGGTACGCTTATTTTTTCTGCTGCAACGGAAATGGTGCCCCGTTCATGCCCTCCCCAACCAACCATTACCATGTTGTTTGCCAGTGACGTACCCTATAAAGAAAGAGATGTAGCAGTTTTATCTGTACACATCACAGTCCGGAATACCTCCGGTGCCCCATTATAGACCCAGTCCCATGTTGGTACTCACCAGAACCTGTCTACGGTGATATTAGTTTTGAGCTTAAATATAGAACATGTGTCTCTACATGAAAACAATCAATATTACAGCATTACAAAAGTGTTGTCTCACTAGAAACTAAGTAGAAATTCTGACTTAACTTCACCTTACACCTCCATGAAAACTGTACTAGTGATGAATTCAGGGTAGATCACTGCCTAGTCTTGAAGGCTGCACACTAAAGGCTATTTATGCTCCATTTTATTCCCTCTGTACAAGTGAAATACAAATCCAGCAAAAACACAATATTTATCATATCTGACAAATGATGGCCTTTAATCGTCTGCTGCTTTATTCTCTGACATCTATTAAATTGTAGATCTCATTCGGTGACATTTAATTTTAGGATTATTGCATGGCTTAGCAGAATAACTTAATGTCTGTAGAGTAATTTGTGTTCTATCGCCCAATGCACATTTGAGAGGCCATTAATTTGCTTCTGATTGATAGCCCTCTCTAACGTCTTTAATGCTCAGTAGATGGAAGGATACTGATAAGCCTTTTAAAAAATAGTTGCTAGATAATTATAAAGATGTTTATACTAACCAATAAATGTAATTTATATGCACCCCTCTGGGTATCTAAAAATAGTGACAAACCATCGTATCTGGCATCTTGTGCCTGACATTGGTTCCGCATTTTTACTCATATTTTATCATTTATGGACTTGTCAGGTTTTTATGTCTACAGAAGAAATAGACATGACGGACAGAGATTTGAAAGGTCGAAATGATAAAACGTCCACATTGACCACAGCCGCCAGTACTCCATATGCCATGGTGGCAGTCGAACCACAGCAGTCCGTGGAATTTGACTCTCCAGATTCTGGTCTTCCCTCTTCTCGAAATTACTCTGTGACCTCTGGTATCCTTTCAAGTATTGATGATGGACAAAGCATATGCTTTGAGGAAGAAGAATCCAGCACAGAGTCCGATAGGACGGAAATGAGCCTGGGACCACCTCGAAAAGCCAAGGGAATCCTTAAAATGCAGGACTCTATAAGTGAAGAGCAGCTTTGCTCACAGCTAGAGTATTTAAATAATTCTGATGACATCTCTTCCATGTGTCCTACGTCTTATACAGTAAGTGGTAGTAAACGTGTTAATCATATTCTGCAGTGAAATGGTCCATAGCAGATTTCTTATATTATCGGTATGTTATATGACTGAAGACTGGAAATGTCATGAACATAATTATAAAAAGAAGAAATATCCAAAATACACAAGTATATTATATAGTGCTACTTGTATTTTTAATTTATTTAATTTTTATTTGTTATATTGTTGCAAGTATTGTTGTTATACTTTTAGAGTAGTACTAAGTTATATTGGAAATTTGTAGGATATATTTATAACAGTATTTGTTGTTGTATGTATGGTAGCGACTAACATCTAACCTATATACCCTAATATTTAATGTTATTCTGTAGGATGTGGAAAATCTATTTGGCTGTTTTTCCTCCCCCCTGTCTTTCAGTTGTACATGGGCTTCACAGTGACTTTTAGTATTCAGGGGTTACATTATCTTTTATAATGTTGACCAATTTAGAAACTCTATTTGACAAATGATGACATACTGTAGTTCCCAAAGATTAGTATTATTTTTTTAATTCTTTTGATGGGGAACGGTTTAGATTAAAATTCAAAAATATCAGGTAAATCTACATACATGAATATTTGAGTCAATATTCAAAAAAGTTTTGCAAAAATTCTAGATTCTGTAAAATAAAAATACAAATTTAATTCTATTAGTAGATTAATTAATATATAAAATATTTTGGTCATTGAAATTATATTACTGTTATTTTTTTGACATTTTAGAAGATGCAGTTGAGTCCCAAACCATACTAAAGGAACACATTATTATTATCAACATATTTAGTTTAACACCATATAACAAAATAATAAAAGCAGAGATCTTCAATGTATCATTTTAAAATTTCACAATAGCTGTCAACCACGTACTTTCCACAAGAGCCCCAAATGTCACAGATTTGATTCATGAGCCATCTAGGCGCCTCTGTACCAATTTAGAGGCTTTGGACTCTTTTTTGTCACTAGTCTGCTCACACCACCATTCACCACATTTATAATATGGGAAATGTTGTGTCACACTGCTTCTTAATTAAATCAATTATTGCAGAGAGCAGTGGTGAGAACTATTAGGGAGGTAGATGCGACAGGTGGAGTGCCAGTAGCCAAGCTTCGAACCTCATGTCTACTGTCCCTAGGATTGTGCCACGTGAAACGGCTTTCTCATCTCTAGATAGGCCTTATGGCCATCCTTAGACTTATGGCCATCCTACCTGAGGCACTTTGTAAGTGGATACTGGCTTGTGTGTACTTTTCAAATGATATAACTACAATATCTGTTTTATTATTATTTTTAAATGCAGGTTTTACTATAAGCAATCGAGTCCCTGTGCTAATAATGTCACATTCTATGTTAAAAAATTACTTTTCTTTCAGAATTAAGAGAAATTATTTTGTCTTAATTGTCACATGGAAAACTTCTAATGGTCATTTGAAATTACAGTTATCAAGATTTGAACTACTAATGCCTTATCCAGGTGTAATGTGCTCTGTACGCTGTCATTTCATGTGTAAAGTTGTGTTTTTTTCTATCAGATAGAATTGTTGGATACCATTGCCTTAAATTTGCATAGGATTGATAAGGATGTTCAGAGATGTGATCGGAACTACTGGTACTTCACAGCAGACAACTTAGAAAAGCTTCGGAATATCATGTGCAGGTACATAATTCCTGGGCTGCTCCACAATTACTACTTTCGTAAAATTAGTATATATATATATATATATATATATACTAATATATCTGTATGTAGCACAGAAAATATCTTGTGCTACATACACTCAGTATACAAGAAAACATACCGTATTTCCCCATGTATAAGACGCACCTTTTTTCAAAAAATGTAGGGTCTAAAAACGGGGTGCATCTTACACAGGGGCAGTGGGGGATCCAGAGTGGGGGTAGTGCGATTGGCAGGTCCGTTCCACTAAAGTGTGCTGAGGGGCTTGCTGCCGGTGGCTGCACACTCTGTGCAGGTCCATTCGGCAAATACAGGCAGGGAGAGTGTGCTGGCCAGCTGCTGCACAATCTCAGCACACGGAACGGAACAAAACTTTTTAACAGCAAATATATATATTTTACATTTTGGAGAAAAAATTAAGGTGCGTCTTATACATGGGAGCGTCTTATACATGGGGAAATACGGTAATTTAATTGATGCAGATCTTCCTACACAGAGTACACAGCCAACAAATGACGTTCCTACTTTGGAACAATAATGAGGAACTTAATAAAGGGAGCATATGCAGCATCTATAGTTATGAGTTAGGTGGGTGATTTGTGTTATACACATTAATCTGTTTGTTGTTACATTTCACACAGCTACGTGTGGGAGCACCTGGATGTGGGTTATGTTCAAGGAATGTGTGACCTCCTGGCTCCACTAATGGTGATTCTGGATAATGGTTAGTACAACTGTACTATATGTACCTGAAGGTTAACCTAACACAGCATGTCACTAAACAATATACCAGTAGATTAAATGGATATCTACACTCCACACAGCATTTAATCAAAGTTACCATACAGTACAGCATATAAAAAACAGGATTTAATAGTAATAACCAAGGGTGTAACTAGTAGTTCTAGGACACCTTAGCACATTTTTAGGTGGGCCAGGGGAAGTGATGCATATTTAATTATCGCATCTGGAGGCTCCCGCTGTGCTATTCTGCTCATGCGTCGTGCCCACTCATACTCAAAATAGCAGCGCAGGATCCTTCAGATGTTGATATGAATTTGTAATGCTATTGTATTATCATCAAATGTACAAATGGATCAGTTTAAATAACTCAAGACATATAGGGCCTGAGTCATTAAGGAGAGCAAAGCATAAAAAAGGAGTAACTTTGCACCTGGGCAAAACCATGTTGCATTGGAGGGGGAGGCAAATTTAAAATGTGGGGAAAGATGTATTGTTTGGCTAGGACATGTCTTAGATCAACTTTAAATTTCAGTGTAAAAATAAAGCTATCAAGTATTTGTGTGTTAGATGAAAAAACAGCCAGTATCTAACTTATGTGCAAAATAATAAACTCATTTGCACCCCTTGCATTGTAACATGGTTTGTCCCGAAGAACATTTACTCCTTTTTTTGCCTTACTTTCCTTAATGACTCAGGCCCATAATGTTTCTCTATATGAAGTTACACTTTATGACCATGTACAGTTTTATGTTCCAGGTCTGTAAGAGATAGGTCTCAAATCCCAATATCAAAAAAGAAATTATTTTAAAATCCTAAATAGTTGCTACTTGGTAATAAAAATAATAATAAGGAAAAGTACAACGGAATGCAAAATACCACTAATGGATGTACTGAACAAATAAATCATGAAGATAATCTGTATTTATATATTCCATCCTTAGATTTGCTGGCGTACAGCTGCTTCACTCAGCTCATGAAGAGAATGACTCAGAACTTCCCAAATGGAGGTGCTATGGACGTACACTTTGCCAACATGAGATCTTTGATCCAGGTTGGATTCTTTGCTTTCCCTAAAGTTCATTGAAGTTCATTGAACAAGTATAATTCTGTATGTAATATACAATCCACCCTATAATAACAAATGTGGTTCACAAGCTATCACTGTACAAGTACTTGTGTGTTCTGCCAGCTAGTGGTCTTATTCCTTAGGGGTTATTATACATTTATTCTATAATAATAATATTTCAATATTTCTAAGGTATACATCATTTTTATCATAGATGCTATAGTAAAGCATATTGCCAATGAAAATAATAAATGTGCTGCAGAGGTGATACGTTTAAGACTATGCACATGGGCGGTGTTAATCCGGCCGTGGTGCATCTTGTTTTAAAGGTTCTGAGCACCTTATTGTATTCAGTCTTCCTCTCCTGTATGTCTGGCATGTCCTAAGTTTTAAAGTAGGCAGAGACAGAACAGCCTGTAACCTCCACAGGTCATCGGAATGTCCACAGTCGCACAAAGTACATTGTGAGTGTGCTGAGCTTGTTTGGGGTAGGGACTTGTCCACTCATGTGACTATGTTAGTGAGGACAAGGATGAATGTAACAGTATCAATGTCAGGATGTGAGGAGGAGGAAAGAAGAGAGCAAGAATGCAGAGACTGGAGGCTATATTTATTAATAGGTGGCGATGAGGTTGTATTTTATTGCTGCTGATTGCAGAGATAAATAATCAGCTATTGCCACAATTTATGAATAAACTCTCGCCAAGGCAGCTGAGCTTGGCCCACAGTGGTAAGGGTTAACTTACTGTTTTTCCAGGCCATTCACAGGATATGTTCATACTAGCCAGTTCCTGTATGTGCAGTGGAACTTGGTGGAAAAACAAATACAAATATAACAATAAATACTACCAGAAAAAAAATAGCTTGAAAGCATTCCACATTTTGTCATTCATTTCCCTCTATTATCACCATCCTCAGAAGATGATAACAGAACAATTATTGGAGCATTACATGTACTGCCATAGTGCTTATTAAATTGCCATCCCCATCGCTGGCGATACCCGCATATCTTATTGCCGGAGGTACCCCTTTCATTTATAGGACCAAGCACCCATTTCGCCAGCTATATGTCCTTTCGCCCGATGATAAATATGCCTCTTGGAGTTAGATATTGGAAGGAACAGGTAAATATGTGATGTCAGATTCTGTTCTCTTCTCGGTCTTACAGCATCGCAGACAGCTTAAATCCACCAGTGTACACTCACCCTTATAGCAGACGTTAAGTGAGATTATTTCAAGTTTGTATTTGAACAAAAACAATTTACTGTAACATTACTATAGAGTATATTAGTGTAATATTCAGAAGGCCTCACAATATAGTAGGTGGCAGACCCTCATTGGAGCCCCATTAGATGCAAGTTAAATCAGTATTAGATATTGCAGAATTACCAACCTCCTAGATATCACCATCACACTACACAAAATGCTACATAAAAAGACGTACATAAAGAGACATACATAAAAAGACATACATGAAGAGACATACATAAAGAGACATGCATAAAAAGACATACATGAAGAGACATACATAAAAAGACATACATAAAGAGACATACATAAAGAGACATACATGAAGAGACAAACATAAAAAGACGGGTTGTGTATGAATTAATGACTGCAGTAAATCCGACATCAGTTTGACAGATGGGAGAAGTGCGATTTTGAGCTGTCCTACCTGGAGGTGAGAACGACAGCTTGGAATAACTCTTGCTAACAATTCCGCCGAATGAGCATGCCGGCGTGTGCAAATGACATCAGGTTAAACTGCGACCCAGACATTCTCGGTCTTAAGGTGGTCATTTAAAGAAGCGCCGCCTCTACAATGTTTACTGTACAATGTAGAGGCGGCGCTTCCTTAAATGAGCAGCTTAAGACCTTTGCAATTCCAAAGTGGCATCCTCAATTTGTGTATCACCGGCTACACTTGGACTGTTCATGCACACATCTGCAGAAATACTGAAAGAAGCCTTCTTTATGGGTACACTATCGGAAAGGTCAGGCTTACACATAGCACTCGTGGATTGACCCAGGGATTTGTGTAATTTCTGAATGTGAACATATATTTTCCTCTAATGCCTTACTGTTTTCTTTCAGCTTGGCTTTTACACATAAAAGTATTGGACACCACTTTTGTAGTCAGAATGACAAGGTTTTGCTTGGTCATGACTGATCTTACAAAAAGATGCCTGAGTGACAGTTGCAGAACTAGCACTCATAGAGAAAGGCGAAGGCCTAATTCTTTCCTTGCCACTGCGTGTGTAGAATGGCATGTTGCATGTGTAGAATGGCATGTTGGCAATTTTTTTTTTCTGCAGATAACTTTGCCTGCATTACAAGTCTTTTTTTCTTTACCAAGGTAAAATGTGTTTTTTTACATTTTTGTTTCCCTGACTAAAAAACACTAGGCACTTTAACATAGGCTTTAGCAGATGGCGGAGAGGGATTACTATCATCATGACTGGTACCAGCAGCTGCTTGGTGGTCCTGGTCTTCTGTGTACTGCTGTGAATCCATTTTGATAACACAGTACAATGTGACTGCAGATTTAGACCAAGACTGCCAGCCCTAGTATTTCTATTTCAGCAATGACAATTAGCAATGGAGCAATGGACCTCTCCTGAATGTCACTGTAGACTTTTAAGAACACTGCTACCCCTCCTCTTTCTTTTCTAACTATGAAGCTGCCCAACTGCACTGCCAAGAACCGTGCTACCTTCTGTGTCCCTCTGTGAAATGGCGCTGGACGCTGTGGAGGGCGGTACTTATAGCATCCAAAATTTGCGAGATCCGACGACGTGACGATGACGTTTTGCCTCGTTTTCAAATCCGAGGGCGCGTGAAAGTACCGAGCTCGGCTCAGCGAAGTTCGGGTGTGCTCGGTTCTCAGGGAACCGAGCCTGAGCATCTCTAATAAAAGGACATACATAAAAAGACACACCTAAAAAGACATACATAAAGAGACATACATAAAAAGACATGTGTGCACACTTAGGCCTACTGAGAGTATAGACATGCGGCTTGACAGTGTTAATTGTAAAAGTCCCATTACCTTATTTGTATACAATACAATAATGTAATGAAATGTCACAAGACAGAATAGAGTCTTGACAACTATGAGTTAATGTGAAAGTCACATTTACATATAAAATGTAATTAAATACAAACACCTCCATATTAGTTGTACTCCTTTACAAATCCAATGACCGTTTACATTCCAGCAGTAGTAAAAATGGAAATGCAAATAAGTAATGTGAATCAGTAGTTGCAATTTATTTTATTATAGTCACAGCGCTGGATAGTGCTGCTGACAGTCCTCATCACCATCATTAAGTATCTTTGCATTCATGTCTATGTCATCTTACTTGAACCTACCCTTACTGTGCTTTGCTTATACTTGTTCACCCCTGTTCCACCTCTCAAGGCATAAGGAGATACTATCTGCAATACGAAAAAATCTTCATGCAGACATATTTTTAGTGGGCATGCGCAGTGGAAATGCGTACAATATGTCAAAAATATTGCCATACGTCCAAACCTAAATGAGGTTCATACTCTGACTGTCCAAGCTACACATTGGTAAGCACCAGACTGTGCTGGCTGTGTCTATATCAGTTACTGGTGTAAATTGTAGGAATCAGCGCTATGCAATGCAATAACTAATTACATAGCCTTATTTACAAGACCTTCTTCCCTGATGCACTGCCTCGGTTTATTTTATTGTAGGCTAACTAATGATAATGATCTAATGGAGGTTACCATATAGAAAATCTTCTGATGTATCTATTTCATTTAAATAACAAAGTGGAAAATTAGACCTTTGATTGTAATTGGTTTTCTTTTGCCAGATATTGGACTCTGAGCTGTTTGAACTTATGCACCAGAATGGAGACTACACACATTTCTATTTCTGTTATCGTTGGTTCCTTCTTGATTTCAAAAGAGGTATTTTATATCTGATTGTTTAGTCACTAAAGGAAATTACCCCCTAATCATATGTTCTGACTCTCTCTCCCCTCTTGTCAATATCTACTTTTATCTTTTTCTTTTAGCAGAGCGCAGCCATTATAAATACCATACTTAGGGGTCTATTTATTATTCAGCAGCAGTACAATCATTATGTATCACTGCAAATCTGGGAGTCCCAGCGAAGACCCCCCTCCTCCACAAAGCTGTCTTTCTGTTCGCCCAGTCTGCTGGCGAATGTGCTATGCACATGGCGCTTTCATCTGTGAGTGACCCAGCAGAAGGATTCAGCTGGGTCCTTTGTGTGGAGACATGTGTCTGAGGTGTCTCCTCGTGGGTAGAAATCGCTCAGGAAAAAGAATTAGATACAAATATAAAAGTAAAGTTTGTTTGTGTAAATACACATGGGACAAGATAAAAATAATTAGCAAATTACAGCCATTTGATTACCAACAAGCCCTGGTTGGTATCTACCCTGTGTGGGGCTTAGTCTCCAGCCTGAGACTCTCTGCTGCTGGTGTCTATGCTGATATTGAGTTGCGAAGGTACGTGGTCCTATGACGAGTTAACGAGTCCGATGTCTTCCAGCCTCGGATACTGGCTCACAGAGCGCCCTGAGCCAGGAACTCGCCTTACCGACAGATCTGCAGATCCTGCTCGGTGTTTGTGATTATACCCTAGTCACACTATTTACCACATAGGCTGATGTGGGGCAGAGGCGAGATGTCTGGATCCCTGCACACAATGGGCTGTGTGATTAGATTAACCGCAGGTCAGCCAAGGTATATTATCTGGTGTTAAAAAGGAATACTCTACAGCCCTACACAGAAGTTACTAGGCCACCACCCACTTGGAGAAAAACACTTTCAGTAAATTAGTCGGGGGAAGTGTGCGTCTTTCAACTGTGTGAATAATCTGTTTAGCTGCTCAGCTACACAACGTCACCACCTGGGCATTGTAGTGGCACAAGACCTCTCTGCTAATGTTATATAACTATATGGGAATGCAGCAGCGCTTCCACTAAATATTATAACATTGGGTATATGCCTATGTGCAAACAACACGTTGTGATAGACCGCATTATATAAATGTACTTTGCACAGTAATTGCATAATACATAATGCTGGCACATTTCGAACAAAACTGAATACATCAAATACAGTCATGGCCAAAAGTTTTGAGAATGACACAAATATTATTTTTCACAAAGTCTGCTGCTCTGCCTCAGTTTTTATGATGGCAATTTGCATATACTCCAGAATGTCATGAAGAGTGATCAGATGAATTGCAATTAATTTCAAAGTCCCTCTTTGCCATGACAATGAACTTTATCCCATTTCCACTGCATTTCAGCCCTGCCACAAAAGGAACCAGCTGACATCAAGTCAGTGATTCTCTCGTTAACACAGGTGAGAGTGTTTATGAGGACAAGGCTGGAGATCACTCTGTCATGCTGATTGAGTTAGAATAACAGACTGGAAGCTTTAAATGGAGGGTGGTGCTTGAAATAATTGCTTTTACTCTGTTAACCATGGTTACTGCAATGAAACACGTGCAGTCATCATTGCTTAGCACAAAAAGGGCTTCACAGGCAAGGATATTGCTGCTAGTAAGATTGCATCTAAATCAACCATTTATCGGATCATCAAAAACTTCAAGGAGAGAGGTTCAATAGTTGTGATGAAGGCTTCAGGGCGCCCAAGAACGTCCAGCAAGCGCCAGGACTGTCTCCTAAAGTTGATTCAGCTGCGGGAAGGGGCACCACCATTGCAGAGCTTGCTAAGGAATGACAGCTGGCAGGTGTGTGTGCATCTGCACGCACAGTGAGGAGAACACTTTTGGAGGATAGCCTGGTGTCAAGAAGGCCAGCAAAGAAGCCACTTCTCTCCAGGACAAAACATCAGGGACAGACTGATATTCTGCAAAAGGTACAGTAATTGGACTGCTGAGGACTGGGGTAAAGCCATTTTCTCTGATGAATCCCCTTTCAGATTGTTTGGGGCATCTGTAAAAACGCTTGTCTGGAGAAGGAAACGTGAGCCCTACCATCAGTCCTGTGTCATACCAACAGTAAAGCATCCTGAGACCATTCTCAGGATGCTTCTCAGCAAAGGGAGTGGGCTCACTCACAATTTAAGATTATCCACAGCCATGGTTAAAGAATGGTACCAAAACATCCTCCAAGAACAAATTCTCCCAACCAACGAAGACCAGTTTGGTGAAGAACAATGCCTTTTCCAGCATGACGTCGCACCTTGCCAAAAGGCAATAGTGATAACTAAGTGGCTCGGGGATCAAAACATCTAAATTTTTGGTCCATAGCCAGGAAACTCCCCAGACCTTAATCTCATTGAAAACTTTTGGTCAATCCTCAAGAGGCGGGTGGACAAACAAAAACTCACAAATTCTGACAAACTCCAAGAATTGATTAGGTAAGAATGGGCGGCCATCAGTCAGTATGTGGCCCAGAAGTTAATTGTCAGCATGCCAGGGCGAATTGCAGAGGTCTTCAAAAAGAAGTGTCAACACTGCAAATATTGACTCTTTGCATAAACTTACTGTAAAAAGCCTTTGACACAAATGAAATGCTTGTAATTTTACTTTATTATATCATAGCAACATCTGCCAAAAAGGTCTAAAAATACAGAAGCAGCAAACTTTGTGAAAACCAATATTCGTGTCATTCTCAAAACTTTTGGCCATGACTGTACATATACCTGTTTTGAAAGCTCTGATTTCTCCCTTTGTTAAATATGAAAATGTGATAAAACAAAAGCATTTTGGCTCTTCACCACTTGTTGAATTAGTGCTCCAGCTGCTCTAAGCAACTGAGAATGAACATATCCACAATGTCTGTGTAGCACTGCAAAGTGCAACCTATTTAAATTCATACCTTCCAACACTAAGATATAACATTGTGCACGTTGCACGGTGGTTTGACCACATTACAATGACGTATAATGAGGAAATTATTTCCCATTCTTACCTTCCAACCTAAGAATGTTTCCCATTCTCACCTGAAGCCTCCACTCCTGCAATCCTCATATACAGCCTATTTATTAAATCAGGTTGATAGGGCTGGTTTTCTATAGCCACTTATCTCCATAATTTATCAATAAAAGCTTACCAATCTCAGTGTTGCTGGCTACTAGATGTAAGGCTTAATTTACCATGTTACCCGGCCAGTCACAGGGGATCAGGGGCAGGCTGGGCTGTGGGGTTGGGGGGCATATGCCCCCCAGGCTGGTCCCATAGTGGGCTACCTGGGGCTGGGTCACTGGGCCACCTGCATATTTTTTCCTTTAAAATGTTGTTAATAGGCTGCTGAGTCAAGTCTTACCCCCGGGCTAAAATTTGCCAGCCCTCCCCTGCCAGGGTTATATACATGCTAGACCCGTCTAGCCTGTTCACGTATGCGCAGTGACACTGAAAGCCAGATATGTGTTTTTTATATATACAAACGGTTAGGTGGCTGTATGAGTCACCAGCCTACCGGGAAAGCTCCCGGTGATGCCTATGCCAATCCAGGCCAGGAAGAGGGAAAAGGCGCATCCTTCTTCATTAAGTATATGACGGGTTTAGAAATAAAGGTTTTTGGGAGTGGCATTACTTGAGGGGGAGCAGTTATCAGCCTGCGGGGGCAGTTTAAGTCATAAGAGGGTAGGAACAGGCCTAGATTAGTATGAAGCACTAGAGGCTTGTGTCTAGGAGCATTATGCTCTGTGACAGGGCCAGACTGCATGACAAGAGGGTGGGGTGTGGCCTAGGATGCCAAAGTTCACGTGTCTACAGGCTCCAATGAGCTACACTAAGCCCTCAGTAGTGACACCCCTAAATGCATAGCTAAGATGTTTTTTATTTATAGTTTAATGGAAAACTTTTTTTTTCAGTATGGTCAGTATAATATATGTGATTTGTTGACAATATTTCCATATCCTCTCACGATAAGCCCATTATGTGCCCTTGTCTTCTGTTCAACAGAATTGTTATATGAAGATGTTTTTGCCGTGTGGGAAGTGATATGGGCGGCCAGACAAATTTCCTCTCAGCATTTTGTACTATTCATTGCTCTAGCTCTGGTGCAAGTTTATCGAGAGATAGTACGAGACAATAACATGGATTTCACAGATATCATCAAGTTTTTTAATGGTAAGCAATATGCAGGTCTTTTTTATTTGAAATGACGTGTGTTTTGTGGGGTTTATTGACCTAATTAAAATTATATTTACTTTTCTTTTCTGGAAGTTTGTTATTATAAATTATTACATACAAATATGTTATAGCCATAAATATATATATTATATTTTTTGTAAATATGTTTTATTTAGCTACAGACACACAAACAATATAACACTATGTTGTGGAACCAGAAGTGTACAAAAATGATGTCACAGTTTGGAATCTTCTTCATCCTTAGATTTCGTACACATGAATTTTATTTTAAAGCATTTAACGCACCTTCTCAACGCCTATGAAAGACACTTTGATGTTGATAGCACAAAAGCAAATAGACTTGTACATTTTCTGATGAGTGTTCACTTCACTGTGTGCCAATTCCAGTGTTGCCTGCAGTGTACAGCAGTGTTACCACTCAGTAAAATGCGATGGAGTTCTAAGGCAACTCTTATTGAAGTACATAGTACATTATGCTGGAGGGATCATTTGAGAAAATTAAATAGGTTTTGTACTTTTGTTAAGCATGCAGCTGTGTCTCAGAACCTGTGTGTATGAGCCCGTAGGCTAATATCACACTGGAGATGTGTGTACCCATGTGTATTAGCCACAACAATTATATGTTCTTGTCACACGGGTACTGATACGCTTTATGTATACTACAAACTTTCCAAGCGTTTCATTGGCAACATGCCAAGGAAAGAGAGCAGCACTGTGGCTTAGTGGTTAGCACTTCTGCCTCACAGCACTGGGGACATGAGTTCGATTCTCCACCATGGCCTTATCTGTGTGGAGTTTGTGTGTTCTCCCTGTCTTCGCGTGGGTTTCCTCCGGGTGCTCCGGTTTCCTCCCACACTCCAAATACATACTGGTAGGTTAATTGGCTGCTATTAAATTGTCCTTAGTCTTTCTTGGTTTGTGTGTGTGTATGTTAGAGGATTTACACTGTAAGCTTCAATGGGGTAGAGACTGATGTGACTGAGTTCTCTGTGAATTAGTGGCGCTATAGAAATAGATGATTATGATGATAAGATGTAGTCATGCAACCTTGTAATCATACCCCACTCAGTATGCTGAAGATGTTACTTGTTGCTCCAGTTTTATTCCATACCCTACCATGACTTACATAATTTACTCCCCGTTGAAGAAAACAAGTAGGAAGTAAACTGGGTATCATGTAAGAAAATAACAATGTGAGTATATTAACGTAAGTGCCACCATCTTGTTTTGGTAGAAATGGCAGAACATCATGATGCACAGTTGATTCTGAGGATAGCCCGGGAACTAGTTCACAAGGTCCAAACGCTTATTGAAAATAAGTGAGAAACTTCCACATTGAACTGGAGACCATCGAAAGTAAGATCATCATACAGAGGTGCTCAAAGGGCCTTCGACTGTGTCCAGCAGCAACGGAACCCACTTTCTCTTGCTCTGTATATCTGTGTGAACCTTTTCAGGAACTTTCCCACAAATGTGCTAAATTTTACATTTCTAATATACTTTTACAAGACAAAAACAGAATATCAATTAGATTAAAACAAAGATCAGAGTTTGATCTTGAGTAAATAACCATACATATCTCTCAGATGCTCTTTTCAGTGAAACTGAGAAATGTCAAAAGCCACCGGGCTTTGTTCACCTTTGAATTTTTTGCTGCTGGAGTAGTGGAAGTATATCATTGTCTTCTGAGACTGAAAGCCTACCCTTTGTTGGCCAAGGAATTTATGAAATCCCATCTTTTCTTTTGACTTCATCAGAGGACACATGCCAACTGATGGCCTTTTACAAATCATGTTAAAATGCATTATATTTTGTAATTTTGTTCAGCATGCAGATGTGTCTCTGTATAATCCCACTGTGATAACATGAAGGGCTGTGGAATGTCAGTTTGGCATGTGATGGGCTGTTTTGTCTATAACTAACAAAAGCTACCCATACATACCAACAGAAACTCATGAGCTCAAGCATCGGGCAACTTTAAAAGATTACCATATGCCATGTGTTTTGAAGGAGGTGTGTAAGCATAATACACCATGGTTAAGCTGTCAATGTAGATAAAGATGGTGCCTATGCCTATTCTTGTACCACTTGATGATCTGGTTAGGAGTCGCCAGGTGACTCATAAATGCTTTCTCAAGTGCTTTGTGTTATTTTCATAAACAGTGAATGATCTGAACAGGCCTTTTATTAAAAACAAAAGGATCTACAATAATATATATCAAATGGACATTCAGGAGTAGTGCCCATATTAAGATCTAATGCAAATTTATTTCACATGGAGGAGCATGATGATGACTAAGAACACCTTCATGTTTCACAGTAAAAAACCATCTTGGTCATAAAAATTGTAAAGTAAATATGATTTAAAGCTACATTGAACCAGGACATAGACTGCACCTTATCGGATCACTGTTGGCATGGAAGTGTTTGTTTAAAGGGTGGTGCTTGCACTTTATTTAGTAAGTGACCTTGGATGACCCATGACTTAATTGAAGAAACTGCTCTGTATTATTGAAGTTATTCCATTTCCTGCTCAGCATATCATGTTTTGCTGAATAGATTCCAGTATTAATAATATCTGAGCGGGGAAACTGCCATTCCGCATGGTGGCTGCATGTACGTTCTTTGTGATTATAAGGAACCTTTACTGTGTTTTGTTTGCCAGTTAATTTATGTAATTAATTTATAAATTTGTCTTTGTTTAACTATGTGTATAAGGAGAGGTTCAAGCTTAAACAACCTCTTCCACAATTCATAGGGCAAGCATCAATGGCAAACTGAGCCCATCTGTCTCCTCTTCCAATGCATACCCATGGACCAACCCCATTCCCGGTGCATAGTGTTCCTGTACGACCCAGATTGTATCCTTCTGTCAATTCTGGTGATCAGGTTAAACAGGTTCTCCACCTATATAAAATGGTAATACCGCTTGTTGGCCGGTGAACATGCCTTGGACTAAATTAGCCAAGTCACTCATGAGAGGACCAGGCCAAATGGAGAAAAAACTGCTAGCAGCTCTTGCTTAGCAATCACAGTGCTATACTGTGTGGGTATTATAGACAAACTATACATCAATTTGAAGAGCTAGGACCACTGTACTATAAGTTTAAGTTAATAATGGATAGAAAAACAGACAGTCAACTGGTGGCCATCAGGTTCAGATCTGACAAAAAATACCTTTTTACTCCTGTTTTCATACAAATCAGGACTATCCATCCCCTGGATTTAGTGTTCCCAAGGCAGCTGCCTCTTCTGCTTACAACTTGTACCGGCTTTGTCTTCCACCATGAAAGATACTGAAGGCCACTGATTGTTAAACAATAAGATGAAAGAAAAAAAACAGGCTTAGGAAACCTTTTCTGAAACTAAGGGTGTGCTGGACCAGCAGAGCTGCAGCTCATCTCTGCTGTTTACTGGTGTCTAATAATGTGCATATTAATAAATAAAAAAACAGAAATCAGTTGATATATTATAATCAGACATTTAAAAAGAAGAATTTTTGCACATTTTAAGCTCATTCTTTTAACTACTGATAATAAATATTCAAATTAATTGCTTAATATTCCTTGTGATCACTCATAGTGTATAAACAAAATCAATGAAAGGCTTCAATGATGGCCAGTCATTCACTGCGTAATGAGGTTAAATGACCACAATTAGAATCAGTGTTTCCTGGTATAAAACATCTACTGGTCTGTTACAGAATCAGAGGCACAAATCATCACCATGACAGGAGTCTTCTGCAGCTACGTAATTAGGTCACAGTGGGCATACAAAATATATGTTAAAGGATCAGATGTTATATGTACTTGTTTATTTCTATATCATTGCTCCAATACAGTAACCGTTGTATGGTTGTGTTTACGTTTTCAGTGTCAATCTATTAAATTTGCCAAAATAGTTTCTTTAGATTGACAGACTTGTCAGGGAAATGAAGCTAGCCATTGACTTTGGGCATGTGAATGTATAAAATAATTACTGTATTACTTTTTGTCTTGTTATGTTACCTTTTATACTGATGTGATGGGTCTTTGCCATTTTTAATGCGCAAGTAAAATTAATGAGAACATCTAATGGTGCTATCACCGGTGACAGACTTCTGCACTTTAGCTGTGGCTGAAGTACTGGATCAGAGAGTATTAAAGCAGTTGGTGTGCATACGTTTTCCATTCTTAATATTGATTTATTGACTGCCCATGATAGCTCTGTGACTAAGTCCTTCATTTTGACTATTGTAAAGAGCTATTAGATGAAATACCAAACAAATCAGGTGTTCAGTTTGTTATAGAACTTAATCTCCATCAACACATATTGAACCTCGTTTAGAGTTAAGAGCAAAGCAAATAAAAGGGAGAAATTTATTTCCGGACAAACCATGTTGCAATGCAAGGGGTACAAATGCAACTTTTCTTTTTGCATGCAGGGAAAATATACTATCTTCTTTTGCAAGTAGCACACCAATACTGGACATCTGTATTTTTTACACTGTAATTTAGAATTCAGCTATGATACACCCCCTCACAAATTCCGTCTTCTCATTTCAACCCCCCCCCCCCCCCCCCGCAGTGCAATATGGTTTTGCCCAGGTGCAAATTTGCTCCTTGTTTGCTTTGCTCTTAATGCTAAGCAAGTCATTCTATTATTGCTTCTTTTTTATAGGAAACTGGACTTTACAATATTACATGTTCAGTTTCCTTTAAAAGGAACATAGTGTTAAAGATGATTAAAGATTATTAAATGCCGTTTTATAACAGTGCTTTCTTAACCATAATTTCCTATCCACTCCTGTGTTAAAGATGCCTTTATATTTAAAATCATGTGAAGTTGCAGCTCTCTTGTTTCAATCTAAATGTCACAGCCATTATAAAGCCCAACTAAGACACGACCACACATAACTTATGTTAAGCTGATGACATTCAACTTTTGTAATTGCAACACTGAATGCTGGTGTTAGAACTCCTGGCAGAAACAATTGAAATATACCACTCACATATACAGCCTCCCACGCACAGATAGATTTGTATATATGCAGCTAAAATGCTACCTGTCTTCAGATTGACGGCTGATTGATTCTTAACCTACTCTGGGATCCGCCTTGAATTTGTCATTTTCTTAGATTCATATACTCTTCAAACTCAACACATGCGTGCACACACAACACAATAAACATACACACATATAAAATCAAACTAGTGATTAGGAAGTGACATAATAAATGCAAGCTTCTGACTTAATCATCGTTGTATCGATGGCATTCTCTCCCAGAGTAATATGATTTACAAATCTAAGTACAACAGCTGTATTTTTTTATTCCATACGGTATAATTCTAAGCTGGATTCTGCCATTTTGAATGTCAAAACTTCACTGCTCCCTATCAACTCCTAAAATAAGCCTCTGCCTTGTACATGTCCATACGGCTTCTCTTCATTCTCAGTTTTACTGTAGAAGCGAAAGGAAAACTGTGGTTCCTCAGCTCTTATTGAATGCAGTGGGATTGTAGGTCAACAGATGCTGGATTGGTTCAGTTTGTGCAGCCCTACTGCAGCAAGCAATACTGACAGTACTGCATAATCACCAACCTCACACATCAAGGTGCATAGGTTGGATGCCGACATAAATTTTTTCAATAATAACACCGCTCACTGGGTTTTTACAAGGAGCCTATTGGCTTAAAGTCAGAAGGGGCAGCTTCCATGATCAATCTGAGGTTTGTTAAAACTACAATGGGTTCATTGAACACAGTACAGAACCACAGACCTTAAGCTGTATTCATAAAAGAAGATTTATTTTGGTGGTAAAACTGGAAATCACATAAAATGAAAAGATTTTTCTTGAATTTGATGTAAAGAACGTAGATTTTATAACTGCCATATTTTTAATGGAAATTAATAAACTTTTAGTATAAAAAAGTAGCATAAAACTTTAACAAAAACAAATCTTACAAAGAATTATGGAAAAATTGACAACTTGCGTTTCTAAATCTGGTAACTATGTAAATTAGATGGCGAAGTAAATAAACAAAGATTCTGCTACTTTTGTGAAAACATCTTAAATACTATAACTGGTAGCATTGCAGATAACTGTCATAATGGCTCTAAAATTGACAAGGCTAGTTTATTGGTATCCAGTATTAGCGTCTATTATATTGTTCTAATTGACTGCTTGTTTCTCATCTGTATCGCAGTGTTATACAGGCTGCCCCTACTAACAGGACAATTGGTGTTTGCACAAAGCTAGTTCCTTCTTTGTTTAATGAACCATGGTTTTAGAGTAAAAACTGAGAATTCAATGTATAACCTCACATACTGTTTATAAATATGTTTACTATGATAAACACCATATGTAAGTGCGGAAGAAAAATGTTCCACTGCAACCAAAAGAAAAGATTTTTTTAGACAAATTACAGATCACAATCAAAATGGTAAGATAGAATCAGTTGATAAGTTAATAAAATAAATGTGTGTTAATCATGGGTGGTGAGTGTAGTTGTAAACACTTGGGAAAAGAAAACATAAAGGGCATTTAACATCATAGAATTAGATGGGGCGTGGCCCTTAAAGTTCCATAAGTTAGTAATGCTATATCCATTCTTCAAGCACATTTCCTATGGAGTTTTCAAATGGACATATTCACACAAACAGGATATTTTTCTAACCTCATATTAATGTTTTAAGTATGCTCAAGTTGAAATTTAGCAATGGGTAATTAATGACAGACCTTCCCACCACTGTGCCAATCTCTGGGCACATGCCCTTAATAACTACAATGTTATACACATTTTTTTATCTTTCATTTTGTTTTGGAGACAAATGTTACCACTTCTCAAGTGCTGCCATGTACCAATCAGATATATTTATCTTTAAGTGTAATATATGAATAAAACATGGTTGTATCTTTTGTGAGTAAACAACTCTAGCTTGTGATTTCTTTCATGTCTTTACTGTTTGGTTTTCTTATGTAGCGTCCGATTGTAACACCCCTTTTTTCAGGCTCCTGGGAATTGGTGAATGTAGATGGCGTTGGTGTAAGATTTCCTCTTACCTAATTCAGAACAGTGCCTTCAACACAAGTCTTGACACGTGTCATCTCTTCTGGGGAGTGTGCAGGACCAAGAACACCAAAGGAGACCCCTTGCCCACCACTGTGATCACAAACAGGAAAATACTTTAGCGGGACAAAAAAATGCCACCCACACATTTATTAAACAAGGATTTGGACAGCACTTTTTTAGGTTTTATAGCAAAAATATTCTTTTGACATGAAATAATGAAAGTGCCCAAAACAATTCAAGATACAATATTAAATGTAACAATTACTTGTATATTAGACATCTAACAATTTGCATATCATCCCAGATAATTTTCCTTGCATTAGTAGCATTATATCTGACTTAGTGCCTATAGATGAAGTACCACGGACGCTCTAATTACTCTAGCTGGTTTGTTTCTACAACAGGCACTTAAACTGGAGCCTAAACATTATACTCTGTCCAGGGTTATATATCATTTGGCCAGGAATAACAAGAGCATGGCTTGAATGTGATACTCTCTACCTGTAACAGTACTTCCCTTAGCAGTTTCACTCTTTACACAGGTTATGCAATAATAATACAGTATTTTACACAGTTCACATCACATAGTACAACACTGAAACCCTTTAAACGTATAAAAGTTGAGTAATACTGTTAACTCTCTTGTTGGTCAGTCCGTGTGACCATTGACCATTTACAGTCTATGCATCTGCCTAAACTCGGTAAATAATCCCTGAGTTGAATACAGTACTTTGGACATGTGCCTTTGAATAGAGATGTTTTACATCCCTGGTGATCAAGTTATCACCCTTTCCTAGAAACAATAACACAGTTGAACACTCACTCTTTGCAGATTAGCAACTTCAATTTGAATACAGTCATTTGAATAAATGATATGTAATCACACACAGCAGGTAATAGGACACTTGAATAAATATAGCTACAGATTTCCATAGCAAATAGCACAACTTTCTCTGTAATCTCAAAGTGGCTGCTCCTCATGGGCTGAATAGCATTCACATAGAATCAATTCTCTGTTTAGCAGCTTTGTTTTCTTTGTAGTCGTACAACTTCTTTATCATGAAGATTGAAGCAGGTTCTAACCACCCTCTCTCCCTAAACGCTATTGTCCTTGCAAAAGGGCATAACACAAATACACACCTTCAGGACTCCCCACACTATCCTTAATCACTATACTCTAAGGGCTAGATTTACTAAAGGGCGGTTTACTCAAACCGCCGCTTTTCGGCTAGTTTTCTGGCGATTTACTAAAGCCCAAACCGCCGTCAAAACGCCAGAAATGACATTTTTCAAAACCACCACTTTACAAATCGCCATCCCGATTTTAACAATGATGAACATACAAACAGCCGGATTTACTAAGCTGAGGTTTTCAAAACCGCCGCAAAACAGCCATCCAATTGGCCAAAATGAAAGAGGTGGTTGCAATAGGCGAGATTGATCAAACAGCTGCTGTTTGAGCTATTTTGCCATTCAGAACATAAGAGAAAGCAACATTGATATTTTAATAATTTGGAAAATCATTATTTATTGAAAAAGGGACAAAATAAATGTAATATTAATTTATGAGAGAATTGTTTTTTTATATATTTTTTTTAAAGGGACACTAATATAGCATTATATTATATAGAAAATGTGAATATATAATATTAACTGATTGTTAATGGTGGATATAATTATTTATGTTGTACAATTTGTCATGACATATTGTCCAAATAATATAATAATTAAATAATTTTATCCCCTTAATATAATGAAAATGTTTTATTCCCTCATAAGTTAATATTTTATTCATTTTGCCCCTTAATCAATAAATAATGATTGGCAACATAATGTAAATGTCAATGGTGCTTTCTCTAATGTTCTGAATGGCAAAATAGTTCAAACAGCATATTCAAGCTATCAAGCCATTCTGAAGCAGGTATTAAAACTGTCCTGTCCTGTCTTTTGGATGGCGGTTTGGATAAAACCGCTGTCGGTTTAGCCTTTTCAGTCTGCCATACATCACCAGTCATTTTAAATCGAACAAATCTAACAAATCAAAATTGCACTTGAATGCTGACAATCATATACATGAACTTCCAAAATAAAGTTCTGCTAATAGTAAATTCCACAAGAACCTGTCCATAATGTTCATTTCACCAGCATAAGTTTCTTCTAATAAACTCCCAAATCTCTCTCCAGGTTATCTTATATAGGGAGGGGAGAAAAGAAGACATGCGGGTATCCCGATGGTGTAATATTTTAAAACTTTTTTTGATAGAAAATGAAATGAACTTACATTAAGTAAGCGTTATCATGCACATCAAAGTTTCATTCTGATGATAAAACAGATGCCCGCTGCTCGTAGTAAGACTCGTGGGTAAGACACAGGTTATACGGAAAAGGGAAATAAAAAGAGATACGGATGCCCCGATAGTGTAATACTTTAAAAACATTTATTTATAAAATCAGAATAAAATAACCTTACATTTAGTAAGCGTTGACATGCACATCAAGGTTTCTTTCTCATGAATAGATGCCTGCTGCTCGTGGTAAAACTCGCGGGTAAAGCACAATCTCCGAGTCTCTCACTTCCGGGTCTTGTTGTCACGGTAACGTGTTTCAGCTCTCATTGGACCCTACGCATTTCGTCACAATGACTTTGTCAGGGGATAACCAATGAGGGCTAAGTAATGCTTTATATAGAGCTTGTCTACTTCCACATATGTAGCTTATAATTAGACCGTACCAACTTATAAATCTTATCACACATTAAAATAAAACGATGAATTTACCATCCTGCCACTTGTATGTGATATATGTATATACTTTACATTATATATGGTCTAAAAGGGATAATCGAACTTAAAAGGCTGTATAAAACTGACATCAATTGGTTGATTGAATCAGTTAAATCAATAAACTTTTCCTTCAATATTTGGATAGATAAGTTAACATGCATAGATTCCCATGGATAATTTTTCATACTTAATATTATAAAAAGGATTTTAATTTGAAATCCGCATTCAGTCCCATCGGAGCTAGGGTGCCCAGATTAAAAATCCACTTAGCTTCTTCTTGATTTAGCAATTTGTTAAAGTCGCCTCCTCTCCAATGTTTATGAATTATTTTGATTCCCAAGAATCTCAATCCTGACGGATCCTGTTGGTGCATTATCTTAAAATGATTTGATAAATGGTGAGTTTCCAATCCAATTTTGATATTTCTAATATGTTCATTAATTCTCGTCTTTAATTTTCTGAAGGTCCTCCCTACATATTGTAAGCCGCATGGGCATGTAATTAAATAAAAGACTCCTTGGGAGTCACAGGTAATGCGATCTCGCACTCGAAATACCTGGGATGTGGTATAAAAAGAAGACTCAACTGTTAATTTTGTGTGTACAGTTCTCGTGGAGGTACATACTTTGCAATTTTAACAATAAAAAAATAATTTTGTTTGTATGGAATCTGAAGCCAATTTGATGGTTTATTTTCCTTCTTTTTCGGTAAATAGCTGGTAACCATTCTCTACTTAAGATTAGGTGCTTTCCTGAAAGTTATTACTGGATTTGTGGGACGGAATTTTGAGAGGATTTCATCTTTCCTAAGGAGGTGCCAATGTTTTCTTATTATGTTCTTAATATCTTTCGCTGACTCAGAGTATTGTGTTATGAATGGAACACAGATGTTGGAGTTCTCTTTGTTTTTTGCCTTATATTCTAAAAGATCTTTTCTATTAAGGGAACTAATTTCCTCCAGGGCTTTTTCCACTTTGACCTCACTATAACTTCTCTCATAAAACCGAGACTTCAAAATATTTCCTTGTTGTACGAAATCATCAAAATTCGAACAGTTTCTTCTTATTCGGGTTAGCTGTCCTCGAGGAATGTTATCTAGCCAGTTGGGATAATGATGACTTATACTGGATATGAAACTGTTGCAGTCAACTGGTTTAAAATGAGTTTGTGTTTCAATCTTTCCATTATTGATAAAGAATTCCAGATCCAAAAAGATTACTTTTTCTTGGCTAGTACTGGTAATAAACTTCATATTTTTCTTTGGGGTGTCCATATTATGGATAAATTCCTTTAAGGATTCTTCACCTCCTCTCCAGATGAAGAAAATATCACCTATAAATCGTTTCCAGAGGACCAAGTTTGCTACCAAGCTAGGATCTAACCAAATGGTTTCTTCTTCCCATTGGCTCATAAAAAGATTCACATAGCTTGGCACAAACTTGGTCCCCATTGCTGTTCCTCTTGTCTGAAGGTAGTGAGTATTCTCAAGCCAAAAGTTATGTGTGAGAATAAATTGTATGCCTTTGATGATGAACTCTATCTGTTCTGATGGGATTTTAGAGTCTTTTTCCAAAAGGGCCCTAATGCTATTCATCCCATCTGAATGATTAATGCATGTATATAGCATTCTAACATCATTGGTGACTAATATATAATGGTCTTCCCAATGGACTTGGTTAAGGAGATTGAGTATTTGTGTCGTGTCTCTTAGATACGACTGTTGTTCCTGCACCATAGTCTGTAAAAAGTGATCTTATATCAATGCAGAACTTGTTTTCACTAGCAGACAATTATAGTTGCCAGCTCATTTGTTTGGTGTTACTTAGTATTCTCTGTCTGGTGTATATAGATTTGCTTACAGGAGTTGACTATTATACTTGTATGCTTTGTAGTGGATGCTTTAGGTTATGTTTTAATCATACTTGCCCACTCTCCCCGATTGTCCAGGAGACTCCCTAATTCTGCATAGATCTCCCGGGTAGGTTTTCCCTCATCCTGCCACTTCCCAGTGAAGTGGTCAGGATGGGGTCCTCCATGACACGAGTCACAGCAAACTGCGTAATGTAGGCTTTGACACCTGGGTCATATCGACGCGGCTGCATAAATGTATAGTTGGGGGCGGTAGCAAAATGACACGATTCCCTGCCCCCCCCCCCGTCCTCACAATTAGCCACCCCTCCAGGATATGTTCAGATTCTAGTGTTATCATCTTAAGTTAAAAAAGTGCTTGGATATACCTATGGTGTATATTTTGCTCAAGGGGTACTTATGTGGCATTATTAACCACAATGGGTCTGATGACTCCCCAGTCATTGGCTCCTGTCCATGTAGTAGGATACCTCATCCCTATCCTTAATCCTACTGGAACATACTCAAGAAGGGCATTGGGAGTAGGTATAGCAATTATCATAACAAGAGCGCAGAATGGTGAACAATTTAAGTACGGCAGACAAGAGGAGGAATGATTCTGAGGATGTCCTATCACAGTAAAATCTTATATATAAAATCATTGATCTGCTTGTCTGCCCAGTTATGCATTCAGACACCTCTGCACCGATTGGGATGAAACAAACGCGAGATGGGCCAGGTTTTAGGGAGATTAGCGTCCCAGTAGAAACTCCCGTTGCTGTACGCTGTGCAGAACTTTGACCTGACAAGCCTGTTCCGGACCTTCCACTAGATTGATTTCAATTACATTTAATATAAAAACAAAAATGACACTGGGCAGCCTCCTAATGGGTGTGTTGGAAGACCCGCTAAGCTTCTAATTATTTTGAAATGGTTGAGAGTTACATTCAACTCATTGATAACTTAATAGCTTGAAGATTTAAACCCAGGCAACGCCAGGTACTTCAGCAAGTAATTAATAAAACAGGATCTTTATTCTTAATATTATTTGCTGAATTATCTTTCTTTCAATGCCACAGATTTTGTCTCTCAGCACTTATTGTGGAGGGCACAACTTGTAATGCAAATTAGAGTGCACCATATTTGTGCACGGCAAATTTACATTCAGACACAAACCTAACTTAAAATTACCTGCAGTGAAAAAAGATGTAGTTAGTGGCACACTGTACAACTAAGCGCCGGTGGGATTATGATGGATCAATTGCAAATCGCATTACAAGTTACTTCTTGTTGATATAGGTACAAAACTAAGTTTATTATGCAGGGACCTTTCTTATAATCAGATGTGGTATAATAGACACATTTTTTCTCCAAAATTTGGACATTTTTAACTCAGAACAACTGTGAATATATAATGATTGTCAGGCTAAAAAGAGATGTAGGCATTCAATAAAAAAAATCCTAATAGTGGAGATGTTGCCAATCAGATTCTAGCTGTCATTTTGTAGAATGTACTAAATAAATGATAACTAGAATCTGATTGGATGCTATAGGCAACATATCCACTTTTTCAAAGCCCCTCTTTAATGAATATACCCCAATGAGTGTGCTGGTCCAGGCAGCTGCCTGAATCACTCACCCCCTCCTGGGTCCTCCATTGCTGGGGTGGTATATCAGTCATTTGAGGAGGCTTTGGCTTTAGTTCCAGAGTATGGGTCAGTTGCATTGCTGGCACAGTTAGATGTAGAATCAGATTTCCGCCTTCTTCCCCTACACCTTAATTCTTTTCAGTATATGGGCTTTAAGTTGTATTATTATTATCATTAGTATTATTATAATTATTATCCTTTATTTATAGGGTGCCACATGAGGTCCGCAGCGCCGTACAGAGGGCAAACAACAAGACAGTACATGATATAACAGTACAATACAGTAAAATGATAACATTACATCTCTCAACACATCTACTGGGGTGCAAGAGGTATATTCAGGGCAGGCTGAAATATGTGACCTATAGATGATTGGAGTTAATGGGCAGAGAGCCAAAGGAGGAAGTGCACAGTGTAGCTGGAGAGCAAAAGTTATAGATAATGAGAATAGGAAGGAAGAGGGCCCTGCTCACTAGAGCTTACATAGTAACATAGTTGATGAGGTTGAAAAAAGACACCAGTCCATCAAGTTCAACCTATTTTGGATCTCCTGCGATCCTGCACTTATATTTGAAATTGACCCAGAGTAAGCAACCGTCAATCTGTTTCAATTGTGAAAATCCTACCAGACCCAATATTGCAGTCCTATGTTTACCCTATATCCAGTACTATCCTTCATTTTAATTAACAGTCGTATCCCTGGATACACTTTTTCACTAAAAATTTGTCTGACTCTTTCTTAAACATAGCTATTGGATCTGCCATCACAACCTGGCAATGAATTCCATAATTTAACTGCCCTTACTGTAAAGAACCCCTTCCTTTGCTGGTTGTGAAATTTCCTCTCCTCTTACCTTAGGGGGTGACCTATGTATAGTCCTTGGGGTAAAAAGTTCCCATGAAATTTCTCTGTATTGACCCTTGATGTATTTGTACACAGTAATGATATCTCCTCTTAGACGTCTCTTTTCTAAAGTAAACATGCCTAAACTGGCTAACCTTTCCTCATAACTTAATGACTCCATACCCTTTATCAATTTTGTTGCCCTTCTCTGAACCCTTTCTAGTTCCAAATTATCTTTTTAATAGAGTGGTGCCCAGAACTGTACTGCTGTTATGTGCGTATTGTCGCTAACCAATAACGATTGTCGAACCTCGATTTGTGTTTCCAAAGCACAAAGATTTATTCGCAAATAAGTAGAATAATATGCTCAAGCGAAGTAATAGTAAATACAGCCGGTACTTATCGCAGGTGCTCTGGATCCAGTGCAGTCATTCAATCCTGAAGTCTGGGGACAAGAAGTCTGCACTCTGGATCACAAGCTGCTGCTTATATACACAATCACATACAGTAATACAATGAAGATGGAATAGCTTGCATTTATTGGCCCAGGTCTCAGGAAGGTCCAAGGGGTCATCATCATTGGCCAGTTCATACAAAGGAATCCAAAGGAGGGGGTCATCTCAGCGGGGAGTATGCTCTGCTCTTACCGCCAAGATTCCTTAGTCTTAAGTAGTTCATAATTCCCTATCATTCATAACTTGAGTATGCACTCTGCGATTCCCTCGCAGAGTGAACCAAACAGTAGGATATGTGACAAGGTTCATTATGATACCACTCATGATGTTATTCCTTCAACCCATTCCGGGTATTTCACTAATATGCGTGTAACTCTGATATAACATATAAATACAACTATATTTCGACATAACTGACTATGTGTTGCAACTACCATTAATGTGTACTATTTTATAAGTATGCGTGTTTGTGCAAATGTGTGGTAAAAGACCGATTACTGTTGCTGCCACGTGTAGTGGATGCGCACGCCCTTTCACGCCGTAGCGTGCCCTTGTACGCTGTAGCGTACCGTACGCATCTTTTCAGACAAAGACAACCAAGTTTGCTAGACTTTAATTGAAATGACTTTATCCAATATACTGACTTCGACAGTTCCACCCTTTGATAGTGTAATAAACTATCACCCAATCACCGTTTCAAGTTCAGGATTATACAATACTTCTCCACAGACCATGATCTCGGTATCTGGTACCACCCTTTCAGTCTCTTTCTTAGTGTTACTCCTATGAGACCATTTTCCACACTTCAACACAGTAGGAACACATTTGACAACTAAACCAATTGCTAAGATGACACCAGGTATAAGGAGAAGGAGCTTACCTACACTCGCAATCATTTCCTGTACCCACTCCCCCAGACCGGAGAACCATTTTGCTGGGTTCAACCATGAGAACCAACCCGCCACCTTTTCCCCGACCTCATATAACGAAGAATTATGGCTCTTTCGAAATTCCCATTTCAGCTGCAAAATTTCATCCATCTTCCGGTCTATAACCTCTTTAGGGTCATCCGTATTATTAGTAATGTACGTGCAACATTTGACACCGAACTGGGTGGCTAGTGTCACACAGTACCCACCAGTAATAGAGGTGAGATAATTTAGTACCAGTCTGTGTTGCACCAACTCTTTCTTGTACGCTTGTAGCTCCCTTCCAGTATACCTGAAAGTGTCATCATACATCTCGGTGATATTATCTATTAATTTGGCTAGGTCTTGGATATATTTAAAGTTTAATGTTCCCCGAGCGGTCCTGGTGAGATCTAGAGCAACCATAACTTGGAAGCCAGCAGTTTCACTAATCAATTTTGTAGCTATGGGTTCCTCACCAGGAATCATATGTTCATACTGTGTGTGTATGTATGGTGGTGATGTAGTCTTGTGAATATCAACCATTTCTTCATGAGTAATAATCATGATTTCAGGAACCAGTTTAGCTAGGAAACACAAGCCTTTGGAACTCGGAGTCACCCAGGAATACGCTTTTCTCCCACAAACAAAATACACATCCTCAGGGAGAACATAAGGAACAGTATGCCCATGATTTATATCACACAGAGTTTTGATAAAACTACCCATGCCTAGTGTCTTCATCTGCTCTAGACATGTGTCGGCATTAATGACATTTTCACATTTATCTGTAGAGACTTTTCCAATGGATACCTTCTTATGTTTGGTTATACGCCCTAACTTGTGACTTCCATCAACATTCCTGCCTAGTAGTGACCTTGTGAGTCTTCCTCTAAAATGAGGGTGGCGAGCCATTGTCTGATCTGATAGGTCAGCCTCCCAATTCTCCAGGCGCTTTGCATGAGATATGTTTAGGCACAGCAAAGATCTGCCTATGGAGTATTGTCGAAGCGTCAGACTAGGGGACCTAGTGTTATTGTACCTCCCTTCTATGGGCCTCCCACCCCTTAATTCGAGTACTTCGGATATGTTTAGAGGGAATGGCACTAGTCCTATGTTATGCTGCCCTTGAGGCACGTGAGAGCACACCCAACACTCGGTTTGGTTTAGCACCTTACCCACCAGGGAGTGATAATCCTCCAAAGGATGCCCGCCTATATTCAGAGTACTGGGGGACTGGCATCGTTGGATGCATCTCTCTTCAACTAGGGAGTCGCAGAACTTGCAGATACAATACTCATCAGACAATAGCCCGTCACACTGCCTCCGAGTTCCTGAGCTAGCAGACCTTTTCATAACCCCTGGACCAAGTTTGATAATGGGCTGCTCAGAGTATTCTATTAACTTTTCTTCGGCCTCCATTTCGTCCGTATCACTCCCAGAACTCTCCTCCGTCCTCCATCCTCCTTCACAAAAATAGAATGTCCTAGAAAAAGTAAAAACAAGGAAAATCCTGGAACAAAAGAAAAACAAAAACCGCCACTCCATCGCTGGAAAGATAGTTCTGAGGCAACGTCTCTGGTTCAGGTGTCTCAACTGCAGGCTTTAGGTCTCCCGGAACAGGCTCACAAGTGACAGTTCTATGTAGTCGGTCTGAGATTTGTCTTGCACTTTCTCCGGATTATGGACTCTCCTGCAGTGGGTGGAATGGACCCAAGTGTCTCTCTCTGCAACCTTCAGTGATGTAGTACTGGTCAGCAGCACTTGGTACGGGCCTTCCCAACGGTCTGTTAAACAACCTGAACGTAAGAAATTGCGGATCATAACATAGTCTCCAGGTTCAACATCATGACAGTTCGTCTCTGGCATACCAGGTGACAGCATTTTTAGTTTTTGTTGTTGTTGTTTCAGCTGTCTACTCATTCTTATAAGATATTGTACAGTCACTTCATTATTACACTTTAAGTCGTCACGATCAAATGAGGTTGTCGTCCGAACAGTATCTCAAAGGGTGACAGATTAAGAGGAGGTCTAGGAGTGGTTCGAATGCTATGGAGGACCAACGGCAAAGCCTCAGGCCATGCCAACCCAGTTTCAGCCATTATCTTACCCAGTTTGTTCTTGATAATACCGTTTACTCTCTCCACCTTACCACTGGCTTGTGGTCGGTAAGGGGTGTGAAGTCTGCTACTGATTCCCATGAGTTTACACATATTTTGGAAGATATCACCAGTAAAATGGGTACCCCTATCACTTTCAATGATCCTAGGGATACCGAACCTACACACAAAGTCTTGTACAATTTTCTTTGCAGTGAACACAGCAGTATTAGTGGCTGCTGGATATGCTTCTACCCAACCGGAAAACACATCAATACACACTAACACATACTTTAGATTCCTGCACGGTGGTAATTGGATATAGTCAATTTGTATTACCTGAAAAGGGTCCGTCTGTAAGGAGGGATGTGGGATGGCTCAGTTGGAATAGTTTTCCCAACATTTTTCCTCAAACAAGTAAGACATAACATTGCTTTCTTACCAGCTTGAGAGGAAAATCCGGGAGCACACCAGTATGCTCTCACCAGTTTGCGCATACCTTCTTTACCCAGGTGAGTCAGGCCGTGTGCTGCTTCAGCCAGGCTTGGATAGTATGTTTGGGGAGCTACAGGCTTACCTTGTCCATCCCTCCAGAGTCCTGAGGACTCTTGACCACATCCCTTCGCCTTCCAGACCGCCTTTTCCTGCAGGGAACACAAATCTTGCATTTCAATTAATTTCTGCATGTCTAATGTCTGAAAAACCATCATAGTCTCGGTCGATACAGTCATAGGTTGGCCTGCTGCCCATTTAGCAGCTTCGTCTGCCCTGTTGTTGCCCAGTGACACTGGGTCTTCTTCAAAGGTATGGGCTTTGCACTTTATGACGGCTACTGTTCTGGGTAACTGTATCGCTGTCAGAAGTCCTTTTATGTGTTGTGAGTGTGCCACTGGTGTACCTGCTGCTGTCGTAAAGTTTCTAAGACGCCAAAGGGCCCCAAAATCGTGCACTACCCCGAAGGCGTACCTAGAGTCAGTATATATATTGGCTGATTTACCCTCTGCCAATTCACACGCTCTCCTTAGTGCTACTAGTTCCGCCACCTGGGCTGAGTGAGGTGGGCCAAGGGGTTCAGCTTCTACCACATCCTGATCGTCTACAACAGCGTAACCAGTACATAGCTCTCCTGTCTCTGTCTGTCTATGGCAACTTCCATCTGTATAAAACGTAAAATCTACATTTTCTAAGGGGGTGTCACGTATGTCGGGTCTTGCAGTAAAGGTCTGATTCAGGTGTTCCATACAGTCATGCGTGTCAGTATTCTTGCCTAACTCATCATCAACCAGGGTCTCCTCACCTCCCACCCTTTGTGTCTCTTGAGACACATATGGAAGGTATGTAGCTGGATTTAAGGTGCTACATCGTTTGATGGTGATGTTTGAGGGTGCCATCAGGGCTAGTTCCCACTTTGTGAATCTAGCTGAAGAAACATGTCTGGTTTGGGCTGAATTTAACAGAGCTGATACAGCATGGGGTGTATAGATGGTTGAATTATGTCCTAATACTACATCCTCACTCTTACTTACTAGAAGGGCCGTTGCTGCTACACTTCTGAGACATGTTGGGAGTGATCTTGCCACATTGTCTAATTGTGCACTGTAGTATGCTACCGGTCTGCTAGCATCACCATGTTTCTGTGCGAGGACACCTGCTGCACAACCATCAGCTTCTGTACAAAATAGCTCAAAAGGCTTTTCATAATTAGGTATTCCCAATGCAGGTGCTCTTGTCAGACTATCTTTAAGATTAAAGAACGCTTGCTCTGACTCTTCTGTGTGTACAACACGTTCTGGTTTTGAGGAAGAGACTAGCTCCTGCAATGGTAATGCCAGAATAGAAAAACCTGGGATCCAGGACCTACAGTATCCACACATCCCCAAGAAAGTACGAATCTGCTTCTGGCTCTGTGGCAGGGTCATGTGTTGTATGGCCTCAATTCTGTCGGTTGTCAGGTGTCTTAGCCCCTTAGTGAGGCAGTGTCCTAAGTATTTGACCTTAGTCTGACATGGCTGTAATTTATCCTTTGCCACCTTGTGCCCTGTTTGTGAAAGATGAAGCAACAACAATTTAGTATCATGTAAACATGACATAAAAGAATCAGAGCACAACAACAAATCGTCCACATATTGAATTAGAACAGACCCATTGTGGGGTTGAAAGGATTGCAAACAGTCATGTAAGGCTTGGGAGAAAATACTGGGGCTGTCAATGAACCCCTGGGGTAGTCTGGTCCATGTGTATTGCACTCCCCTGTAGGAGAATGCAAAAAGGTATTGGCAGTCAGGGTGAAGAGGGACTGAAAAGAAAGCAGAACATAGATCAATGACAGTAAAATGGCTGGCAGACGGTGGAATCTGCATGAGGATGACAGCTGGATTCGGCACTACGGGGAATTGGCTCTCAACAACTTTGTTAATTCCCCTTAAGTCCTGGACTAATCTATAGCCCCTCCCCCCACTCTTCTTCACAGGGAAAATGGGACTATTTGCTGTACTAGCTGTACGGATTAAAATCCCTTGTTGTATTAGCCTCTCAATAACAGGATATACCCCTAGTTCCACCTCCGGTTTTAATGGATACTGTGGGATTTTTGGAGCTATCCTACCACTTTTTAGATTGACCATGACAGGGGCTACGTTTGCCATCAGTCCAGTGTCCTGTCCATCTCTGGTCCATAGGGAACCTGGTATTTCCAGCAACATCCCCTTTACTTGAGCTGGACTTCGTTCTATAACAGGAGAGTGTAACATTAACCTTTGAGGGGTGTCCAATATGTCCTGTACCTCATGTGCAACCTTCTCGGGTATATCTAGGAACACACCATCTGAAGTACAGTATATGACACATCCCATTTTACATAACAAGTCTCTCCCTAGCAAGTTAGTAGGAGCCGCTGCAGCTAATAGGAACGAATACTTAGTATGCAGAGGGCCGATAGTAACTTCAGCGGGTTTAGTTAGAGGATAATGTAACACTTTTCCCGTCACCCCCATAGCTGGAAGATTGAAAGGAGAGGTTATCACAGATCGGGCCGCCCCTGTATCTACAAGAAAAGTTTGTTTCCTATCAGCTATGTCAACTATCATTGTTGGTTCTTCACTCTGACTCTCAGTTAACCTCACTGGCTGTAGACTACAGGTATGACCTGACCCCTAGCGCTGACTATTGATTTCCCGCGCAGCATTTGCTGCCGTAATATGCGCGGGTAGATGTGAGTCTTCTAGTCTATGTGAATCCTTCCTTGGAGGATATCTATGTGACCCACCCCTATGTGTATTGAGTCTTTCTTTATTACAATCTCTCCTGTAATGTCCTTCCTCGTTACAGTTGAAACACCTGATCACTTTAGGTTTCCTTTTATATGGGTTGTATGCTGGTGGTCGTGTATGCACCCCTTCTAGAGCCTGTATACTTACCGTCATTAACTTATCACTTTTCTCTTCCCTTTTTCTAAAAAGGTTCTTGTCATGCTCCACAGCAGACTCCCTAAGAGAGTCTACCGTGACGCCTCTCCAATTAGGTAATGTGGTTTGTACTCTCGTCTTTAAATTTTCTCTAAGGCCGTCCATCAGTACTCCTACAGCTACCTCTCTGTGATGTGGATCCTCACTTATGTTGGATATCCCAGTAAATCGTGCGATCGCTGTTATAGCTCTAGTGAAGTAATCTGAGGCAGTTTCACTATCCTTTTGTTTAATGGTGAAAATCTTACTCCAATTTACTACTACTGGAAAACAGATGGCTAAATGTTTGACAATTTGTTCTATATTCCGTTGGTTAATCTCATCAGTCAAGGTGTCATCTTCCTCCAACAAACAATCTTCAATAAATTTTTGTATGTTAGTATTGGGAGGAAGACACGCCCTCAACACTACCCGCCAATCCTTATTGGTTGGTTCGTGAGCATTCCCTAAGTCTTTAACAAATTTCTGACATTTAGCTAACTCCTTTCTAGGGTCTGGGAATTCAGTCATAATGGAACGTAATTCTGATCTAGTCCAGGGACAATGCATTGTAACATTTCTTAAAGGAACTACACCATCCTTATCCGGTTTCCCATTGGGAACCGATATTGTGCGGACCGGGAACACACCCTCTGGTACACTAACTTCAGGGGACACTACAGGATTTACAGGCCCTAGATTTAAAACACTTTCACTCCTAGTGATCACGCTACTCTCACCTATCTCAGCCATTTTCTCATACTTGCGCTGAGCCTCTAGTACACTAACAGCATGGGCAATGGCCGAAATCACAGTGGGTTCATCTTCATTTTCAGATACACTTGATTGAAACTGGTTTAAAACGGGTACAACTTAGTAATTTTTCTATTTTCAGTTTTAACAACGGCTGTACTTACCCCTCCTGCCACATAAGGTGGCGGGGGCGCGCTTGCGCTGAGTTCGCCACGCTTCTCAATGGTTACATCCGCCTCGCGCGCGCTTTTCGTCACGCCTACTTCCGGTTTGCATTCGCTGCTCTGCCACGTGTTACCTTCCATTTGCCACAATTTTAAACAATCATTATGTCTATTTCTCTTTTTCGTTGACTTGATCAACCATACTTTATCTTTTACAGTATTTAGTACCTCTGCATTAAAACTCCCTATTGTTGGGAAAGGCCTATCACAAGCTTTGGTCATCCCGACCCACGTGTCACAATACACAGTTGCATATGCACCATATTTCTTACACATGAGAAACCTAGCTGAACCAATAGGGCCTTCCTTAGGCAGTACACTGACCATCTCTAGCGTATGCTTAGCACCCATGTTGAACAATATACCTTCTACCCCGAACACAGACACACCGCAGTGCTCTGTTCCTTCCACCTAATGATTTCAACTCTGTTGCTATACTCACCGCTAGAGATCTATAATGCTCGGTGAACGTATTTCCTTTAGCCGCGTTCACTCGCTTTTCTCGCACCATGCGAGGATCCCTAATACAGAAATATCACTGTGGGCCCCAAGGGCTATCAGCTCCTCGATAACCTGGCTTAACCACAAAAATCTGCTGAGTTTATTATCGCTGGGAGCGCAAAGTCGATACAATCAACCTGCCTTTCCAGTATAATTCCCCCTAGCTGCTTCACCAATCCGCACTAACGGTGCGATCGGATCGCACTGCCTACCAATACTAATTATTAGCAAACCTTGCGATCTATTGGTAGCGCTTTTGCAAAAAACCCGGTTTTCGCATTCGGTATACCTGCCCTGTATACCGTCCTTCAGTTGGGCAATCCGCCTCGTCAGACAGCAACTGAGCACAATCCACAATAAAACAGTGTATCTACGTTACAACATCACACACTATACACCTTTTCTGCGCAGAAAATCAAAAGTTCCCAACAAAAGTAATAATGTCTCAGAGGCTTTCACAAGTGATTATACTATGCATGTACAATAACTATCAAAACGATTGTTTAACCACATGGCAAGTTTACCGGAAGTTCGCGTACGCACAGCAGGAAGTACACATACGCAATGCAATACAGTTAAAACGCACAATGACAGTAAAAAGAAACAGTTTTCTCTTTTGTCCCTAGGTTCTAGTTAGCGTGCCCTAGATAATGCAAAACGGACATTCGGTTTCGCAACACAGAGTAAAATTCAGGTTTTGAACACCATGCGTTCTTACCCGTTTATGACGCGTCTCCACCCTTTGTTGAGGAACCGAAATCCGTTGGTCGGCAACGAAACCTCCAAAGCTCACAAGCCCCCAAATTGTTATGTGCGTATTGTCGCTAACCAATAACGATTGTCGAACCTCGATTTGTGTTTCCAAAGCACAAAGATTTATTCGCAAATAAGTAGAATAATATGCTCAAGCGAAGTAATAGTAAATACAGCCGGTACTTATCGCAGGCGCTCTGGATCCAGTGCAGTCATTCAATCCTGAAGTCTGGGGACAAGAAGTCTGCACTCTGGATCACAAGCTGCTGCTTATATACACAATCACATACAGTAATACAATGAAGATGGAATAGCTTGCATCTATTGGTCCAGGTCTCAGGAAGGTCCAAGGGGTCGTCATCATTGGCCAGTTCATACAAAGGAATCCAAAGGAGGGGGTCATCTCAGCGGGGGGTATGCTCTGCTCTTCCCGCCAAGATTCATTAGTATTAAGTAGTTCATAATTCCCTATCATTCATAACTTGAGTATGCACTCTGCGATTCCCTCGCAGAGTGAACCAAACAGTAGGATATGTGACAAGGTTCATTATGATACCACTCATGATGTTATTCCTTCAACCCATTCCGGGTATTTCACTAATATGCGTGTAACTCTGATATAACATATAAATACAACTATATTTCGACATAACTGACTATGTGTTGCAACTACCATTAATGTGTACTATTTTATAAGTATGCGTGTTTGTGCGAATGTGTGGTAAAAGACCGATTACTGTTGCTGCCACGTGTAGTGGATGCGCACGCCCTTTCACGCCGTAGCATGCCCTTGTAAGCCGTAGCGTACCGTACGCATCTTTTCAGACAAAGACAAACAAGTTTGCTAGACTTTAATTGAAATGACTTTATCCAATTTACTGACTTCGACACTGCATATTCAAGATGAGGTCTTACCAACGATTTATACAGTGGCAAAATTACACTGTCTTCCCTTGCATCTATGCCCCTTTTTATGCATGCCAATACTTTATTTGCACTTGCAGCTGCTGCTTGACATTGAGCACTATTGCTAAGTCTACTGTCTACGAGCACTCCCAAATCTTTTTCCATTATAGATTCTCCTAAATTAATTCTATTTAATTTATAGATTGCGTTACAATCTAAAGGAAAAGGCAGACAAATGGGGTGAGCCAATATAAGGGTATTTGAGGGCAAGAAGCAAGAGTGGGATAGATGGAGGATAAAAGAGAATGAGGTATGCTACATGGTGAAATGGTTACGTGAGGACTGGTAGGATTTTATAAACAGGTGGGTTTTCAATGGCCGCTTGAAGCTATACAGGCTAGTCTGATAGTATGAGGGAGAACGTTCCACTGGTGGGGGGCAGCACGTGAGGGTTAGGAGTTTGAAGAGAATTCTGTGGGGGAAGGGGAGCCAGTGTAAGGTTTGGCAGATAGGAGAGGCAGATGTGAGAGAGGAGGATAAGTCTAGCTGTAGCATTAGTATAGATTGAATTGGAGCGAGATGGGAGTGGGGGAGGCCAGTAAGGAGAAGGTTTCAGTAGTCAAGACGAGAAATGATCAGTGAGTGGATAAGAGTTTTGGTGGCATCCTGCGAGAGGAGAGTCTAATACGGGCAATGTTGCGGAGCAGGAAGTGGCAGGATTGGGAAAGAAATTGAATGGGGCGAAGGAGAGGGAGGAGTCAAGAAAGAACCAGAGGTAGAAACAGAGAAGGATTAGTTGGCAAGGTAGGAGGTTGTTATGCACGGTTTGTCGCTATCCAATAACGATTGTCGAATCTCGATTTGTGTTTCCAAAGCACAAAGTAATTTATTATCCAAAAGTAGCAGAATAATTCAAGCAAAATAAAATAAGTACAGCCGTTACTTATCGCAGGCGCTCTGGATCCAGTGAACAGTTATTCAGGTCTGAAGGCTGTGGTCAAAGAAGACGTCACTAAGCCCAAAGCTCCTGCTTATATGCAGTCAGAAATACAGTAAAACAATGCAGATGATGTGGCTTGCTTCTATTGGTCCAGGCTTCAGGAAGGTCCAGTGTACTGCAGGTCATAGGCCAGTTCAATTCAAAATATCCAAAGGTGGGGGTCATCTCTCCAGGGGATGTGCTCCGACTTTCCCACCAAGACTCCAGTTTCAACTAGTCTATTAGCATTTTATAGTCAGTATCACTTTAAACATTTATTTCCTAACATCAATAACTAGAGTATGCAATGTGTGATCTCTTCGGCGAATGAACCGGACAGCTGCTGATGAATAGGGGATTAAAATGATACTAAACATGACACAGTTCCTGCAACCTGAGCCTTGGCTTTCACTTAAATGCATATATCTTATCTTATTGAACATAAATACTACTATATTTCGACATAAATAACTGTGTTGCAACTACAATTAATGTGTACTATTTACAAGTGTGTGTGTTTGTGTAAAAGTGTAAAACCTTGTTATTGCCACATGTTGTGGTTGGATATGCCCTTCCACGCCGTAGCGTGCTCTACGCATAATTTCAGACAAAGACAACCAAGTTTCCTCGATATTAATTGAAATGACTTTATCCAATTTGCTGACTTCGACAAGGTGAACCACCCTGGTACTGTTGTGGAAAGTTCAGCTTCTGACCCTGGCATGCCTTACCTTCCTCCAGTCTAATTCTTCCCTTGATCATCACTTAGTGTTTCCTGTGACCATAGCTAAACCTGGTCATTCCTGTATGCTGTAGCTGCAGTTATCCTATTACACTTGTTCTCCAGTAATTTCGGCTTCTCAGCTACCTGGAGATTCTGGTATTCTGTACCTGCAAATAACCTATCGTGCCTGCTCTCTAGTAACTTTGGCTTCTCAGCTAAACCTGGAGAATTCGGTATCCTGTACCTGCAGCTATCTTATTTTGCCTGCTCTCCACTAACTTTGGCTTCTCAGCTAAACCTGGGGGTAAATGTATGAACCTCCAGATTCTTCAACTCCGGCGAGTTCAGTGTCTTCAGCGCTTAAATTTAAAGCAGCACCGCTTTAAATTTAAACGCTGAAGATGCTGAACTCGCCGGCGTTGAAGAATCCGGAGGTTCATACATTTACCCCCTGGAGATTCCAGTATCCTGTACCTGCAGCTATCCTATTGTGCCTGGTCTCCAGTAACTCCTGCTTTTCAGTTAAACCTGGATATCCTGGTATCCCCTGCACCTGCAGCTACTCTTTTGTGCCCATTATCCAGTGACCCCTGCTTCTCAGCTGAACCTGGTAATCCTGGCTTCCAGTATCTGCAGTTCTCCATGTGTGCCTATTATCCAGTGAATCCTGCTTTGCAGCTAAGCCTGGTAATTTAGGCATCATGCACCTGCAGTTCTCCATTTGTTCCTGTTAATTCTAAGGTTTTGTGCTAGCTGTTTTTCTATTGACTGATCTTGTTTATACCTGTGTGACCTGTGTTAAAAAATAAAAACAATCTGTTTCTTTTTCCCTACTCTACGTGGTCTTCATACTGGGAACCCTAACAGCAGAAGAGGTGGTAGCTGGAGGGAGAGGAGGAGTGGTAGGGGTGGCAGAAGATATATGGGAGGAGGAGATTTCATGTCTGATGGCCTCAACGAGTGTGTTGAAATTGGCAAAAAGGCGGTAGGGATTGGAGGAGTGTTAAGAGATAAAAGACTTGAAGAAGGATTGTTTAGCGAGGGAGAGGGTGGAACTGTAGTATGAGAGGATGAACTTGAAAAAAAGGAAGTCTGCCAAGAAATTAGATTTCCTCGTGGCTTTCGGTGGTACGCATGCATTTTTGAAGAAACTGGGTAAATTTTGAGTGCCAGTGTTGGGGTTTAGAGCAGCAAAGGTGGACAGAAGAGGCAGGGGCAGCAGAGTCAAGAGCAGTGGGATGTGGTTGTAGAGGGAGGCTGTCCGTGGCAGGCTGGGATGGATAGAGAGGAGAGGATAATTTCAAGCAAAGAGGACAAAATAGCAGGATCAAGAGCATCAAGAATGTGTCAAAAAAGGGTAGATTTGTGCGTGGGTGTCACTCACCGAACTGTGAGTGCTACTTCTCGTGTGTTAAGGAACCGTGGCCGTCCGCCATCCTGAGGGTCTGCGCATGTGCAGCCCTTTCTAGCCTTCAGTATCTGTTACTTTTCATTAATTGGCTGATCAGGCAACACTCCCTATTTAAAGCACCTGTGGTCAATACCTCAATGCCTGATCTTGGAGTCTCATTCCCATGAGCCTCTGAAGGTGTTCCTGTGTTTCCTCGTGTATTCAGCTCCTGCTGATTCCTGTTATTTCTATTGTGGTTTCCAGACCACTTCAACCCTCCTGTGTTCATCGTGTCTGCACCAGCTGATTCCTATCCGCTGCCTCTGTTGTTTCTACAGAGTTCCTACTCATTTCAACTCTCCTGTGTTCATCGTGTCTACACCAGCTGATTCCTATCCGCTGCCTCCGTTGTTTCTACAGAGTTCCTACTCACTTCAACTCTCCTGTGTTCATCGTGTCTGCACCAGCTGATTCCTATCCGCTGCCTCTGCTGCTTCTACAGAGTTCCTGCTCACCTCAACTCCCCGGTGTTCATTGTGTCTGCAGCCAGCTGATTCCTATCCGCTGCCTCCGTTGCTTCTACAGAGTTCCAGCTCATCTCAACTCTCCTGTGTTCATCGGGTCAGCGCTCCGCTGCTTCCATCTCTGCTACTGGAGTTCAGACCGCCTCAACTCTCCCGTGTTCTTCAAGTTCCAGTTTCATTTACTACTGCTTCCAGAGTATTGCCTCCTTCATGATGGTTTACCTGCCGTGCGCTGCACCAACTTGATTACCGCTTCCACCTTCCAGTGATCTCTCCTCCTGCCGGCCTTCAGCCGTTCAGGTATCTCTGCACGTCTCTCTGACAGCCTGCTCTCCTGAACCGCGGTATGCATACTTCTCATTGACTTTGCTTGTGTATTGCATATCTAGCTGGACTGTGTTGTGTTCTCCTCCGGAGTCCTCTATCCACTGAGACTATTGCTACCATTGACTTTGTCTCCTATTTGCCTGGATTGTTATTGTGACTTTGTATTCTTTAGCAGTGCTGCTCTGTTATCATTGTATTGTGATATCATCGTGGGATCAAGTTCTGTGTACCCGTGTATACTCTGCATAGCATTCATCTCCTCGTGCCCTCCTCACATATATATTGCAGTGGTACAACTTGCTATATGCAGACCACTGCTTCCAGTTCCCTGTGACACCAGTTTCAAGTATCCTCTCACATAGCAGTGGTACAACTTGCTATACGCAGACCACTGACTTCCCTGTTATCTACCTTCACCTGGATTCCATTCCTTTACCTAGACAGCGGTACAACTTGCTATACGCAGACCGCTGACTCTCACTACCTCCTCGCTACCTCTGGACATTCCTCCTCACTATAGCAGTGGTACAACTTGCTTTACGCAGACCACTGACTACCCTCACGTTTCCTTGTCCATCCAGTTCCTCGTGTTCAATTATATACTCACTACCAGTGCTGCTAGTCATAGACTTTCCTCGAGCAGTCTCTCACCATCTGCTGTTCCTCCAGTTCCATTGTCACCCTGCTACCAGAGTACCCATTACCATCTATATTACTCTGGTAAGCCAACATCTGGTGATTTCCTGGGTAAAGACTCCTAGTGCCCGTGACAGTGGGGAGGGGTGCAGGAGATGAGGAAAGAGTGAAGGAGAGGCGATAGTGGTAAGACAGTGGGAAGGGAGGGTTGGAGAAGTCAAAAAGAGCACAATGATGGGAAAAGACAAGGTCAAATGAGTGACCAAGACAATGGGAGGGGGAAGAGGTCCATTGTGAGAGGTCAAAGGAGGAAGAAAGGGCAAGAAGTCTGATGGATGCTGTGTCTGTGGGGTTGTTGATGGGGATATTAAAGTCACCTAGGATGATGGAGGGGAGGTCTGAGGAAAAGTAGTGGGGAAGCCAGGCAGCAAAATTATCAAGAAATTGGAAAGTGGGACCAGGGTGGCAGTAGATGACTGAGACACGGAGATGGATGGAGTAGAAGAGATGGATAGATGGATAGAGTGGACTTCAAAGGAGGAGAATGAAAGGGAGGGATCAGGGGAGATGGCATTAAAGGTACAATTGGGGGAAAGGAGGTTGCCCACCCCACCACCTGGATGGTGATCAGGTTTGACTGAGTGGGTGAAAGAGAGGCCCCCATAGGAGAGAGCAGCGGAGGAAGCAGTATCAGTTGTGGATAGAAGGCAGTTTGTAGCAGATGGATCTGGAATCCAGAGAGCACAGGAGAAAGGGAGAGATGGAAGTGGGGAGATGTGGATGAGATTGGAGAGGTTGCTCGTGTGTGGAGGTTGGCTGAATCTGGGACGGAAATAAGGGCAAGGATGGGTATTGGACTGGAGCAAAGAGACTAAGTAGGGAGAGGAAGGTTAGGAGGGGAGAGGATGGACTAGGAAATGAGTGGGCGAAGGGTGCAGGGATGCCAGGAAGGGGTTCAGGATGAGACAAGAAAGACAGCATGAGACACAGTAGGATATGAGAAGGATCAAATTAGTTACCCAGTAACAACTTGCAGAATGAGAAAGCAAAGTTGGGAAATGGATACATGAAGCATCTAACGACTATGTGACACAACACTAATAGCAACAAGATTATAGGAATCTAAGTAAAGCATCAATGGGTACAATAGCAGGGGAAACAGGTTGAACAGTCCATGAAGAAGCAGGACTGGAAGATGGATATTCATTGCCCACAAGTTCTGGTAGGTTCAGTACATTAAGGTATGTTCCGGAAAAGTAAATTCAGGATATCATAAGATCAGGGTAAGTTCAGGAGGGACCAAGGGACAGGACTGGAGTTCTAGAATTAGTAATCTAAAAGAAGTCCAGAGGACCAGTGGAAGGAGTTTGTGGTAGTTCCAGAAGTCAGGAACAACTGAAGGCAAACAGGGATCTCACTGCCAGGAGTCCAGGTATCACAGGAGGAAGTTATCCAGGGAATTCAGGGGAAGAAGTTTGTGGTAGTTCCAGAGGTCAGAAACAATAGAAGGTAGAGGGGGGTTGCAGTGAGCAGGAGTACAATGATCACAGGAGAAGGTTATCCAGGGACATCCGAAGAGGACAGAGGCATGAGAGATTGGCATGAGAAGATGGGCGGACAGCTTCAGGGGAAGGCTCGGGAGGGAGGCATCAGAAGAGGGCCGGAAAATGGAGACTGGCATGAGTAGATGGATTGAGGATGGAGGAGGTACCAGGAGACGGCCACAGGATGGAAGCTGTTGGAGCTCCATTGCGGCAGGGGCTGATGTGGATGAGTAAATATCCTCTGTAAGCACTGAGGATAAAACGACATAATAATTGTGTATGCTTGTCTTCCTATCATTTATTACATACCTATTTTCAAAAAAGCATAAGCATTCAATATTCTGCACTGAAGATCTTTTGCAAAAATATTGATAAATTAATAAGAAGAAAGCAATTGGATTTGTTACTGAAAGATCTTCTTTATAAACAATAATAATAATAATAATAATAATAATAATAATAATGTAACGTTTGATCAGTTTTCAAAAAACATGGAGTATTTTTCTGCACCTCTGGGGGGCAACCATGTTTCGGAAACAGACTAAACTGCAATACATATTTAATCCCTCTACACAGTGTGCTTCAGAGCAGCATGTGAATTGTGCACTTCCTAAAAATCCTAAGAAGTTACATCATGACATGCGCTGAGCAAGCATTGCATATTAGGAAGGTACTGCATGCACTCATCTTACAGTGAACTTAAAAACCAAATGTAATGCAGGCATTTCTACCCGCACAGAGCGATCTCTCACTTCTAACCTCTAAACATTAGTGTATACAGCCCTTGTGCCAAGGATCCCTGTGCTTCTGTAAGTCCTGTATATTTAATATTTATGATAATGTTAAATATTTAAGCAGTAATGAGAAAGAGTACATGAGATGATAAATAGAGAGAAAGAAAAGGATATGGGTATTTGACAATATAGAGGCAGCAATGCACAGCTCCCATTGTCCGTAAAATTTTCATTTGTTGGATTAGCATATGTGAAATATATATGCCCACACAGCTTTATCTTTTTATACAGTGGTAAGTGTGCTGTTCAAGCTTTAGGAAATTGCTGGGAAAAAAGAAAATGCTGGAGACATCAGCAATCAATGATGTGAACACTAGGGGGAGCCACCTGAACATAATAGAACAACTTTGCTTCTATAGACAAGTAAACAGACAGATGGGTAAAGGATCTCTCTGATTTTATTACAGTTTTTACCATGTTCACCTGCAAACATTCCATGTAGGTGTAATCACGTATCTGTATTTTATAAGTAATCTAGAAAAGGGTAATTTCCTTAAGAATTGTGTAATTTTTTTAAAAAAATATTTTTGAATGAATGCTGTTTGCAGTTATTTCAAATTTACTAATTTTTAAGTTCATAAGGGGCGGGTCTGCTTCCCTTCTTCCACACAGTCCAAATAGATCAAATTCTTCTTCCTGCATGTTAAAATCCAAGTCTGTTCAGTGGTGTCCTGTGCGCCCTTCCCTCTATATTGCCTGCCCTGGAAACATTTTAACATCTAAATTTCAGATAACGAATGCTGGGGGAGGGCACCCCCATTTCCGGAATGGTGGGGGCAAAGACTCATAAGAAAGGGGGGTTGTCCAAAACTAAACATCCCATTTGCCACTTTTAATTCCAAGTTATAGAAAAAGATTATTATAGAAAAAGATTGGACTGGTGACAGAGAAAGTGGTTCTGGTTAGGTAGGACCGCCATCAGGTGGGTACAGGGGGTACCCTTGTACCGGGCCCGGGCTCACCAGGGGGCATGGCGGCACACACTTACCAGGGGGCCCGCTGAAGACAGCAGCGAAGACGGGACTGGAGGACAGCGGGCAGAGCCGTAACTGTACCTTCAGCCCTTAACTTCCGCAATGGAATGCACGTGCGTTCCACTAACAGGAAGTTCGGCTTTTGGAACACAAACTTGCATTCCAAATGACCCCCTTCAAGGACCAGGGAGGGAGCCGGATCGTGACCAGGAAAGGTACGGGTTTTTTTCTACAGGATTTTTTTTTTCATTGCCTTAGGCCCACTTTCCCCCTGGGCACCTGCCCATCGTGCCCATTCGGAAAGACAGCTCTGGTTCATCAGGGGGGAGTCATCGTACTGGGCTCCATGATTTCTGATGGCGGCCCTGTGGTTAGGTGACCCATCCACCCAGCTTGCCAGACAAGACATTGTCTAAATGGTACAGAACAATAGGTACTTCCATTCAATAGTTTTCAGGTATCCGCCCTCATCCAGTCACATTCTGTTTGAAATCAAGAAAAATATTATTCCTTAAAATGGAGTTGGAAGCAAATGGAAAATATTGCATAGGGTGGGCACTCCTTCACTGTTATCTCTGTGGCATTCACCAATTTATTTCTACCACAGCATTGCCTATGACCTTAATAAACACTTCATAATGTAGGGACACCGCACTGGGACAGTGAGCTGGGATTTACATGGCACCTGTGCTGAGTAGTGTTGTTTACATGAGATGGTCTTTCGACTCCATTGTGACTAATACCCATGCCATAAAACCCATATTCAAAATGAATCAGGCAGAAGGATGTGGTCTGTTTCTTAAGTACACAAATAGAACAGCACAATATTGTTGCCTTAATGCTGGATACACATTTCACAACATTGCTGCCTATATTAGCCAATTGGGTCAATAATGCAGCATTTGTGTCCTAGATGTCTGATTATAATCAAATTAAAATCAATCAGCTCATTATCCGGCATGTTGGTAAACATCCCAGCCTGTTCGTGTGGTAATCTTCCAATTATACTATTATGCCCCATTTATGCCAAGAGCAGAGTGCCAACATTGGCCCCTGTATGACCAGATCTCGCAAAGTAACACCAATAAATCTTTCTGAATGTTTTAGTTTGTCAGACTTTTCGTCTGGCAGTAGTCACAACTCAGCACATGAGAATGTCTTATTACGCCACAGACAGAAAAACACTGTTATGCACTATTCATTGAGATGACAAGCTGTTATGTTTTCTACACTTCTGCTGGGTTCATCTGAGTTTACAACATTCTGTAAGGATAACTCCTGTTCCTGTCTCCAGTCACAATAATCTCCCATTTGTCTGTTCATTGGCTCACTGACAACAGCTATTTATGGATTGATGTGAGAAATTTTCATCTCATCTTACAAAGAATTTTATTTTGTTATTTCTCTTACCCTGAATCCCCCAAATCACCTTTTTACTATAGAGCCTCAAAGGGATTGAAAATAGGATTCAATCCCCCTTAAAAAGCTTGGAGCGTTCCTGACCCTGCCAGCTGCTTGTAACACACAGGCTGGGTTTTATTTAACAGCCAGACTGCTGAGGGAAAACTCTGCAGCATCGTTACCTGAAATGACCGTTGTCAGGGGCAACCAGTATAGCTCCTGTGTAAAATTCAATTAAGTAATTTTTTTTTACGTTCTTTACAACATAAGCTAAGTAGACATGCTGTTAAGGGAGGAGCAATGGACACAATAAAAAAAAAAAAAACAGAAAGCAAGCACGATTTTAACCTCTTGATAGGCAGTAAGGCTTGCCTGATTTGGATTGTATTGTGTGGACTCTTTCCAAACCTATAGTGTTGATTTTCTTTCCTGACATGAACAATTCTTAACTGCTGAATGTTTACTATTATTATGTATAGTAGGCTTACTGGTGATCATTTATAGATGAGAAAAATATGGTTAGTTACTGCAAAAACCTGCTTTATGACATCAGATTACTATTTGTGTGTTGTAGCTCATGCTTTTTTGTTTCTTTTACAGACAGGCACACGGGTTATTAGAGAAAAATAGTGCTAATTGCGGGATAAGGACTTGCCAGACACGGACAGATTGCAGAATAACCAAAATACTTTGCCTTATTCTGTGCAACAATTCTAAAATAAGATTTTGTATTTTGAGATATTCTAAAGAATGCCATCATCATTAGCCTTTATTCCTAAAGCACCAACATTTTATGCAGTGCTGTACATTAAGGGTATCATGTTACAAGCAAGCTACATACAATAATATGAAACAGGAGGTAAAGATGAACCTGCCCAAAAGAGCTAACAATCTAAGAGATGTGCGGCGCATTTGATACAAAAAAAATAGGGGGAAATAACAGTGGTAGTTACTGGGAAACTCAAAGATTGACAGAAAAGGGGTTCTGGAAGAAAGGTATAGGCTTCTTTGAAGAAGTAAATTACAATAATATACCCACCAGCCAATAGAAGTTACCTACCTGACATCTCTATTTCTGTTCACAACATTACAATAAACCTTACCCCTCAAGGTAGTTGTACATGTGTTATCCTTGATTCAGATGCAGGGCCGGATTAACTCTAGGGCTAACTGGGCTACAGCCCAGGGGCCTCGGGCATCCAGGGGGCCCTTGAAAGTGCTCAGCAGCAGTATAGATCGGTCGGGGGCGGGGGCCCCCCGGCGCGATCAGTGCTGCTGAGCACTTGCATGAGGTCCTTCCCCGGCGCGCTGTAGTCTCCTTACTGAGGAGATCTCGTGAGTCTCACTCTCACGAGATCTCCTCAGTAAAGAGCGTACAGCACGCCGGGGAAGGACTTTGATGCCAGGAGAAGGAGGTAAGTGCCTTGGGGGCGGCTCGGATCACGGGGGGGGGGAGCAGCTCGGATCACGGGGGGGACCCTCACGGGGGAATGGAGGCCCCCTTAGCCCAGGGGCCTCCATTCCCTTAATCCGGCCCTGCTCAGATGTGTCCTCTGTTCCCCATATCCAAACTGCATCCATATTCTGTTTAGAGATGCTCGGGCTCGGTTCTCCGAGGTATAATATATGAGGACAGATGATAGTCTGACTTCATCATTACTTCATGAGACATGTGAGCAAAACAAAAGTCTCATAAGTCATTTCAGATGGTTTTAGTGGGTTAATGGTATATGTTAATTAGTGATGCTCAGACTCGGTTCCCTGAGAACCAAGCTCACCCAAACTTCGCTGATCCGAGCACCGAGCCGAGTCGGCTCAGTACTTTTGCGCGCCCTTGGAAGTGAAAACGAGGCAAAACGTCATTGCTGCGTCATAGGATCTTGCGAGTTTTAGATTTTATAAGTACTGCCCTCCCTGGTAATCCAGTGCCATTTCACAGAGAGACACAGAAGGGGTAGTAGGGTTGTTGGCAGTCTCCCGTGCAGTAGGGCAGTGTCATTAATGAAAGAGAAAGAGGAGGGTTGGCAGTGTTCTTGGCAGTCTCCAGTGACATTGTATTGTGACATAGCTCACACAGAAAAAGAAGAGGTGGCAGTTTTCAGTGCTGAAAGACAAATTTTAGGGCTGGCAGTGTTCTTCAAAGTCTCCAGTGACATGGTACTGTGCCATAGTTCACCCAGAAACAGGAGAGGTGGCAGTTTTCAGTGCTGAAAGACACATTATAGGGCTGGCAGTGTTTTTAAAAGTCTCCAGTGACATTTTACTGTGCCATAGCTCACCCAGAAACAGGAGAGGTGGCAGTTTTCAGTGCTGAAACTGAAATTATAATAATAGAGCTGGCAGTGGTTTTAAAAGTCTACAGTCACATTTGTACTGTGTCATCAAAATGGATTCACATCAGTCCACAGAAGAGCAGGAGCACCAAGCAGCTGCTGGCACCAGTCATGCTGATAGTATGTCATCTGCTCATCTCTACGTCATCTGCTAAAGCCTATGTTAAAGGGCATAGTGTTTTTAAGTCAGGGAAACAAAAATGAAAAAAGCACATTTACCTTGATAAAGAAAAAAACACCTGTAATCCAGGCAAAGTTAAATGCTGAACAAAATAAAATTGCCAACATGCCATTCTACACACGCAGTGGCAAGGAAAGAATCAGGTCTTCGCCTTTCTTTATGAGTGCTAGTTCTGCAATTGTCAGTGAGCCATCTTCTTGTAAGGTGAGTCATTCTGACTCAAAAAGTCGTGCCCAAATACTTTTACGTGTAAAAGCTGAGCTGGAAAAAAACAGTAAGGCATTAGAAGAAACAGTATGTTCAGATTCAGAAATGACACAAATCCCTGAGGAGAGTCTATCCACGAGTGCTAGGTGTAAACCTGACTTTTCTGATACTATACTCATAAAGAAGCCTCCTTTCAGCATTTCTGCAGATGTGTGGATGAGCAGCCAAAGTGTGATACAGAAACTGAGGATGCCACTTTGGAATTGCAACAGAGTGAGGGAGATATTTGTGTAGCTGACAACGGCGCTAATGAGGATGTTGGTGAGGATGATGTTGTTTGTGTAAGTCCTGCACCGGTGGAAGCAGTTCTTGCCAGTGATAAGAAGAAGGCCATTGTCATGCCTGGGCTAAGACCACAAAATCCACCACTTATGTGTGGAATTATTTTTACCCAAATCCTGACAACAATTGTCTAGCCATTTGTAGTGTTTGTAAAGCCACAGTTAGTAGAGGTAGGGACCTTAACCATCTAGGAACCTCGTCCATGTTACGCAATTTGAAGTGAGTTCATGGCAAGCTGTTGGGAAAATCAGAAACTTATGCTAAAAACATAACAACAAGCAGTCCAGCATCAGCTTGCTCCCTTCTCTCACCTAGATCCCGGCACCTGCATTCTACACCCACAACACCTTCCTCATTAATATCCTCTGTAGCGATTGGAGTTTGTCCTGCATTCAAGTTGCTAAGGCTAGATGACTCCTTCACTATTAATGATTCCTCTGAAGAATTATGAAGCGTTGGTCCCGCTGCTGCTGCTGGGGGTGGATCTTCAACCCAGAAGCAGACCAAGAAGAAGACTACTAGTAGTTTACATCAATTGACTGTTAAACAATCCTTTGCAAGAGGAACCAAGTTTGAAAGCTGTCACCCAGTCGCAAAGCGGATCACAGACGCCATGGTGACTATGCTGGTTATAGACAGTTAATTGACGTCTTGTGTCCCCGTTGTCAAATTCCATCACGACACCATTTTACAAGAAAAGCTATTTCTCACTTGTACAAGAAGGCTCGTAAAAATGTAATAATTGGGCTACAAAATGCCATTCTACCCACTGTACACTTAACCACAGATATGTGGATAAGCAGAACTGGGCAAACTAAAGATTATATGATTGTGACAGCTCACTGGGTTGATGAATCGCCTTCACCAGCAGGAACAACAGCAGCATGTACCGAAGTACATCACATTTTTCAGAGTCAGGCTACTCTGTATATCCCCAGCTTCATTAAGAGGCACACAGCTGACAATATGTTACAAAAACTAAGGGATTCATTGCAACATGGCTTATCCCACTTGGACTCTCCTCAGGATATGTCATTTCTGATAACGCCACCAATATTTTGAGAGCATTACAGCTGGGTAAATTCCATCACATTCCCTGTTTTGCTCACACAATCAACTTGGTGGTGGAGAGCTTTTTGAAAAATGACAGGGACGTGCAGGTGGACATGTATCTGGACATTTCTGCAATTCTGCAACAGTATGTAGAAGATTGCAGTAGCTACAAGAACAATTTAATTTGCCCTGCCACCAACTGAAGCAAGAGGTGGTAAAAGGTGGAATTCCACCCTGTATATGCTTCTGAGGATCGAGGAACAGCAAAAAGCCATACATGCTTACTCCACAAGCCCTGCCATTGGGAAAGGAGGGGGATTGTATTTTACTCAAACGCAGTGGAGAATATTTTCTGTGTTGTACTAGGTGCTGAAACCATTCAAAGTAGTCACCTGTGAAGTGACTTTCTACTATTTGATTTAATTTCATGAGAATAGAAAAGTATTTAATCCATCAGGATATGGAGCAAAGATGCTAAAGTCTGCTTTCTATATATTTTAAGAATCATGTATTGGATGCTGTGTACATGCATGTTTTATTATTAAGGAGATATACTCAGGGATTTATGATTATGTATATATACATTTTTTATTTGATATGTGAGATCGTGATGGTCTAGTATCTGGTATTATTAAACTTTGATTATATGGTTCATAAGAAGTGAGTTTGCGCATTCATCCTCTTTTCTTTAACCTGTGAAGTGAGTTCAGACACTGCTAGCTTGAGCCAAGTGATTCCCTTAATTAGACTTTTGGAAAAGCAGCTTGAGAAAGTGAAGGAGGAGATGAAACAAAGACATTCCACTAAGTATGTCGGACTTGTAGATCAAGTACTTTATTTGCTTCGCCAGGATCCAAGAGTTATCAAAATTTTGAAATCGGATTACTACATTTTGGCGACTGTACTTGATCCTAGTTTTAAGAGCTATGTCTTCTCTTTGTTTCCAACTAACCCAGATCTCAAGAGATGCAAGGAGCTCCTGGTGAGCAAGGTGACAACTCAAGTGTTATGTGACAGGATGGTGTCACCCCCTTCTGTTTCTCAGTCAACTGCTGCTAGGAAAAACTTAGCTTTCCCAAGAGATCCAGGGATGATGCAGGTGACTCAGCACAACATTTTGACATCTGATCTGGTCTAAAATAATTGACCAAAAACTGTGACACCTCTGCCGTAACTCCATCTGATCTTACTATCAACATCCAAAGGATAGTGGAGGATTATTTTACAGACAGTACAGAAATAGACACATCAGACAGTCTCTTTACATACTGGGAGGAAAAAAAGGGAATTTGGAGCCCCATGTACCAACTCGCTAAGCTGCCCACCCTCCAGTGTGTACTTGGAATGAGTTTTCAGCATAGCTGGGAACCTTGTCAGCGATTGACATAGGAGGCTACTTCCTAAAAATGTGAAAAAGATCATGTTCATGAAAATTAACTACAATTTCCACAAGGAAGGCCTTTACCGCCAATTACATCAAAGTACAGAGACTTCTGTAATGGTGGATTCCAACGGGAAAGAATTAATATTGTGTGAGGATGAAGTACACACTGATGAGGGTGAGGATGATGACAACAACATCTTGTCACTGTAGAGTTCATTAACAGCACACTTAGCTAAGGTGCTTTAAGCACATTGTTAGCTTGTTTTGTGGGAGGCCCAATCCATCCAAGCACTTCAGCCACAAAAGTGTCACTCCTTGTGGATGAAGTGCTTGGTTTGTTAAAGTGTACATGTCCAATTTAAGATCCAACATAAGGGTGGGTGGGAGGGCCAAAGAAGGACAATTCCATCTTGCACCACTTCTCCTTTCAGCTACTGCTATGTGCCAATGTTACCTAGATGTGCTATAACCTGTCGTTTGCTTTGCAATCTTACCAAGACACCCATAATGATGCAGATGACTCAGTATAACATTTTGTCATCTGGTCTGGTTTTCTCTAAAAGAATTGACCAAACTTTGTGACACCGCTGCCATAACTCCACCTTATCCTACTATCAACATCCATGGTGGAGGATTTTTTTATTATTTTTTTAACTGTCTAAAGACAACAGTTTTATTAACAAAGAACAACGTTGCTTGCAGAAATAATGTAAGCAACATGGATGTCTAAATAGATGTGTATATGTATTACTCAAACCTTCCACTTTGCTGCTGTTTCATCAGTATTGCACAAAGTGTTTGTAATCTGCACTTTATGTCAAAGGTACCTAACTATATTTTCATTTTTTGTGGATTGGAGCCGATTCGAAGCTCAGTGATGACCTTGCTTTTTGCTGTGAATGTCAATGAATGCCTCTTTTTAGTGCATTGTCTGGAACAAGATCCAATATACTCATGTCAGAGTGATCACAGCCAATTTTTGGACACCTGGCCGATAATCCTTCTGAAGTTAGTTTTCAGTCATCCGTTCAATTGCTTCTCTCTCGTATGTGTGACCACGTACTTTGTTTTCCACTGGGTTCACCATCCCCAACTGTGTTATAGGAGTGCTCTGGGTGACTGCGATCTCCTCGTCTTCATCTTCCAAAGCTTAGTCTGGAGGGGCCGGTGACACCCTTTTGTTTTCTCAGGTCTTTTAGCTGTTCTTTAAACTGGACAGATTTATTGTCCTGTCTCAGGGCCTCCTCTGTTATATTCCTCTGAAGTGCACTGATCTCTCATGTACAAGCTCTCTTAAATCTGTGATCTCATCCGATGGGTCACTTTTCAATTTAAGTACGGTCTCCTCAACTGCATCTATATATTGGTTTAAACCTCTGTTCAATGCAGCGTATTTCAACATGACGGATTCCATGCTGCTCACATGTTCCGTGTCACAGTCTGTCTGAAGCAGATCTAATCCCACTCCAGTTGTAATATCCATTCCTGTATCTACATAAATTTGGCAGTTCTTCAGGGATGAGAGGGAGGTATCCACAGAGGAGAAGGAGATTAAAGATGCTGCACAACCAGACATGGTTTAATAATGTAGAGTTCATTGACAGCACTGTTGGGCTTAAGGCAGCTAAGCTATTGGTAGCTTGTTTTGTGGGGGCCCAAACAAACCAAACACTTCAGCCACAAAAGTGGCACTGCTTGTCACTGGAGTGCTTGCTTTGTTAAACTGTACATGTCCTTTTCAATATCTTACATAAGGGTGCGTGAAAGGGCCCAAGGACAATTCCATCTTGCACCACTTTTCTTTTTTTCCTGCCACCGCTGTGTGGCAATGTTTCCTAGATGTGCTATGAAGTGTTGTGTGTTTGTATCGTTGCACTGTCAATTAGCATCCAGCCAGCTCGCTGTAGTCTTTGTTCGAAAGTGTATGGAAATAATATTGTGACCTGTGAGGTGATCAAAATTAACTGGAAATGACTAGAAATTAGTGTTATTGATGTTAATATTAATGTAGGAACTAAAAAAGAGCAAACTTATGTGATTTTAGCATATTTTAGCAATTTTTCAAAAAAATACAGATCCAAAACCAAGACACAAAGTGAGCATCTCTAATTCTGTTACATAAATCTAAGAAACATTTCCAGAATGCACACGTAGCTCACACAAGACACTGTAAGAACTTTAATAGGTGCACTTACTATCTCCTGCATTGACTATTACAGTACCCTCCTCATGACCTTTCCTCTAGCCTTAAAACCTCATCATCGGCTATTTATATAGCGCCACTAATTCTGCAGTGCTGTACAGAGAACTCATTCACATCAGTCCTTGGCCCATTGAAGCTTACAGTCTAAATTCCCTAACATTCACACACACACAGACCGAGAGAGACTAAGGTCAATTTAATAGCAGTCAATTAACCTACTACTATGGTTTTTGGAGTGTGGGAGAAAACTGGAGCACCTGGAGGAAATCCACTCAAACACGGGGAGAGCATACAAACTCCACACAGATAAGACCATTGTCAGGAATCAACCTCATGACCCCAGTGCTGTGAGGCACAAGTGCTAACCACTAAGCCACCGTGCTTCAAGCATTCCCCTGTTTAGGCAAGCTTATCAAATTCCTGAACCACCCTCTTAATTTCCCTAGGTTACTTTATTATATTATTCAACTGTTGTATTCTATTCTACTCAATTTCCACCCCTCTACACAGTTCACACATAACTTACATGTGTTCTCTTTCTATACTTAAACAACCTGATGACCATCAGAACAACATTGCTGTGTGACTGGATCATATAGCCCTCTAAGCAATTTTACCCTTGCAATCTGTCTTGACCACTATGCAATATTGCAATATGTGGCACTTAACCTCATTTACCAAATTCATAATGTCCTATAGATTGTAAACTTGTGAGTAGGACCATCTAATCTCTCTCTCTCTCTCTTTCTGTCTGTTAATAGTCAGACTTGGAATATGCTGGCGCTATATAATAACTGTTAATAAATAAATAAGTATATCTTCAGGGATGAATAAAAAATTTACGGGTTGAGTAGAATCTCATAGGGGGACTTGAGATTTGTCTAGATGGATAGTTGCCCAGAAGAAGTCTTGTTATGCATGGGTTGAGGCCATGAGAGAAGAAGACATTAGAAGGATACTAGAAGAGTGGAAAGGGTGACTGGGAGAGTATTTATGGATGAATTTAGGAATAATAGGTAAGTAATGAATTTCATTCTGGAGTTTATAGGAAGCCAGTGAATAGATTGACAGAGAGGGAAATAAGGTGGACAATTATAACGGCATAAATTGAGAGTTTGTATCTTTTCTGAGGAAGATGTGTTCTGAAGGAGTTGTGCAGGAGGAAGTGACATTACTTGGAGATTGCCTTCTTGTGAGAAATATAGGAGAATGCAGAGCCAAAGGTGTATATGAGGCCACAAACTTGGGAAGTACTTAGATTGATGGAGCAAAGAAAATTAGTTTTGCTTTTGTGTTTAACTTTGAATGCCTTTTAGACATTAATGAGCATATGGCTGAAAACAGTTGGATAAATTGGGTAATAAAGAGGGAGTAAGCTCATGAGTGTAGAGATAAATATGGTTTTCATCTGCATGCAAAATATATTTGAGCACATATGAAGATAACAGCACAAAACAGAGGTGGAATAAGCAGGAAATAGTGGATATCTGAGGATTGCAACTTGGGTTACTTAAACTGAGAGGATGAGGCTTATACAAATGTGCGTCCAACCAGGGCTGCCAAGAGGAATTCAGGGCCCGGGTACAACAAATTCATGGGGCCCCCCTCATAGTCGACTAAGCGCAAAAAATTTCGGGGGTGTGGTCATACATTTAGGGGCGTGTCAATGTGCCGTTGGGGCGTGGCTAGCCTACCGACGGCGCAAAATTTTTCGGAGGTGTGTTCATGCATTTGGGGGCGTGGTAAATGCGCCATTGGGGCGTGGCTAGCATCAAAATCACTAGGCTCTCAATTCGCTGGAGCGTCACATATGTCCAAGCACTCCTGACTTTCAGGACATCTAGCACCACAGTGTAGTATACAAAGAATGCAGTGTGTACACAAACAGTTCAGTCTTGGCCTGCACCTTACATTGGGCACAACACTCACCAAAAATTGGTATTGTCCCTACTAGAATCACAACATTTCACACACTGTGCTGCTCTCTCCTACCTGTTCTTCTCACTTTCTCCACCTGTGGCTGCTGCTTTCTTTTGTTGCGGCTTGTCCGGATCCTGCAATGTTGAAGGGCCTATTTGGAAAAAATGGCTACATTTAGAAAATTACAGCCAGTCCCGGCGTTAAATCAATAGCACCCACAATTGATAATTAGGTCTTCCTCCAGCCCCAACATTAAAATAATAGTATTCACATTTAATAAATAAACCTATTTCCCTTCCTGCAAACAGCCCCAGCAATACCTATTTCCTGCAACCATCACTGCCATTAAATAATTCATAGTCACATTTAATAAATAGACCTCATTCTCCCTAAACTCACCCCAACATTCAATAGCCCCCAAACCTCCCCATCTTAAATTAATAGTCCCCACTATTAAATTGCCTCACCATCACCCTACAAACAAAATAGCACCTATTAATTAGCCACCACCTACCTCACACTCACTACATTGCAACAAGCCCCCTGTGCCATCACACACATTACTGTGCCCCTTCATTACAACTACACTGTGCCCCCTTATGCTCACACTGTGCCCTCCATGCTGCTCTCCCCCCTTCTTTTTCCCTCTGTGCCTTTCTCCCCCTTTTTTTCACTCTGCGCCTCTCTCCCCCTATTTTTTTTCTTTGTGCCTCTCTTCCCATTTTATTTTCCTCTGTGCCTCTCTTTCCCTTTTATTTTCCTTTGTGCCTCTCTTTCCATTTTATTTTCCTCTGTGCCTCACTTCCCCTTTTATTTTCCTCTGTGCCTCTCTTCCCATTTTATTTTCCTTTGTGCTTCTCTTCCCCTTTTATTTTCCTTTGTGCCTCTCTTCCCATTTTATTTTCCTCTGTGCCTCTCTTCCCATTTTATTTTCCTCTGTGCCTCTCTTCCCATTTTATTTTCCTCTGTGCCTCTCTTCCCATTTTATTTTCCTTTGTGCCTCTCTTCCCATTTTATTTTCCTTTGTGCCTCTCTTCCCCTTTTATTTTCCTTTGTGCCTCTCTTCCCCTTTTATTTTCCTTTGTGCCTCTCTTCCCCTTTTATTTTCCTTTGTGGCTCTCTTCCCATTTTATTTTCCTTTGTGCCTCTCTTCCCATTTTATTTTCCTCTGTGCCTCTCTTCCCCTTTTATTTTCCTTTGTGCCTCTCTTCCCCTTTTATTTTCCTTTGTGGCTCTCTTCCCATTTTATTTTCCTTTGTGCCTCTCTTCCCATTTTATTTTCCTCTGTGCCTCTCTTCCCCTTCTTTATAGTACTGTCCCTTTCTGTTCTTTCCTCCTCTTGCCTCTCCATTTCTTTGCTTACCTTTGTCAGCTTCTTTCTTTTCTTCTCTTCTCTTCTGTCTTCATGCTGCTTTCTTCATGCTGGCTGCGGCGCTCCTCACTGACTGACGGGCGTGACTTGATGACATCACGCCCGACAGTCAGTGTGAATGGTGCAGAGAAGAACGAGGAGGGACGCGGCGCCGATCACGTGAGTATTAATTTTTTTTGGTTTGTTTTTTTTGTCCCAGCTCCCCCCACCAACGATCTTGCCGGACCGACCCCCGCCCCCCCCCCCCTCCCCCTCCCGCGGAAAAAAAAAATTAAAATGAAAAGACGGAAGATGAAAAAAAAAACCAACAAAAAAAAACAAACAAATTTGCAGCGAAGGCCCGGTCCGGGCCCCCTGGCAAGCCCGGGCCCGGGTAAAATGTACCCGCTCCCCCCCCCTCTCGGCGGCCCTGCGTCCAACCAAGGCAATAAGCAGCCGCTTGGAAAGAGTAACTAAGAAGAACCTTACGCTTAGAGTACAACGGATCATAAGTGCACTTATAACACTGTGGATCTAAAGAATATTATGTATATGTTTTGGGACTAGTTGACGCACAAAAGGGACTCCGCTATAAGATACTGTGCAATATACTATATATCAATAGGGAAGAGGTGCATTGCATTGGCACAAGGAAGACTTTTTATCATCTTGGGCATGTTTAAGATTTTTCATTTGAGATAGCACAGACCCACATGATTTGGTTTTGGATGTGGTTTTGGTTCTAAAACATTTTCTTGTTTTGGTTTTGTTAGTGGCTTTGCCCCAATATCATGAACGGTTTTGGCTACGTTTTGGTTTTGGATTTAATTAAAACTTATGAAAAATAGGTAAAATTATGTGATTTTTTAGCTCTTTTTGTTCCTATATTACTATTTATAGCATTAAAATTCATTTCCAGTCAATAACAGTCTACTTTCTAATGATCCCTTCACAACTTTCTACATTTTCGCCAATTTTGGCCAAAGTCTGCAGCGAGCTGGCTGCCTAAAATTAGTGACAGAGGAGCGACAGAACAACATGGCAGCTTAATAATTATTTTATTATTTAATAACAAACACATGTTATATCCTTTTGGGGGGTTTGTGCTGCTCATAGCATACTTGCCAACTCTCCCGGGAGACTCCCGCATTTCAGGTGAGTAGAGTGTGGAAGTCTCCAGCATCTGCCCACTTCCTAGGGAAGTGGGCAGAATTAGGGTCAAATGCCGCGACTCTCTGGGAATCGCATCATTTGGCCCCGCCCCTGCTGTAAAATTATGCGTTTGTGTCATTATGTCACGGGGGGGGCGGGTCCAAAATTACGCAATTTCGGAGCCCCGCCCCCCGCAACAATCACTCCACAATCAAAGTCACTTAGATCATATTTCTTTCCCATTCTGGTGTTTGTTCTGAACAACAACAATATATATATATATATATATATATATATATATGTGTGTGTGTGTTATGTTCCTATGCTTTGACAGAACTTGATATGTTTTTATATTCTATTCATATTTACTGTTCAGTTGAGTTAAAAAATTATGTTTATCAGATAGTTTCTGCAAAATGAGGCTAAATTTGGCTCCACAGACATTATCTGTGCAAATGCATCAATATACAATCAAGGCATGCATTTAAAATCTGATCAGCATTAGTCTGATTCTTTTTAGCCAATGATTTATTTTTAGAAGTAAAAAAAGAACCAAGTACTGTACTTGAGTTACACACATTACAATTTTAGTCTAATGGACCAAAAATACTTTTGCAGCGTATGCTCAATGCAAGACAGGTGCTGGTCGGTTGTACTTTAATCGTTCGCTATTAATATTATAAACTTCAGGTCGATACTTTTGGATTAAAATTTGCAACCAAATATCTCATTACTGCTCTATTTGCCCATCTTCACTTGATAGCATTGAATAGATTGTCACCAACTCATGTGTTAACTCTTTAACCATTTTTTTTAAAAAAACAATCAGCTTAAATGATTGTGCTATAAAGTATGTAGCCAGATTAAAGAGACTGACTGCCACATCCTTCTGTGGGATTCATGGTAGGAAGTCTGCTGTATAAAGGAAACCACCCTTTTCCCAATTGTACTGTCTTCACAATACTGAAAGACTGTACATTTATTAATTTAATTAGTAGATATTTATATGCTCTTGTATTAAGGTTTAGTGGCCCTTTAAAGCAGGAAGCTTGTATACTTAATACCACAGGTTTACAATTTTTATATCAGAATCCTTGATGTGCAATGATGTCAGGAGTTTTATCTCTAATGCAATATCGATAACATTAACATTCAACTTTTTAAAGAATTATATTACCATTATAAATCTGTGCCACTCAAGGTTACATAAAGTGGTATTTTAATATTGTGTTGTTGTGTGTTTTTCTCGTTACAGAAGTCTAATGGAGGAAATGGTTATTAATGAAGGACATTTTCAGGTGCCATGAGGACATGCCATTTAAAATGAAAAAGTGAATGTAACCCACCCATGACAGGTGGACATGTTAAATTAATGCTTTGAGCATAGACATTTTGTTAACAGGATCTAAATATAATAAAGTTAATGTTTTCATTGGTCACAAGGCCATAATGATAGCTCATTGGAGGAGCTAGATGATTGGCTATTTTGTTTATTGAGAAAAATCCCCCAGCACCTCGCTGTTAACCAATTACAAAGCTGATATTTCTATTTGTACATAAAAATGCAGAATTATTAGTTACACACATTTGCAAATGCATGATAAGCCACCAGCCACGTCAGGGCGCTTCTGGAAATAGAGTGGTGGATTTCAAGTAGCTGCCATTAACCTATAAAATGATTGAGCAACTATCCTTTCTGTTTTGTCTATTTTGTTTATTGACAGCTCCTACAGCCAATCCTGAATTGCAATTTGATACAAGAGGAAAACTATTAAGCAGCATATTAAATAGTGTGAATATTTTACAGCAGGAATTACAAGATGATATCAGCACACTGCTTCTATGCAACCAATTTCTAGGGATTGCTAGTATGATGGATGGTGTGAGAGGCCTAATTCACCTACTCCCACTAGTTATAAGACCTTTCTTAGAACTTTCTTAGTTTTCATTTGATGGTAAATCACTGAAACCATTTCAAAGTGGCGCCCTAATTTCTCCAAAACACTCTACTGTTCACTGTAGGTTGCACGTTACACCCTGAGAACTGAAACAACCCTACATCTAAAGCAAGGAGCCCTGTTATATCTGATACCCCCTGGCATAGTAAATTGGGCATTGACATACTAATTGCATTAGCACAATAGAACAAAATAAATTTAATGAATGTAAAAGTTTGAAGATCTTGTGAGTAGGTATATATTCCCTATTGAATTAAACTCCTGTAGATAATTCTCTTTATATATATATATATATATATATATATATATATATATATATATATATATATTTATTTATTTATTTATTATTATTTTTTAAGAAGATGCTGGTGCTGTGGTAACAATATTTAATGGTAATAAAATATATAAATATGGTAAAACAAGTAGCTTCTGGAGAACATATGTGTGTAGTTTACTTTTATTATCTACTGGTATGTATCAAATAACTTTTGAGATATGATGGGTTATTATGGGCAAAGTGATACACAATCCGGGTTTTGCTGTTAAATGGAAATATTGTGATGATTTGCAGTGGTAGCCCTGCCTGTAGGGAGATGTCTGCGGTAAGCAATATCTAGAAATAAAGAAGAGTAGCTCAGCTATGTCTCTGTATTGTGATGCACTGGGAAGATGCTGAACCAACAATTTCCTCAACTCAGGTTAGAGTCCACAGTTTTGCATTGGAGCAAACTGCAGAGATGCTGAAACCATAAAGAATATATCTGAAATTGCAATATGTATTAAGAAATCTAAAACAGAGTACTCGGTTTAGGGGCAGTTCCATTGTCAAGACCACAATAATTAATAATAAAATAATCCTAAAACTAATATGTACCGCATTTTTGGATCATAAAATGTTCCAGTGATTTGACACTTCAGAAATTATTATTATCCAAGAGTTGCAAATCAAAGTTCCCCACAGTTTTGGACACCATCTGGTGCATACAGCAGTGCAGGACTACTGATTTCACTTCTACCCCTTCTTAAAAAAAGTTGGATCTAGTGAATGAGGCAGCATCCGATCCTGTGGACAGCCACGACCCTAGAAGATATACATTATGACAGACTTCATTCAGAGATGTAGTTGTATATTAAAGGTAGTACATAATTGGATACAACTTCAGCTAATCACTTTAGATTTTTCAAGATACACAACATTCTGACCACAAGATGCAGGAGGACTGGGTCTAAAGGTCAGACATATCTGGTAACTGCTAAGTAATATTGGCCACATATAGGGCCTCATTCATCAAGAAACTTAAAATAACCGTAATGTGCCGATACCGGCATATCAAGTCACAAAGGAACGCACAGGAAAAAAAAATTCAATTAATGTCACCTCTTAATAATATAGCTATTAATGATAAAACATTAAAAAATAAGTGTTTTTTCCCCATTAAATATATTTATTAGAATGTTATTAATGTCTACTGCACATAAACTAAATTTTTATAGTTGCTCCTAATTGTAAAGACATGTTCTAGCATACATACACAGCCGTCATTACTAATAGATGCCACTTACACCAGATATATATCTGGTGCAAGTGATACGACTGAAAACCTAAGAAACGGCCAAAGTTTGAATCAGACGCTGGTGCGTGCACTTGAGCTTGGCACCCCCTTACTGTATATTCACTACGTGCATACAGCCTATCCAATGAAATCGTAGGGTGTCCTTTGCGCTCACATGAATTGAAAGTTTCCGCATTCTCTAGCGTATGGTTTGTTTCTGGCCATGTGTAGAGTGATTTTAAACTAAATGCGGCACATATCGGCATTTACATTCCTTGCTGATTCAGGGCCAATACGGTCTCCATATATAAACTGTCACTTCTTGTACTTTCAACAAAGACAGCACTCCAAAATAGATTGACTAAACCTATTACTATTATTCAGTAATACATTTTTACAGTTTTAAATATATAGTCTATGGTTAGAGCATCATCCAATTGTCCTCAGCAAAATTAGACACTTATTTATTTCTATTCCAGGACACATCACATATGTCTCATCATATATTATAAACATAGTGGCTAGTGAGAAAAAAAGGCAGTAAAATATAAAAACATCCAAGTCACACAAGAATCTGCCACATAACCATCTATCAAACAAAGATGATTAGTTACTAAATGAAGGTGAGATATACAATACATTAACGGTCCTCTTTCCTCTATACCACACCATTTTTAGAAATTATTTTAATGAGTACCATAAATAGTAGCCGCACACTGCCCCACCACAGGTGTCCTTATACACTAGTAATGATCAAAGTGGTAATCTGTAA